>NC_086251.1:62552159-62852159 GCF_021018805.1 Prinia subflava
AAAGGAAAGGAAAGGAAAGGAAAGGAAAGGAAAGAGGAACAACCCCATGGTCCAACAACCACCCAGAGTCTGGTGGAAGAAAAGGGGCTCCAGGCGTGTGAGAAGGTTCCCAGGGGAGGGCAGGGGGGACAGCAGCAGGAATTTCCCCATGGAAAGGGAGCTCAGGCCTTGGAAGTGCCCAGGGAGGCTTGGAGTGCCCATCCCTGGAGGTGTCCCAGGAATTCCTGGAGGTGGCTCTGAGAGCTCTGGGCAGGCTGAGAAGATGTGGGAGCCATTCCCTGTGTCCTGTCCCTCTCCCGGGGTCCTGTCCAGCCCCAGGCAGGGTGGGAATGTTCCTGCAGCCCCAGCAATGGGACACCCCCGGGCAGGAGCTCCAAAACCACCTGGAAATGTTTCCTAAGGGGCTCCATCGGCCTGGGCACTCCCAGTTTTATTTTGTACCAGGTGTGTTGGGGGTGAATCCTCCCAAACCCCTTCCTCCCTCCCAAAAAGTAACAATTTTATCCTTTTAAGAAGTTATTTTAAGAATATCCAAACTCAGCTGGAAGTGGAAGTGAAACCTTTTCATCCTGGAGAACTTGGGAATATCGAACTTTTTATGACCACAGCTTCTCTGGGAATTCTGAGGGAAAGAGAAGGTTGGGAAGGTGATCCTGGCTTATTCCTTCCCTGTTTTGGAGAAGGAAGTTCAGCACTGCTCTGGAAGAGTCCATGGAAAAGGAAGAGCTCAGAGGAGGGAAGGACGAAGGATGGATATTAACTCCAGATTAACATTAATGACAAAACCATAAATCATGGCCGGCTTAATAAAAAGGATCCTGTGTGGAGCTGCCCAGGAGAAGCTGCTGATTGATTTTTGGATCACTCAGGTAATTCCAAGATCAATAGGACACAAAATCCACCTATTTGTGCTTGTTAGCAGCACAATTAGAGTCAGGAACAGAGTCTGTTCATAAACCTGCTCCGTAAGGGAGGCAGGGGATGGAGGGACAGGATACAGGGAATGGAGTTCAGCTGGAAAAGGGGAGATTTAATGGGATATTGGGAATTCCTGGCTGGGCTGGAATTGCCAGAGCAGCTGTGGCTGCCCCTGGATCCCTGGCAGTGCCCAAGGCCAGGCTGGAGCAGCCTGGGACAGTGGGAGGTGTCCCTGCCAATGGAATGGGTGGGATGGGATTTAGGATCCCTTCCAACCCAGTCTGGGATTCTCCACGACTGGGAGAGGCTGGAAGCAGCAAAGAGCAGGAACCTTCCCGAGCTGGAGCTGTTCCAGGAGCTGTTCCTGGTGGGGGATGTGAAGTCAATCCCAGCCTCTCCTGAGGAGCCTCCCAGGCACTGCTTTTCCCACAAAAACGCAGGAAAACAGACAAATTCCAAGCTCCAGCAAATTCTTCTTCACTCCAACCCTGGCCCGATCCCCCGCTGCATTCCACACACAAATCTCTCCTGCCCTCATTTTTGTCAGATTTATGCAACCCATCTGTTCTGCTAAACTCTTTCCAGCTTTTAAGGCCAAACTGACTGCCTTTTTTTGCCTTTTTTTTTTTTTTTTTTTTCATGTGCTTTATGCATATTTATGATAACTTTCCGTTTTCCAGCCAAATTCCAATTTTCTGCAGGACCCATCAGTGGCCAAACTGCCTCTAGTAGCCACAAGACCTCCAACAGGTGGAACAGCTCCTCTCAGGTGAGTTCCTGTGAGGAATTCAAAGGAATAAATCAAAATATTCAGCATTTGCTTTCCCCTCTGGAGGGGCTGTGAGTGCAGGAGCAGAGCTGGGGAGGAATTCACTGGAATTCACTGCAGGAAAAGCTGGGAAATTGGGAGCAGAACACGCTGCAGGTGTGACTTGGTAGTGGTGCCTTTCCTCCACTTGGTGTGTGGATGAGAAGGGGATTCCTGAAGAAATCTGGAGAGCCCTGAGGAAAGAGTGAGGAATAAAAGAGTTCCCTCGCCATGGGAAAAGAGAATTCCAGTTTCCCACTTTTCAGCAATGCTCTTCTGCTCAGGGCAAGCCGAGAGAATTTTCTCAGCAGCCCCAAAGTGCAGCTTTTCAAACGGCAGGGAGGGAAAGCAGCTCTGGGGTCCTCTCTGGGCTCCTCTGGAAGGGGTGGGAATTTCCTCCAGTGACCTTCCAATCCATGGAAAGGCTGCTCAGGTTATCCAAACATGGCTGAGATAATTCTGGATGAGGAATTGTGGACATGTGGAGAAAGGTCCAAATTGTGGATGTGAGGGAGCGATCAGGGAAAGCAGGATGGAGATCAAAGAGAATGAGATGGAGAGCAGGAAAAGCAGGATAGAGAGTGGGAAAAGCAGGATAGAGAGTGGGAAAAGCAGGATAGAAAGCAGGATAAACAGGATAGAGAGTGGGATAAACAGGATGGAGAGCAGGCCCAGGAGAACCTGAGGTTACCAAGATCTGGGATCATCATTTGCAATAAATACTCAAGAAAATCCTGGAATGATTTGGGTGGGAAGGGACCTCAAATCCCACCCAGTGCCACCCCTGTCCTGGCAGGGACACCTCCCACTGTCCCAGGCTGCTCCAGCCCCAGTGTCCAACCTGGCCTTGGACACTGCCAGGGATCCAGGGGCAGCCACAGCTGCTCTGGCAATTCCAGCCCAGCCAGGAATTCCCAATTCCCAATCTCCCATCCATCCCTGCCCTCTGGCAGTGGGAGCCATTCCCTGTGTCCTGTCCCTCCAGCCCTTGTCCCCAGTCCCTCTCCAGCTCTGTTACCCACTGGAAAAGAGGGGACAGGTGAATGTCCCCTGTCCAGCAGGGACATTCTGTTCCTAATTAAAAAAAAAAAAAAAAATCAGAGAAACTTCCTCCAAGAATTCTGAAATATTTTTTGCTTTCCCCCATTACTGCAGGAACAGCCAGTTGGCTTTTCTTGGTAAATCAAAGTGCAAAACAGAACTAAAATATGCTGGCTTATGTCTACTAGAGAAATTATATATAATTTATATACTATATGTCAAACAAGAGGATTTTAAGGTATTTTTCCTGAGAAGAAGGTTCCTTGGGAAGAGGGTTATTGATTTAAAACTGGCCTGGGGGGAAAAGATTTGTCTTAATGCCATTTTTTCAAGGTCTGCTAAAATTCAGCGCTGTTTAATTTCTGTTGGATCTCCTATGAAAAGTTTGTGATTAATGCATATAAAAAAATACATTTGGAAGTTGGACACTAGTGAAATAAGAAATGTTTCTTGGAAAAGAGTAGAAAAAACTCCTTTAAGGGTCGCTGTGGGAGCTGCTGTCCTTGGGATGTAGAGGAGGAGGTGGAGCAGGGAGAGGGTGGATCTGAGGGAAAAGCCACCAGGATCCACCCAGCAGCAATTTTGACTTCAGATGCCTTTACATAATTTTTTAAAATACATTTTTGATGCTCTACCAGAACGGCCACTCTCCCCCTCTCCCCAGCCTCTTCCTCTCCTGCTCCCGATGCCCCCTGATCCTTTGGATGCTCCCCTTCCCACCCAGCCCCTCTTCCCATGACAAAGGGACATTAAACCCTTTGTCACAGGTGCCCAAATGAGGGGAGTTAGAACCACGTGCAGCATTTCCAAGCTCAGCTCTCGGCAGGAATTCCGATGGGCGCTTTTCCTTTCCGAATCCAGCTGGGGAAAAGCTCTCTCAGTTCCCACAGGAGCTGGGTGGGCAGGAACAGGAGCCTTCCATCGTTTCCAGTCACAGCACGCTGGGAGAGGCTTTTCCTGCCCAGCACCTCCTCACGAGAGGCTCCTCAGCCTTCCCGCATCCCTGGACACTCCCAACCCAAAGAAAAGATGGAATTCTTTCCCTGTAGGGATTCTCCTGACAGAGATTCCAGAATCTGCCCCATTCCCATCACCCAGAGGGAACCTCGGCCTCCAGGAGGGATGAGGAGCAGAGCTCTGCCCCAGGATCGGGGGGAAAGGGGAACGAGGGGCTGGATGTGCTCCCCAGCCCCATCCCTGCTCCAGCCTCCCAGGAAAAGCACTGGAATGAATTTCCTGGGGGAGCGGGGCTGGGGAGGGAGGGTGCAAAGGTGATCAAGGGTCAGTGATGCCCAGGAGAGCTGGGACAGGGATTGCAGGGACAGGCACTGAATTTCTCAGAGCCTGATGTGCTCAGCTCTGCGAGGGTTCAGCACCTCTGAGGATGTCCAGCACCACAGAAAATGGCTTAAATAACTTTGTGAGACAGCAGGGTCGGGTGTGTCTTCAGAAAGCAAAAAGGTTTTAGTAAAAGAAGAAAAAAATGCAAAAGCAAAGAACAAAGCTGCTCACAGTGTAGGGACAGGACCCACACTCCTGCTACAGCACCCCAAAAATGCTCTGAGCAGCCTCAGTGCCCTCCCTTAAGCACTGAATGATTTGGGTGGGATTTTTGGCAAACAGCCCAGTAGAGGAGAGCTGCATTTCTGAGGAACAGCGAGAGACACCGAGCAGTGCTTTTGTCCTGACATTGGGCCAGTTGCAATCAGGAGGGCACAGAAACTTCTGGAACTCTTCCCTTAAAAGGTGCTGGGGTGAAACTGAGACCCTTTTCCTTATCCAGAATCACTTGCCTGGTGCAGTGCAGCAGACAGGGACCCTGGATTGCCGTGGGCACAGGGATAACGAGGGACAGGAGTCCCTGCAACGAGGGAATGGAGACTTCTTCTCCTACAAGCTCCGTTGCCATTGTTATAAATGCCAATCCAATAGCCCAATTGAAAATATGATTTGGTTTATTAAAAACCAAATTACAGAATTTCGGTAAAACCAACAAGCGGAGTTACGGTGACAATGACTTGGGGATCAAAGGGTGTTCACGAATTGGCCCCGTTTGGGGCTCAGGTTTTATACACTTTATTTTACCCCTGGCATAAGATTTCCCCGCAGTTCTTTGTTTCCCTGGAATAGTTAATCGATTGCATTGCCGTTGTTGCTCTGCTGAATGGGGTCTCCTCTGGGAGGGAGAAGCATCAATTTTGGAGGTCTGGTGAGTGAATGGGAGCTGAAATTCTGAATGGACAGAAGTTCTCCTCCAGTGATCAGCGAGATGGTGGAGCTCTGATGGCTCTGCTGCCCACGGGAGGAAGACCTGATTGTTTATTTTAATGTTCCTCCTTTCTGATGCCCGTGAAGGTGCCTGGTTCCGACATTTCCTTGTCTCTTCCTAAATGGTGGTTTCAGGGTGGAGCCTGCCTCGGAATTCCTCAATTCTGTGGCTGGCTGGAACTAAGGTTACCTTTCACATAACATATTTACAGTTGGTGTTTATGATTTAACACTCTATAATCCATAGAACACGAATTAACGTACAATATTTACCACACCATCAAGGCTGGTAAATCACCTCTGTCACCCCCGGCGCTGGTTCCATGGAATCCCCACAGACAGGGGCACACCTGGGCTCCCTTTCCTCATCCCTGTCCCGCTCCAGTCCCTTCCTCATCCCTGGAACTCCACTGTTAACTCCTCCTTCTCAGGGTTGCTGTTTCCCTGAGATTCTCCTTGGGGTTGCTGGTCCCCAAGGTACTAAGGGTTCCCCCAAGGTTGCTGTTCCCTGGGAGTTTCCTCTGGGTTGCTGTTCCCAGAGGTAATAAGGTTTTCAGTCTTCTCTTCGCCCTGGGTGTTTCACACCGGAGCCAGAGACGACAAGTTGAGTTCAGTAGTTCGTGTTATCAAGGCTGTTTATTCTTAATTATCTCTCAGTTCTTAACGAGCTTTGCAAGGCGTCTCCAGCAGAGCAGGACACGCGGGGGACTGGGTGGATCAGAGAGCCCCACACCTTATGTACAGTACCCCTGACCCAACCACTGTCTGAGACGTATTTTATATTTACAAAATTTTACCAATACCTATTACCTATACTAACATGTCAGTTCTACTCTAAACCAATCTCTAAAACCCAACTCAGCACAAGATGGGGGACAAGAACAAGGAGCACAGGGGCCACTCCCCAATTCCTCCATCTTGTCTCTTCAGCCCCATATGCTAAGAATCCTAATTTCTATATTTATATTCTATAATAAACCATCCACTACTTATTTCAAATTCTTAGGATTTGTGATTCTTCCTGCATGTGAGTGTTCACTCCCATGGACAGGGATCAGAGGCAGTGTCCTCCTGGGATCTGTGTGGGTCTAACTGACCCCCCTGTACAGATCCCAGACCCCCCTGTCCAGTCTCCAAACCCTCCAGGGCAGCCAGAGGGATATCCTGGACTCCAACACCTCCTCTTCCCTCTGCTCATCCCACATCCAGCAGCTGCTTCCCAAAACCACGGCGAGGCTCCGCTGCCCCCTGCAGCAGCCAAGCCCCTCCAAAGCGGGGCAGGGACGCGGGGCTGGGCTCAGCCACACGAGGAGCGCCGTAATGAGGCAGAAACAAGCGAAATTGATTTTTAATTTCACATTTTAATTTGTCAGGAGCATCTCAGTGGCTTCTAAATGAGATTTAAAGCGCGTTTTATTCCGCCAGGAACGGGTGCAGTCACCGGCTAAAATTGGATTAGTGGCTCCAGTGCCTGATTGGGAAGGGGGTTGGAAGTGGAATTTTGGAACATTCTGGGCCACATCTCATCAATCCACCCTTAAGGAACTTTTTGGGTTGGTGTGGGGCTTATACATAAAGGGGGAATTCAGGAATTCAACACAGGGGAATTTAGGAACAAACCAAATATGGAAACATTCACCTACAAGAATTTAGGAATAAAACACAAATCGGAGATATTTACCTACAGGAATTCAGGAATAAAACACAAATATGGAAATATTCACTGACAAAATTCAGGATTAAGACACAAATAGGGAAATATTCATCTACAGAAATTCAGGAATAAGACACAAATATGGAAATATTTTCCCAGTTCCTAAGGGGAAACTGAGGCAGGGAGCCCAGTTAAAGCTGGACTGGGAACAACCAACACTTCTCCACATTCACAGCCAAGAATTCCTTCCTAATATCCAGCCTAAAGGTCAAATTTTAGCTTCCCGTTATTGTGAAAACTAAGCCATGAAAAATGCAGAAAATGGAGGAAAAATATTGCAGAGTTTGGGGAGGACCAGTTTTATTTTCCATTTTTTAGGCACATTTCGTTTTTATTTAAATTTCCAGACTTCCACTAGGAAGTGGTGGCTTGGATGCTCCCGAATATCCTGTTCTGACTTCTGGGATGAGGTAGGAGGGTGGTTTGTACGTATTTTTAATCTACTTAGGGTTAATTAAAATGTTTTCTTCAAGATTGTTATTTTGAATTCCTTTTTTATTTTTTTTTCCTGTTTCTTAAAACTTCCAACCCGTTTCTCCCTGTGGTTGCCGGTCTGTTCCCTTAAATCCCAATCCAAATTGTCCTGTATTTATGGGACTTGGTTTGACCTTAAAATTGAGTTGCTACAATGTTGACTTTTGATTTTCAGCCCAATTTTGGGTTGGGTTTGCAGCGGTTTTGTGTCTTTACACAGAAAATTGCTGATTTTTGTGACACTCATGTTTCTAGTTCAGCTTTACTGAGGATATTGGTCAGATTTTGAAATCCTCCTGCCATCGTTCCATTTCTCTGTTTTTATGGAAGCACCAAAGCTCTTTCTGTGCTGAACTCTGTTTTTTACCTCCATGAAATAACCAGTCAAGAAAGAATAATTTGGGCTGGGGGAAATTTGGGGCTCAGCTGTTCAGTCTGATACATGAAGATAACAAGGAAGCACAAGACAGATGGTCTGAGGAATCTTCTGATCTTGCCAAGATCACCCAGCCCTCAGGAGACACAGGATTAGGGATTTGCCAAAAAAAAAAATTATTTTTTAACAGAGGTTTATAAAAACCAAAGAGTTTGGGCCAGTCTCGTGTGGTGATTATGGATCTGTTAATGAAGAGGAACAGGAAAACAAGGAATGAATCCTGAGATCCTGTAAAACATTTCCTGGTGAAATATCAGCCCAGTCATGGCAATAATCCCAGGAAAAGATGAGGGAATGAGGGCGGTAAAAATTTGGAATGAATTCAATTTTGCAAATCATTGTGCTGTTAAAAAAAAAGATGTAAATGAGAAATGAAAGGGTTTAGAGTGAGGAACATGAGGGGAAATGAGAGAGGAACTCAAGGCTGGGTGATGAAATCCCTCCAGTTAATGATGGAGACAAATTCCAAGGTGGCTTTGGGATCCAGGATGTGCCATCAGCCCCTCCAGGCACTGGTGCCAGTTTTCCCTGGTCCTGGGTGTGCCATGAGCTGGGAATGTGCCATGGACACGGGAGGATCCTGTTGGGATTTGGGAGGCAGGGAGTGATGCCAGTGCTGCTCGTGAGGGGCTGGGTTACCAAGGACCCAGACCCTGGGGGCACTTGGGGTGTGGTGCCTCAGTTCCAGTGGGATATCCCATGGGAATGGCTCTGCTGCTGGGGCTGGGAGCCTTCTCCAGGGACAGGAAGGGGCTCCAGCTCTGAAATCCCGGGATTAGGTGGCCTTAGGAGAAGGTCTTGGCTATAACAGCAGGTGCCAGCTCCTCACAAGGCTTCAGAGGAGCTGGGGGTTCTTGGCCATGAGGATCAGTTTGGAATCCAAGTGAGATTTCAGGGCAGGACCTTCAAATTGATTTTATGTTTTAGCAGGAACAACTTTCGTTCTCTAATTTGAGAACACAACTACAAGACAAGAGACTCCCAGTATTTAAAGGGGGCTTAGAAAGACAAGGAAATCAACTTTGTGCATGGACCTGTGTCCTCAGAAGGAGAAGCTCAGGGACAACCTGAGCTGCGCCTGGCAGCTGCGTCCTTCCATCTGTCCTTCCCTCCCCAGCACATCCCACACGGATTTGGGCCATTAGCGGGGAAAATCCAGGGATTTGTGCAACCAGGATGACAAAAATGCGCAGCCAAGGAGAAAAAAAGGACAAGATGACAGAACCTTCGTGTGGCAACACTGTGGAACAACTGAGTTCCAGCAAAATCCTGTCCCTCATCCCGGGATGGACAAGGCCAGCCAAGGACACCAAAACCCATTGGATTTCAGGAATTCCAGTCCACAGGTTCAACTGGGATCAATGAACTGGAGGAACTCTACACCCGAGTTCAGAAATCTCATCTCAAAGAATAAATCAGGGAGGCTGGAGAAGAAGGGTCGGGTTTGATCCCAAATAAATCTCTCCGGTGATGGATTTGTCCCAGAGAACTCCACGGGGCAGCAGTTCCTTCACACGAATCCGTGTGTTAAAAATCTGGGATATTCCTTGGATGCTTTGGGATCACTGGTGGGGTGGGAGCGGAGAAGACCAGTCCCTGGGGATGTGCAAACACAGAAATAATAAATATTCCTGAATTCTTAACATTTTCCAGCCCCACACCATCAAAAATTAAATTAATTTACTCTCTTTCAGCACAAACGTCAAAGCTCTTTTCCATCTCCAACCTTAAATTCAGATATTTAAGCTGTAAACTGCATTTCCCCACCTGCTCGATAACTTTCCACATCAAGGACCTTCAATCTCAAAGCCTATTAAATGTAAAATACTCCTAAAATTTTAGTTCTCCCTTAAATTATGGACTACAAGAATCAGTAACAAAAAATATTTAATACATCAAGTGCTAAGCAAAGCAAATCCATCTCCAAATGTGAATTAAATTCATGTTTAGTGTTTGCACTGAACTTTCAGGTTCATTAGGAACAGAGCTTTGGGAGATTAAAAGAGGAATATTTTTAAAGCCCAGTCTGTTACTTTTTACACTGAAAGAAATAATTTCCCCCCCTTAAAAAGAAAAACCTTTCCAGATGAAAGATGGAACCAGAGACTTGGATTCACAGCAGAATCAAAGGGCTTAAAGTCACTTCATTTTACAGGAAAAAACTCGAGGATTTTTGATCAGGGAAAGGCAGAACAAGACTAAAACCTCCAAATTACTTTTTTTTATTGAACCCATAATTTTATTTTGAATTCATCCTGATGTGTGAGGCTGATTTATTACAGCAGGCCATGAAAAGAGTGATAAATATAGAATAAATTCTATAAAAATACACATGAGCTTAAGATTTGCTGTCTTGCAGCTCACCACTATTTAACAACTGCTGCATTCTGTATCTGCTCATGCCCAATCTCCCTGACAGATCTCTCTTATTCTTCACTGCAAATGTATAAAGAAGTCATTTAAAAAGCATTAAAGTGATAAAAAGTTTGATATTCCTCGAAGTTCTTCAAGATGAAAAGGTTTCACATCCACTTCCAGCTGAGTTTGGATATTCTTAAAATAACTTCTTAAAAGGATAAAATTGTTACTTTTTGGGAGGGAGGAAGGGGTTTGGGAGGATTCACCCCCAACACACCTGGTACAAAATAAAACTGGGAATGCCCAGGCCGATGGAGCCCCTCAGGAAACATTTCCAGGTGGTTTTGGAGCTCCTGCCCGGGTGTCCCATTGCTGGGGCTGCAGGAACATTCCCACCCTGCCTGGGGCTGGACAGGACCCCGGGAGAGGGACAGGACACAGGGAATGGCTCCCACTGCCAGAGGACAGGGATGGATGGGAGATTGGGAATTGGGAATTCCTGGCTGGGAGGGTTTGGGATGAATTCCCAGAGCAGCTGTGGCTGCCCCTGGATCCCTGGCAGTGCCCAAGGCCAGGTTGGACACTGGGGCTGGAGCAGCCTGGGACAGTGGGAGGTGTCCCTGCCATGGCAGGGGTGGCACTGGGTGGGATTTGAGGTCCCTTTGAATCCCAACTGGATTTGGCTGAGGCCCTGCTGGCTCCACAGGCACCTCCTGAGGGAATTCCACATCCCAGCTGGGCACAAACCCTGCCCCTCATGGGTTTAATTAATAGTGCTAAGCCAGTATTAATTGGAAAGGACACAGAAGTGAAAGGGAAGGGACCCAGACCCTGCCTCAGTTTCCTCAAGTGAGGTTTTGCAGTTGTTTGGGAACTTGGAGATGACTCTGAACCCTCAAATCCTGGAAAGGTTTGGGTCGGAAGGGACCTCAACTCCCCCCCAGTGCCGCCCCTGCCATGGCAGGGACACCTCCCACTGTCCCAGGCTGCTCCAGCCCCAGTGTCCAGCCTGGCCTTGGGCACTGCCAGGGATCCAGGGGCAGCCACAGCTGCTCTGGCAATTCCAGCCCAGCCAGGAATTCCCAATTCCCAATTCCCAATCTCCTCCTAAACCTCCTCTGGCAGTTTGGAGCCGTTCCCTGTTCCTGTCCCTCGTTATCCCTGTGCCCATGGGAATCCTCCAGGTCCCTGTCCCAGGACAGCTCCCACTGGTCCCTGCCCACCCTCCAGCCCCAAAGCCTGCAGGGAAACGAGGGATTCACTCCAGGTGCTCTTTCACGTATAAAAATTTTTTAAAAATCGGAAGATGCAGAAAATAAAGCTGAGCTTTTCAAAGGTCAGGCCTTCAGAGGTTGTTGATTTTTGGCCAGGACACCACGAGCTCCTGCTCAGGCAGTGAGGGCTGGAGCATCCCCGGCACTCTGAGAACAAAGTTGAATAAAGTTCACTCCCTTTTCCAAAGAGCAAGAGGAGGCAGGAGTTTGCTGAAGGCTCCTGCTCCCTGTCCCTCATCATCGGCTCCCTGACAGCCAAGGGAAGGCTTTGGGAATGGCAATAGGGATCTCCTGGCATTCAGTCACCCTCTGCCTTTCGGGGGCCACCAAACCACAGCAAACCTTCATCTCCTGCTCCCCCTCCCTGCAAAAGGCTCCCCTGGCAAGGTGAGGCTGTGGCCCAACCTGGAAAAGGGGGTTTGGGAAAAAAAATCAGGATTATTTTGCACATTTCCACAGCTTCTGGAACCACCCAGGGCAGGTGGAGTCACCCTTTGGAATTGTTTGGGTTGGAAAAGCCCCCTAAGCTCACCAAGGTCCCCAAGTGCCACCTCCACAGGGCTTTAAACCCCCCAGGAATGGGGACACTGCCCTGGGCAGCTGGTGGGAGTGAACAATCCTTTCCATGAAGGAATATTCCCAATATTCAACCTGAACCTCCCTGGGTGCAGTTTGAGGCCGTTTCTTTCCTCACTTTATCTATTTTCGTAGAGCAGATAAATAGATTTTAGTAACCAAGGTATTTAAATGGGTAACTCCTCAGGGTAATTATGGCACTGGCATTAATTATAACAAAAACACTAAAAATATTCCTAAAAAACTGCTGTTCCTAAACTCTTAAAAGCAGCAAGTGGATTATGGGGTAAAAAAACACTGCAATGTTCAAAACTGAAGGAAAAAAACCTAAGAATTAGCAAAGCTGGATCCAATTCCTGCTGGAATAAGGGAGATAAATTTAGGCTTCATGTGAAATGCCCACAGCCCCTTTGGGGCCACCAGAGCTGATTTGGGAGCAGGTTATTGAATCCCACAGGAATTCCAGATGGATTTGACCTCTGAGTTCCTGCAGCACCAGGAAGAAACATTTCTGGGAATGTTTCTGGGGGTCACTGGGGGAATTAAATGGTCCAAGGCAAGAGAAATGGGAAAAGTCGAGAGAATTTTGGCCCACTGGGATCATTTCCCAAGCAATAAATGTAGAATTCCATGGAATCTCTTCACTACAAACCCATCCCATTTAGGATTTCCACACAGTTTTCCATTCCAAGTTCCCTGAGAGAATTTCCCAACATCTCCTCCTGACAGAGAGAAATCCCCAAGGTGGGCAAAAGGCAACAAAACTGTTGGGAAAGCAAAAAAAAACCTGGGAAAGGCAGGGAAAAACTCAGTGCAGCCCATGGGAACACAGAGAAACCCAGGAACAGTGGGCTGGGGGATCACAGGTCTGAGTAAAATCGTGATTACAATGAAATGTGAGTAAATGAAATGTGAGTAAATGAAATGTGAGTAAAATTATTGCGATGAAAATGTGCAAACACACAATACTCAGGTCACACCAGGCTGGTACGAGTTGCTCCTCGCCGATGTTTTCTCTTGTCACTATTTGATACCACCCTGAACTCCAACAGTACAGGATTGTTAGCATTAAAAAAGGATCATTTTGGAGGCTCCTTCCTATCAGGCAGGGATGTAATTATTCCTTATCTTCCAAGACAGCCAGGCCTAGGAAATACAATTACCCAAATTTATGTTCACTGGAGTGTGAAGAAAGAAGTCATAAACTGAATATTGTATTTATCTCTTTGCTTTTAGAGTTATTAAAATGCACCAGTGACTTCCTGACTCTTCCTTTTGAAGAATTCTTGGCTGGAATTCGTTTTGGCTTTGATTTCCTGCTTGTTTACAAAGCTCTTCCCACCTCTTCGAATTCCAGAGGCTCCCAGCCATAACAAAGAGCTTTTTCTTCTCCTTGATAACGACCCCGCATCCATTGTTCAGGAATTGTTTGCTGCTAAGGTGGGAAAAGCTCGAATTTCCCTGGAGCTGGTGTTGGTTCTGCTCATTCCATGCCCAAAATAAACAGTTTTGGCAGCTGGGGGGAGCTGGATGAGCTTTAAGGTCTCTTCCAGCCCAAATTTGTGATTCCTGATCCAGCAGGTTGATTCCTAGAGGAGGATCCAAAGGAGCCGCGTCCTGCTGGAGCAGGAGGAGATCAGGAATGTGCCACCCTGCAGGAGCTGGGTCCAGAGGGGCCTCAGGACAAACCTCGGCCAAAACGGAGCTGCCAAAACCTCCAAGGAATCACAGGGAGCTGCTGGAGCAAATCCAGAGGATGATCCAAGGGATGGAGCAGCTCTGCTGAGAGGAAAGGCTGGGAGAGCTGGCCTTGGGCACTGCCAGGGTCCAGCACAGCTGCTCTGGGAATTCCAGCCCAGCCAGGAATTCCCAATTCCCAATCTCCATCCATCCCTGCCCCCTGGCAGTCTGAACATCTGTCAGGGCCTCGCCACCCCCAAAATTGGCCATTTCTTTCCAATATCCCAACTAAATTTCTCTTCCTGTCGTATTCACAGCCCCCAGTCTCACCTCCATCCCTACATCCCCGTGGAAATTCCCAAATAATCCACGAAAACGACTGAGCTTGTCACAGATGTGCAAATGCAAACCTCTCCTGGAATCTGGAGATGGCCAAGCCCTCCAGGAGGAAACACAGAATTCCTGGTGTTCCTTTTGGTCCCCCTGGGAGCAGCAATTCCCGTCCCAGCTCCCTCCTGGCCCTGCCAGGGGTTGCTGTGCTCATCCTCCACAGGCTGAATCACCTCCAGCAACAAAGCCCAAGGAGCTCAGGGAAATGTTGCCTTTAAAAAGTCATTTCCAAGGGGAGACATCACCCAGCAAAACATTGAATAAAACAAAGCCCCCCATTGCAGGGACTGGCTGGAAGGGGGAGAATGAGTGAATAAACTCTGAAATTCAGAGTTTAACCCCAGCACATCAATTCTCCTCAAGTTTTCCTCGAGTTCAAGGAGGTTTTAATAGCAAAATTTCCCTTCAAACACTCCAATTCATTGTATTAAAGGCTTTTTGTACCGTAATAGTTGTTTTTTCCTTAAATAATTCTTAAATAGAGCCTTGAACTTAAGCAAACCTTCAAGACCACGGAGTCGCTTCATTCCAGGAGTCCTCAGAGAGGTCACTCTCATCTCAGAGATTCAGGAAACGGGGATTTCAGCATTGTGAGATAAGCAATTAATTCCCCAATTAATCTAAATATTTGGTATGCAACTGGGTTCTTATTTGAATAAGCAATTATCCTAAAGTCCTTTGATTCCAAATTAGCACAAAAACCCCATCCTGGCACGGACAAATTGTTCCCAAAGTGTTTGTTTGGATACAAACTCTGGATGTGCAGCGTTCCCTCTGGATGGGAACACAGCCGTGGGATGGAATCCATCAAAGCAGGTAGAGAACTTCCAAAATTCCCTCTGCAGGTTCCCAGCGGAAATATTCCATCCCTTTCCTCAACAGCTCCGGAAAAGCATCCACCTGGACGGAATCACCTGCTGGAATTCCCGCTGGATGCTGCTTTCAAATAAAAACCACAATAAAATAAATCCACCTGTGAGAGAGTTTGGGTGAGACTGCCCAGGGGAACTGAAACAGGAACACATTGGGAGACTGCAAAATGGGATCCCAGGCTGGTCTGGGGCATTTGTAGGGAATAAAGGGGAAGATGGGAGCGATGAGACCCCTCCAGGGACCAGGGGCTGTCACTGCTGATCCCAGAGCTCTGTCCCAGCACCCCCAACAAATCCAACCCCAACCAAAATCCAAATCCACCCCCAGCTCCGAGGGTTTTCCTCAGCCTTCCTGCCTGATGGAGATGGAAATGAGCCTGATGGAGATGAGCCCTGTCCAAACAGGCAGGGAGGTCTCATTTCTCACTGACTTCTTTGGGTTTGTTCCTCACTCCTGGGAGATGCTGGGAAAGCCCAGGCAGCATTGCAGGGATTCCCCAAAAATTCCCGGCTCTCCAGCCCCATCCAGGTGATGGAGACACCTGGGACATGCTGGGGGGGATGGTTGGGTACCCCAGAACCATGGAAGGGGTGGAAGGACCTCAAATCCCCCCCAGTGCCCCCCCTGCCATGGCAGGGACACCTCCCACTGTCCCAGGCTGCTCCAGCCCCAGTGTCCAACCTGGCCTTGGGCACTGCCAGGGATCCAGGGGCAGCCACAGCTGCTCTGGCAATTCCAGCCCAGCCCCTCCCCACCCTCCCAGCCAGGAATTCCTTCCCAAAATTCCATCCAAGCCTCCCCTTTGCCAGTTTGAAGCCATTCCCTGTGTCCTGTCCCTCCATCCCTTGTCCCCAGTCCCTCTCCAGCTCTCCTGGAGCCCCTTCAGGCCCTGGAAGGTCACACTGAGGTCACCCCAAAGCTTCTCCTCTCCAGGCTGGACATTCCCAGCTCTCCCACCCTTCCCACAGCAGAGCTGCTCCAGCCCTTGGATCCTCTCTCTGCTCTGTGGCACCAAACTCCTCTGAGCACACAACATCCCTCTGTTTTACCCCTTCCACCTCTCCCCCTCACTGATCCCAATCAACACTCAAATGATTTTTAATCACAGCCAAGGGCTCAGGATAAAACCTCAGGCAATGCAAGAATTTTGAGCAAGAAATAAAATAACTGGCTTCCAACTGTGCCTTTTATAACTCTGAGGAAAAGAAACGAAAATAATTTTACAGCTTCCCCCAGAAATCAGAAGCTGCTTCTTGACCTGATGCAAATCATTTTTCAATCCTACAAAGTGCCAGTGATAAACAAAGCCCTGGAGCACGCCCTGGTCCCAGTGCTCATCTCCCTCTGCAATTAACGCCTTTGATTTCACCCAAACAGAGCTGGACGAGAATCGACTTCACTCAATTCCAGCCTTCGCTAATATTTCATTTCTTTACAACTCACATCCCATTTGGCTTAAATTGGGGCTGTCAGTGCCTGCTCCCAGCCAGGGGAGCTGCACAAAATCCCAATGAGCTCGTTTGGAGAGGCAGGGCTGGGCTGGGAGGGCTCTGCCAGCTCGGGGTCACCAAAGGGGACAGGAGAGCCTCAGCCACCCCTGGCTCCGTGAGCACAGCACAGCTCTGCCTCCTGAATCCTAAGCAGAGATTACAAACCTCACAGGCAGAGAAACCGTGATTGTTTTCAATCTTTAAACCCCGGGAAAAGGTCAGCGAGGTAATTGCTGCAAGAAAAGATCACAGGTCAGGAGAAGTCTTTTTTTTTTTTTTTTTTTTGCTTGAATTAATCAGACAAAGTGGCAGAAAAAGAGTTTGCAATGGGAGGAATTAAGGAGGGTGTTTAATTCTGTCTCTAATTCACAGAAAATATTACAGAGATGGAAATTCTGGCTGTGAAAAGCACCTGCCAACCTTTCCAGGTCTCATTCCATAAGGGAGGAACAGAGACCGTCCTGGTCCTGTGGTGGGAAAATCAGTGTTGGAGAGGATGCCCAGGCACAGCTTATTTCCATTTTCTTTGCGATTTTGGGATGCTCTGCTGCACACCTGATGCCAGCTGCTCACACAGGTTAAACCAAAACACAAGGAAACAGAAGCAGAGTGCAGCAGGAGGGCTCCAAACTGGAAAACACCCAGGGCTGTCAGCGAAAATCGACTGCTGAACAGGTTTTACCTGACCTGGGGGTGAAGGAGATTTTCTTTAAGGTCCCTTCTGATCCTGTCCTGGGCTGCAGTGCAGGATGTGACCAGCAGTGATCCTGTTAAACCCAGCTGGGGCAGGGCTCTTTATCCCTTCCAGGACCCATCCTCCCTCCAGGGGATCTCTGCTGTCCAGGGGCCATCGAGGCTCCCTGCAGGGCTGATCCAATTCCATCACCCATGGGAGATGCTGCACCCAGGGGAGGAGCCCGGCATTCCCACCTGGATAAACCCTGGCATTCAGAGCCCAGCACAGCCTGTGTGCTCTGCATTCCCACCTGGATAAACCCTGGCATTCAGAGCCCAGCACAGCCTGTGTGCACTGCATTCCCACCTGGATAAACCCTGGCATTCAGAGCCCAGCACAGCCTGTGTGCACTGCATTCCCACCTGGATAAACCCTGGCATTCAGAGCCCAGCACAGCCTGTGTGCTCTGCATTCCCAATGGATAAACCCTGGCATTCAGAGCCCAGCACAGCCTGTGTGCTCTGCATTCCCACCTGGATAAACCCTGGGATCCAGAGCCCAGCACAGCCTGTGTGCACTGCATTCCCACCTGGATAAACCCTGGCATTCAGAGCCCAGCACAGCCTGTGTGCTCTGCATTCCCAATGGATAAACCCTGGGATCCAGAGCCCAGCACAGCCTGTGTGCTCTGCATTCCCACCTGGATAAACCCTGGCATTCAGAGCCCAGCACAGCCTGTGTGCTCTGCATTCCCAGAGGAACACCAGCCCCATCTCACCCCACGGCACCTCCAGAGGAAACTGCCCCTGCTCCAGGATCATCTCTGCTCCCACAGAGCCACAGCTGCCCTGCAGGAGGGCTGGGCTGGGCTGCTGCAGCCCCTGACCCACAGGGTGCCAGCCTGGGTCTGACCCTGGCAGGGTTTGCTTTTGGTTTGTTTGCTTTTTGTACTACTGCATTTTTATTTTCATATTCCTAGTAAAGAACTGTTATTCCTATTCCCATATCTTTGCCTGAAAGCCCCTTAATTTCAAAATTATAATAATTCAGAGGGAGGGGTTTTACGTTCTCCATTCCAAGGGAGGCTCCTGCCTTCCTTAGCAGACACCTTCTGTCTTTCCAAACCAATCCAATTCTGTGATTCCTCATAAAAGACATTTAAGATATCCCTGGATATACCAGCAGGCCAAAGCCGGAGCTCACAGCAAAGGGAAATTGGTGAGAAGGAAGTGACTGCTCAGGCTCCAGGGGCTGCCTAAAACTGGACCTTGGTTTTAATGGATCGGTTTCACTTTTACTTTTCATGAGCTACAATTTAGTTCCACAGCGATCAGATTTTGTACCCAGAAAGGTGGGGAATGGAAGAAATTAGGAAGGGCTGCTATTATTAAACAGTTGAGTACAACTCCAGCAAGAGCCAACAACACCCCTAAAGGGTGAAAATCCTGGAATGCTCCCGAAATTCCCAGCATGAGGCGGGGCCTGAGGGAAGAAAAAAGAAAAACAAATGGAAAATCACCAATAAAAACAGATTTTGCAGGTAGGGAAACAAAGGTCCAATGAAGGTATTCCACACCGTCAGGAGGGGCTGGAACAGAACTCCAGAGTGTCCAGGTTTGAGCTGGGAAGCCACTGATCCATGAGAACAGACTGGGAGAGCTGGGAATGTTCCCCTGGAGAGGAGAAGGCTCCAGGGAGAGCTCAGAGCCCCTGGCAGGGCCTGGAGGGGCTCCAGGAGAGCTGGAGAGGGACTGGGGACAAGGGCTGGAGGGACAGGACACAGGGAATGGCTCCCACTGCCAGAGGGCAGGGCTGACTGGGAGATTGGGAATTGGGAATTCCTGGCTGGGCTGGAATTGCCAGAGCAGCTGTGGCTGCCCCTGGATCCCTGGCAGTGCCCAAGGCCAGGTTGGACACTGGGGCTGGAGCAGCCTGGGACAGTGGGAGATGTCCCTGCCATGGCAGGGGTGGGATGGGATGATCCTTGAAGTCCCTTCCATCCCAAACCAACCCAGGATTCTTTGGGGAAAGGCTGGGAAAACATTCCATGATTCCATTCCCCCACTGACAGGAGCAAAGCTCAGCCTTGCTTTGCCACCTCCCAAATTCCTGCTGCTGCAGCTCCCGGAATGCAGCTCCATTTGCATGAATTTGTCGGCAAACAATTAAAGTTAATTAAGATAATTCATCACTTGAAAAGAAAGCCTCTTATCAGCAGGTATCAGCCTGTAAAGCAAACAAAGAATCGGTGCGAGGGGAATGCTGGGCCCTCTTAGACACCAAGTGACAAAACCTTTTCTTTTCCGGCTCTGTCGGGCCTGGCTGCTTTGTTGTCAGAGTAATTAACTGCTATTAGCTAATCACCCTCTGGTAAGTGCGTTTGTGACTCCACTATTGACTCGTTTAGGCTTTGGCAGCATTCCCCGAATGGAAAAGAGATAAGAAGTTGTGATAACAGCCTGGAGTTCCTGTCCTGCAGCAGGACGGGGAAGATGGGAAGAGCTTGGGATGCACAGGGATGCTCCTCCCCACTGCTTCCAAGGATTTCCCTCCTATCCTGGATGCTCTGTCTGCAGGGACTGGAAAAATAATGGAATTTGTGAAAACCCAGCCATTTCCACTGCTCCATGCCCCATCCAGCCTGGCCTGGAACTCTTTCCCAAATGCCCTCCGAATTCCAGGCAGGCTGCCAAGGTCCACCAGCACTGCCATGGATGGGAATTAGTGCAGGAATTTTGCTGGTTTGATTAATTTTTCCCAAGGAAGATAAAAGAACAGGACAAGCTGAGGTTGCAGAGCTGCATGCCCAGGCCAGTCTGTTGCAGCTGATCACAAATTAATGATATTTGCTTAATAATAATAATAATAATAATAATAATAATAATAATAATAATAATAATAATCAGCTGCAGGGAAGGCAGGAATTACCCAGGCACCTAATGAGGGAATGGGTAATTGAGCATTGCCCTGATGATGGAGGGCATGGGGATGTTGTCATGGCAGCTCCACTCCAGGCTCCACCAGGATCAGAATTCCCAGGTCCTTCAGGCTGGAAAAGACCCTCAAGATCACCAAGGCCAAGTCCTAACTAAGCCAGGCCCAGCCCTGTTTTAGCTCCCAGTATTTCCCAGTTTAAGCAGTTTATCACCAGCTCCTGATGCCCTCCAAGTCCTTGTACAGCTCT
This sequence comes from Prinia subflava, assembly GCF_021018805.1. Taxonomy (NCBI): domain Eukaryota; kingdom Metazoa; phylum Chordata; class Aves; order Passeriformes; family Cisticolidae; genus Prinia; species Prinia subflava. Next base: position 62,572,320 of record NC_086251.1, read on the forward strand.
TGGTTTCCCACTGAGCTGTTTGGGGTTGTAATTGGGAAATGCCCAATTTCCAGCCCCTTTTCCCATTGAATTCCCAAGCAGCCAACAGGAAATCCCAGGTTTTATTTGGACAGCCTGCACTTCAGTCCCCTGAGCAACACTTTGTTTCTTCACTTTGCACCGGGGTCGCCGCCCCCCTGCTCTTGTTCCAAGGCTGACAGTGATTTAAGCTCGGTGTATTTTCACAAGCTGGGCCTAATCTCAGGCATAAATCACGCTGAAGGACGTTTCCTCCTGCCTGTCACTGCTCAGGAAGGTGCTGCTGGCAGAACAATGTGCAATTCCAGGATCTGCTGATTCCAGAGGCAGCACATTTTAATGAGCTGTGGGCTGGCCAGGGCTGCAGTCCCAGTCCTAATTGCTTCCCCTCATTTAGGGCCGTCACTGGGGTTTGCTCATTAATGAGGGATGGCTGCATTTCAGTGTCCCCCAGTCTGTGCAGGGCCTGAGGGAACTGGGCTGACTGGACACGCTCTGCTTCCCGCAGGGATCCCTCTTCCCAGGATCCCAAAAGCAGGGGCTGCTCCGGGCTCACCAGAGCACGGCACAGAGTTCCAGAGTCATTTAGGCTGGAAAAGCCCCCCAAGGTCCCAAAGTCCAGGCTGTGAGATCCAGCCTCACACGTGGCCAGGGTGTGAGGAGCCCTGTGAAGGTGTATCAGGCCTGAGGGTTGACCTGCAGCCCCCAGAGCGGGTTAATAACATCGCCAGAGAGCTCCTTGGGTGTGTTCTGTAAAGAAAAGGGTTCAATAAATGGTAAAATAACAAACAATACAGAAACTAAAGAATAAAAGCCGTGCACAGGTGCCAGAGAAGCATCTGACACCTGACTAGATGACCCCCAAAAGCTCTAAGCACCTCTGTGCTCCTTAAACACATAATTCAGTATTAGGAGGGACAATTTGGCTTGCTGCCAATAGATCCTAGCTGTGTTTCTGAGGAACAGCTGAAGAGACCTCTCAGTGATTTTACCTTGGCATGGAGACAATCACTGTCAGGACAGCAAAGAAGTTTCTGGCCTTCTTCCCTTGCAGGGTCCTGGGGTGGGACTGGACCCTTTTCCTGATACAGAATCCTTTTCTTGGTGCATTGCTGTGCCTGTGCCCATCCCCAGCCAGAGCCCCGAGTGCCACAGCCAGGAATTCCCTGGGCACCTCCAGGGATGGGCACTGCACAGCTGGGTCTCTGTTGGAGCCCAGGTTTCTTTACCTGGGCTGAGGTCAGGGTGACAGACACGGGACACGCAGAGTGGAGTTTGGTCTTGGGTGTTTATTGTATCTTATTTATTTACAGTCTCACGGGGTGTGAGTTCCAACCAGCGAGTCAGAGAAACGAGGTAAAACGGCGAGTTTCTAACTCATTCTGAGGCTAATTAAGAGATAATTACCCAATAACGAGGTGGCACCCGTATTGTTTATACTTCTGACCCAACAATGACTGTCCAAGGTTGTAAGTGTGGACCCTCTTCATTCAACCACAGAAAAACACCCAAACCTGTGAAGAAGGAGGAAGAAGAAGGTGAAGGACAAAGGCAACACCCCAAATCCTTCACCTTGACCTGTCTGTATTACCACACACCATAACCCCAAATCCCAAGTTTCTACCCCTCCTGTGGAAAAGGCTTCCCCAGGTTTCCTGTCCTCTCCTGATGAGTGCCTGCCCCATTCCTGGAGGTCTCCATGCCCCTTGGAGCTGCAGGAATTCCCTGGCTCACGGATCAGGGTCCACGTCCCACCTCCCTCCTGGCTTCCTCCCAATTCCATCCTCATTTTCATCCCCTTCATCTCACTGGAGCTGTCCATGCCACGTCCTCCAGGGGATAACAGCAGCAGGAATGGCGTTAAATAAAGGAAAATGCCCTAATTCCAGTTAATTTTGGGGCTGCTGGCCTTGGCAGCTGTGCTGCAGCCCCTCCCAGACAGGCCAGGCCCTCCTGTGACACCCGGCACTGCTGCCTGGCAGGCCTGGGTGGATGGAATTAAAGCCAACAAAGGATTTCTTAGATCATTTTAATAGCACAAAGCAAGGGCTCCTTGTCCAAATCCCACTAATAACCACTTGGAAGCGGCAGCCTGCAAAGCCCATTAAATGCAGACAGAGATATTTTAGGCAAAAGCTAAAACTGTTTGAACTTTGCAGTGTCTGCGAGGCCGCTGGAACTGAGCAGCAAACAGAGCATTTCTAATCCAGGCCATATGAGAAAAGAGAGCAGGGAGGAGAGAGTTTTAAAAGAGGAGGAAAATAAATATCAGAGAGGAGCAGAGAGCCGTGGATGGGATGGGCTGCAGGGAGGGATGAGAGCAGGTCACAGGGACACTGGGATGTCACCTCGCCTTCCCTGGGAGGGCAGGGAGGGGCTGGATGGAATTGCCAGAGCAGCCGTGGCTGCCCCTGCATCCCTGGCAGTGCCCAAGGCCAGGCTGGAGCAGCCTGGGACAGTGGGAGGTGTCCCTGCCATGGCAGGGGTGGCACTGGAGGGGATTTATGGTCACTTTAACCCCAACCATTCCGTGATTCCATTTTAGTACAAAATCAAGCAATCAGCAGCAAGATCTCACCCAAAGTCTGAATATCAGTTTTAGTCCACAGCTCATTTTGCTTTCCTGTACAGACCAAAGGAATTAAAGTGCTCCAGATGATGGGATTCAGGGAAATTTTCAGCAGGTATTTCCTGCACCCCCACCACAATCCTGGCTATCCCACAGCTCACCACACTAAATTAAACCCTTTAACTTCAGCCAGACTCAGAGGAAAAAAGGATCCAAATGGCTGGGAGGGAGCAGGATTTCCAGTGGACATTCCAGCCGCAAGGAACTGCAACTGGAGAGGGAGGGGAGATGAAAGCTCCTGTCCCACTCCGTGCTCTCCACGTGGAATTCCCTGCAGTTTATCGAGGCCACACAGATATTTCCCATTTCAAACCAAAGCACCTCAAAGCCTGGATGGGAACCTGGAGGTTCTGCCTCAGAATTGGGTGGGATAATAAAAGAACAACAAAACAAAGGAAGTCTTCATGGAAAATCAGTGATGCCCTTTCCAATCCCTGGGCCTTGGAGGGGTTCAAAAGGGACACTTGGACTCCAGGCTTCAGCACAGCTCCAAAGTGATGCATTGTTGGTTTTCCATCCCATTTTTCCTCTCCATCCCCTCTCCCATGCCTGGAACTGATACAGGGAGTGTGTCCAACACCCAGAGCACACATGGCATGAATTCATTCCAGAACTGGTTCCCTTCCTTTGAAAGGCTTCCTTGCTGTCCCTCACAACTTCCCTCAAATTCCCTTCATGGAATCAGCTCTGGGTATCCAAATGTTGTCCCTGGATTTCTCAGGAATTCTCAGATTGAGAGATTTGGTTTTGGTGATTAAACAGAGCCATGATGGATGGATCTGCCACAGGATCCTGAACTCTGATCACTGCCAGGCTGTCTCAGCTTCTACAGGATTTTCCTTGGAGAAGCAGGAAGAGCTTCCCCACTGCCCAAAATGGGGAAAAGGAGGAGGAATTGTCCATGGTGACATCTTGGGATTGGCTCCACGCTGAGCCAGGGAATGCACCCTCCCATCCAGCCCTGCCCTGGGCAGTGGGAACCATTCCCTGTGTCCTGTCCCTCCAGCCCCTGTCCCACTCCAGCTCTGTCTCCACAGAAGAGGAACAGGCTCCTCTTTTTCTGTCCCTAAAAACAGAATTCCAAACCCCACCCCAACCACTGCAGTGCTCTCCCCCTCCTCCCGAACACAGGAGTTTATCCAAGATGCTCAGTCCAGGAAAATCACATTTTAACAACGCAGACACGAATTTTTGCCTGTGGAACTCCCCAGCTGCAGGTGCTTGGCAGGAAGAGATCCGTGGAAATATCCCTCTGAGTTTGCCTGTGCCCCTTCTCCCCTAATTCCCATGGGAATGAGGCTGCTGGGAGAGGTGGAGCTGGGATGAGAGGCAATCCCAGGTGGCCACCACAGATTTACCAGGATGGAATCATCCCATGGGGATCCACTGTTGAGCAGGCCTTGGAAATCCAGCTGGAGACAGCCCAGAGCAATTCCCCCATCCCTGGAACATGGGAAAGGCCTGGAGCAATTCCCACATCCCTGGAAAAGCGGGAAAACCTGGAGCAATTCCCACATCCCTGGAACATGGGAAAGGCCTGGAGCAATTCCCACATCCCTGGAAAAGTGGGAAAACCTGGAGCAATTCCCACATCCCTGGAACATGGGAAAGGCCTGGAGCAATTCCCACATCCCTGGAAAAGCGGGGAAGGCTTGGAGCAATTCCCCCATCCCTGGAATAGCAGGGAAGGCTTGGAGCAATTCCCACATCCCTGGAATAGCAGGGAAGGCCCGGAGCAATTCCCCCGTCCCTGGAACAATTCCTCCATCCCTGGAGCAATTCCCCCATCCCTGGAACAGCAAGGAAGGCCTGTGCTGGCTGGCAGAGCACAAACCCTGAGCTGGAGCTTTCCACACCCAAATCACTCCTGGAGAGTGGCAGATTCCCTCCGCCTCATCAAAATTCTCCGGAATCCTCCCCTTGTTAATTTGTTGGCAAAATATTGCAAACTTGACAGGAAGCACAGGGCAGGAGTCAAACATTGCAGCCCACGTGGCTGTGGTTAAGATATTAAATTTGCAAGAGAACAGCTTTCCCCAGAACCTTGGAGATTTAAAAGATGGGGAGTATTTTGCTCCAACTGGTCTTATTCCTATTTGTCCTGCATTTATGAATAATATTAACTCACACACAATTGGAGCCATATGGCAGAAGGAAAATTAAAAAATTACAACAAGAAAATTAGCTGTGGATATGGTTTGCGTGGCTGGGAGATTTTCTTGGGAGGCTTCAAGCCATAAATCTTTTTTTTTAGCTTCACATAAAAGCAGATCCAGGTGTTTTTTAGGGTGGAAAATAAATTCTTCATTGTTTTGGCACAAGATTGGTCACTCTCAAGGTCAGCTGGAGAGGATGGAGCAATCTGGGCCCTCAGGGAATTCCTGGAATTGGAGGCACCTCCAGGGGGATTTGCTCCACCCTCCCTGTTCCAGGAGGGTCACCCAGAGCAGGCTGGCCAGGGCTGGGTGTGGTTGGGTTGGGGCTGTCTCCAAGGATGGAGCCTCCACAGCTTCCCTGGGCAACCTGTGCCGGTGTTTGAGTGGAAAATGGGGTTTTCTTGGAATATCAGCACTGTTTGTGTGTGCTCTTGTGGGCACATTCTCAGCCTTCCCTCCCACAGGGAATTCCTTCCCTATTTATCCCCAGGGATAACCCCTCCCTTACCCTCCAGGCTGTAGGAAAGGTGCTGCAGCCCCCTATAAAACCTGTCACAGGATCCCAGCAGGGTTTGGGCTGGGAGGGACCTTCTCAAGGTCCTCTGGTCCAACCTCCATGAGCAGGAGGCTCTTCTGCCAGAAAATATCCAAAAATGAAGGTATTTAGGAGCAAAGCTGGGGTTTGAAATAATAAATTCCAAAGCATTCTCCCATCTGTCAGCCAATGACAACACCTGGAGCACCCTGGGCTTCCAGGGCCTGCATTCCTCTGGAGTGAACCTCTCCCTGCAGTCCTTGCAGTCCCGGAATCTCTGCCAATATTCCCTGTGGAAATATTCCTGAGGTTTGATTGTCCTCCTGCAGCACAGCCCAGAGGAGCTGTGCGGGAACAGAGCAGCAGGAATTCACCTGAGAGAGTCCAGCCTCCCAGGGAATCCCAGGAAGCCTCAAGTGAAGCTTTCCTGTGTTTGGCTGAAGTCCTGGGAGAGGAGTCACCCTGTGAGTGCCCAGCACAGTTCCTGCCCGCCTCTGCCGCCTCCTCCTGCTGCTGTCATCTGCTCTGGGACACGAGTCCTGCTCCAAAGGGCACTTTGGGAACCAGCCCAGCCCCGTTCAGAGAGCTCAGCTCCCCCTGTGCTCCTTTAGGCTGAGCCTAACGAGCCTGATGAGGTTTGCAGTCCAATTAACGCCATCCCGACTCAGAGCCTGGCAATAACAGCCTTGCGTGGAGCTGGAGATGCTTTTCCTGGACCACAGGGAATTCCTGCACTTCTGGTGGGAGGCATCCAGCACAGACAAGTCCCTGGGGAGTCTCTGTCCCTCTGGAAATGCTGGCAGGGATTTACTCCATGGGACAGCCCAGCTGCTGCTCCTGGTGCTCGTCCAGCATCGCCTCTCCCAGACGGGTTTGACTTTGCTGAGCTTTCCTCCACCTGCTGCCTTGAGGAGAGGTTTAATTACAGATAATAACTCCTGTGGCAGGGGATGATTGAATACTCCAGAAGCTCACCTGAGTTAAGGTGACCAGATAGCCAAATTCCAAAGGGACGGCTCCAATTTTTTTTGGCTCATCAGTCTGACTTTTCCAAGGATCCGCTCTGTCTCCCTTCTGCCCTGGGGGTTGCCTTTGCCTCAGCAGCTCTTCTGTTTCTCCTCTGATTTTCTTTCCATGAAACATTCCATATTCCTCAATCCCAGCCATATTCCAGCTCTCTCACCTCAGCAGAACTGCTCAGGTGCCACAGCTGCTCTGAGAATTATATTCCAGGGCCTCCCCACCCTCCCAGCCAGGAATTCCCAGTTCCCAATCTCCCGTCCATCCCTGCTAGAGGTTCATGCCCAGCTAATGGAGAGTTTGGGGGGAAATGTGTGAAAGGGAAGGAATAAAGAACGGGATCAGAAACCAACAGGAAATCTGCTGGGACTGTCAAGATGGAGGTCATGGATAACAATTAATAAACCAGGGAATCCCAAAGAAAGGGAAAAACAAGGAATGATCCTGCAAAATGCAGCAGAGGCCTGGAAGGAGCTGGTGAGGTCATGAATAAATAAAGAATAAAGAGGGAGCAGGGGAGGAGGTCCAGGAGTGAGGAGGGCAGGGCAGGGATGGCAGAGGGGGGAATCAGAGCAGTGCTGGGATTCCATGGAGGGGAATGACAGTCCCCTGGAATTCCAGCAGCCCAGGAGCTGGCAGGACAGTGCAGGTGTCCAGGATGTGCTGGGATAACAGAAATGTCCCATTTCTGCCATCACCTGCAGAGGCAGCTCCCAGACGATCCAGGTTGGAGCTGCTGCTGTATTTGCATCCCAAATAACTGCTCAGAGTGGTTTGGGAATCCTGGGAAGTCGTGGTAGCTGAGCAAAAACCACTCTGAGAGGGAAAAACATGGAAGGGACCTAAGGAAAATCAGCCAGTGCCCATCCAGAGAGCTGGACTGTGGAATTGCCCTGCTGCACCCCCAAACCAGGCTCCAGATCAGGATGGATCCCACAAAACACAGAATTCCCACTGCACTCACCCCTGGCTTCATCTCATGGCCTGGACATAATTATTCCAACCCAGGCCAAAGCCAGTAATTAGCTGAGTGTGTAATTATCTCTCTCAGTCCGTCTGCAGTTCAGGCTCTGTGAGGGATTTATTTCCTGAAGGGCTTCTGGGGGTTTTGCAACTCCAGAATGAAATTTGTTAACTGTTAATAACTCCTAAATTAGCTCATTTAGGCAGAGTTGGAAATAACTCAGCCATGTCAGCCATAATCAACAAATTATCTGGAAATTTAAAAAGGCAAAGGGAAAAAAGGGATCTCAAACCCTTCTGCAGTCCAGGGCAGTCACTGGAAGGATGTTTGTGACTGGTGGGGAGGGGCTGGGCTGGAATTGCCAGAGGGCAGGGCTGGATGGGAGATTGGGAATTGGGAATTCCTGGCTGGGCTGGAATTGCCAGAGCAGCTGTGGCTGCCCCTGGATCCCTGGCAGTGCCCAAGGCCAGGCTGGACACTGGGGCTGGAGCAGCCTGGGACAGTGGGAGGTGTCCCTGCCATGGCAGGGGTGGCACTGGAGGGGATTTAAGGTCCCTTTCCAACCCAAACCAATCTGGGATTCTGGGATTGGCACTCCCGTGCTCTCAGAGTTTGCTCCCAGTGAGTCGGGGTTGGGATTTCTCTCTTTTTTTGAGGAATTGTTTTGGAGCTCAGCTCCTTTTCCCGGCCAAGCCCAGACTGAGGGATGTGAACTCCCTGGGGCCTTCCATGGGTGAGGGCAGGAGCTGAAGAGAAACAAACCCCGACCCCTGTTTGGAGCAGATCATCCCCTCTATCCGCCCTTGGAATGGATTTGCAGATCCAGTGGATGCCTGGAGGAAAATCCTCACCGTGCTCTGGTTTTGCCTCTCTCAGTGACAGAACCATCCCCTGCTGACCAAATTCTCTGTTTGTTATGAAATTACTCATTAAGGACTCAGACAATTCAGGATTCCTTTGGAGGGAGCTGAATTCCATCCCCTGCCACTGGGATCAGGAATTTGAGAGGAATGAGTGAGATTTTGAGGCTAAAGCAGGAGAATCCTGCTGTCTGTCATGAACTGGGCATTCAAATTTAAGGTATCACCATCACATCCCTGTAATTTTGGGAAAGATTTGTACATTTCTATTTTAAACCCCATACCTGAGCACCTCAAGGTGCTCTACAAATGTCCCTTCTCCTACTCCCTGGTGACCACTGTGTCCTTCCTGTGCAGAAATATTTTTCCTTGGAATTCTTTCCATCATTCCTGTGTCACCCCTGAACAACAGGAGCAGTTCAATTGAGGGAAGCCTCTCCCAGTGGATTTGGAAGGAATAGAGGGAATATCACACGAAACAAGGTGGACTGCAGGGCTGTGGGGGAAGCTCTGAGTGCTGGAATTCTGCTGGGTTTATCCCCAGATGCCTCTGGAGCTCAGAGCATTCCCAATCCCTGTGGGACCCCTCTCAGCTCACTGGGACAGTGACAAAGCCACAGCTCAAACTGCCAGAAACCTGAAAGCTGGGAAGGGGCTGGAGCCCCAGGAGGGGCTGAGGGAGCTGGGAAGGGGCTGGAGAATTCCTGAGGGAGCTGGGAAGGGGCTGGAGAATTCCTGAGGGGGCTGGGAAGGGGCTGGAGAATTCCTGAGGGAGCTGGGAAGGGGCTGGAGAATTCCTGAGGGAGCTGGGAAGGGGCTGGAGAATTCCTGAGGGAGCTGGGAAGAGGCTGGAGAATTCCTGAGGGAGCTGGGAAGGGGCTGGAGAATTCCTGAGGGAGCTGGAAGGGGCTGGAGAATTCCTGAGGGGGCTGGGAAGGGGCTGGAGAATTCCTGAGGGAGCTGGGAAGGGGCTGGAGAATTCCTGAGGGAGCTGGGAAGGGGCTGGAGAATTCCTGAGGGAGCTGGGAAGGGGCTGGAGAATTCCTGAGGGAGCTGGGAAGGGGCTGAGCCTGGAGCAAAGGAGGCTCAGGGGGACCCTGTGGCTCTGCACAGTCCCTGCCAGGAGGGGACAGCCGGGGGGGTCGGGCTCTGCTGCCAGGGACAACTTCAAGATTCAGATTTACAGAATATTCCAGGTTGGGAGGGGCCCACAAAGATTGAATCCAAGCCTTAAATAAATGGGGATTGGACCCCTAACCTTGGTGTCGTTGGCACCACGTTGTGCCAGGGGAGGTTCCCTTTGGATACTGGGGGAAAAAATCCTGGAAAAGGTTATAGAGCAAACTGCTGAATGCAGTGGTGGAGTCCCCATCCCTGGAAATGTCCAAAAAAAGCGTGGATGTGGCACTTGAGGCCATGGGGTGGTGGTGAACGTGGTGCTGGCCTGAGGGACTCCTAATTCCAACCTTGATGGTTCCAGGATTTGATTTTACAGGGGTGTGAAGGAAAAGTATCAAAGAACCCCCAAAGCAGGAATGTTCCAGGTGAGCTCCCATCCCCTGTGGGCACCTGGAGCTGCCTGAGGCTGCCCCCTCTCCCCTGGCTGTGATAAATCAGTGAGGCTTTATCTCCAAACCCAGCCAACACCAAGAGCCCTGATAAGAGATTTGTTTACTCCGAGTGGATTTCTGCCACTGGGAAGGGAAACAAACGACCTGACACGTTTTAATGTATATAATACAGCTCCTTTATCTCTGGGATTCATCTGGGGAAGCAAAAACTGCCTCATAGGAAGTGATAATATTTATTTTCACCTCCCAGCATCCTCAATGACAAAGAGGGACCTGTGTATTCACAGCCCACATCCCGACTCCAGGGGTTTCTCATCCATCCCAGGAGCTGGGAATATGATTTGTGGCCATTTGTTATCTCTCTGCATCAGAATGGAAATCAAGTGGAAATGCAGTAGTGGCTCCAAGCCAAATTTTCCAGGCTTTGTGAAGCTCTAACTGTGGGAAAGGAGACGCTGGGAGCTCTCTCCGTGCAGGATCCAGTGGGATGCTCACTCCTTATCCAAGAACTCAGTTTAAACCCTTCCAAATCAGTGCACGACACCTTTAAAGCAAATTTTGCCAATGGTTTGAGATGAGAGTTACCTGCAGGGACACTCCACAGGTGCTGCTCTGCTACCTGGGGACCTCTGACAATAAAGAATGTGCAAATCCATCAGCCCCGAGATTGCCTCGCTAAACTCAGGGGGGAAATGGCTGCGTGGAGGGAGGAGAGGGAACAGAAACCCAAAGCAAGGAAAGAAGGGCAGGAAAATGTTTGTGTCAAATGGCAGCAGGAGCAGGGCAGTGACTGTCCCCTGGCACTGCTGAGCACCTCCAGGGCTGTGCCCAGTTCTCAGTTCAGGGAGGGCTTTGAGGGGCGGGAATGTCCAGGGAGGGGAACCGGGCTGGGAAGGGGCTGGAGAATTCCTGAGGGAGCTGAGAAGGGGCTGGAGAATTCCTGAGGGAGCTGGGAAGGGTCTGGAGAATTCCTGAGGGAGCTGGGAAGGGCCTGGAGAATTCCTGAGGGAGCTGGGAAGGGGCTGGAGAATTCCTGAGGGAGCTGGGAAGGGCCTGGAGGATTCCTGAGGGAGCTGGGAAGGGGCTGGAGAATTCCTGAGGGAGCTGGGAAGGGGCTGAGCCTGGAGCAAAGGAGGCTCAGGGGGACCCTGTGGCTCTGCACAGTCCCTGCCAGGAGGGGACAGCCGGGGGGGTCGGGCTCTGCTCCAGGAACAGGGACAGGAGGAGAGGGAACGGCCTCAGGCTGGGCCAGGGGAGGGGCAGGGGGGACAGCAGCAGGAATTTCCCCATGGAAAGGGAGCTCAGGCCTTGGAAGTGCCCAGGGAGGTTTGGAGTGCCCATCCCTGGAGGGATTTGAGGAAGGCCTGGGGACAAGGTGGGCATTGAGCACGGAGGTTTTGGGATGCAAAATCATCAACATTTGCTTATTTATTTATTTATCAAAGTCTGGAGAAGTTCGGGGAAAGATGTTATCCCATTTTTCCTGCTGTGCTTTACTCCCTTGGCTCAGGTGAGTCAAAAAGATCATTTTGGTGAACTTGGCATCTTTCCTAAAATACCAGGTGTCCTTTGGGGAGCAGGAGGAGATGGGTCCCACATGGACCAGGGCTTGGGGGGCAGCTCCTGGCTCCAGAGGGTCTCCAGGGGGGGTTGGCTGGGGAAGCAGCTGTGTCCCCCCCTTTCAAACCTTTCCGTGGGACAAGCTGACATTTTGGAGCTTCCAACTGTCACATCAATGGATCCTGCTTAAAATTCCAGCTCCGTAGTGCTGGTGAGGAAACCTCGGGGCGGCTGTAAGGCTGAAATGTGGGAAGCCGTCAGTGGGAGCCCATCAAAGTGTTTACAGCCCAAGCACTCGACCTCCAGCGGCACAGGAATTGTTTTATCTCCTTCGCCAGGGCTTTGCTGCCCCTCGTTAACCGTGACAAAGCCCCGAGGAACAAAACCAGGCAGAGCTCTTGTCTTTTCCGTGACCTTTTTGTTCCCTGCCTGGAATGAGGCGATCCATGAGCAGCTCTGGGCAGTCTCTGGTGATCCCCAAGCAGGGCAGGGCCCTCCCGGCCGGGCTGTGCTCCCATGGGATCCCTGGGATGCACGGATGGGGCTGGGAGTGGACCTGGGACAGCAAACAGGGACCTGGAGCGTGGAGCTGGGAAAGGAAACTCGGCAAAGGAACCCTTGGGTTCTGAGCTGGGGATCCGGGTGATTCCTGCTGTCCCTGTCTGAACTCCCTCCGAGGGAAGGGGTGGACACAGGCAGAGCTGGTGGGGTGGATGTGAAAACCAATGAGTGCTACAAAGGAGGGAAATTCTGCTTTTTGGGCCGATTTGCCATTTCAGGGATTCACAGAATCCTCAAGGTCAGGAAAGGCCTCTCAGATCAATTCCAGCGTGGTCCCAGCCCCACGTGTTCTCCAGGCTCTCCAGTGCCATATCCTGAAGGTTTCTGAAGGTTTCCAGGGATGGAGACTCCACCACTTCCTTTGCTCCAACCTCGCAGACACCCAGACAGCCCCAGTGCTCAAGCCCAGGGAATTCCCTCAGATTTGGGGTAAAACAGCAATGCCACCCTTCCTGCGCCAGCTCCAAACCCAAACCATCCCACCCCTTTAGGAGCAAAGAGGGATCCTCTGCCAGCCCTGGAGAACTCTCAGAAGAGTTTCCATTTCCAGGCAATGCCCTCCCTGTCAGGAGACTCTTCCAAACTTTTCCCAAAGAGCGGAGCTCTCTGTGTGTCCCCGTGTGTCACAAAGGCTCCACCAGGCTCTAACTCTTCCACCCAACCGTGCTGCTCTCATTTGAACTTCTTTAATGGATGCACTTAAAAATTCCCCGCTTTGTGTCTCCTTCCTCATTAGCTGTGCAAGGCTGAGCTTTTGTCTTGGCTCGGTGTGAATTCTTTGTGTGTGATTCCTGTGAGCTGGCCAGGGCTGCGATTCCTGATCCAATTATCCCATTGTGTTCCCTTCTCCTCCTCACGGGCCTCTTGTCTTCTTCAGATGAAATTAGAGACACCCTTAAAGCCTGGCACAGATCAGTTCATGGATTGGTCTGCCTAAATCCCTGAACCTGGGAGAGCTGGGAATGTTCCCCTGGAGAAGGGAAAGGATCCAGGGAGAGCTGAGGGTACCTAAAGGAGCTCCAGGAGAGCTGGAGAGGGACTGGGGACAAGGGCTGGAGGGACAGGACACAGGGAATGGCTTCAAACTGGGAAAGGGGAGATTTGGGTGGGATACTGGGCAGGAATTCCTGGCTGGGCTGGAATTGCCAGAGCAGCTGTGGCTGCCCCTGGATCCCTGGCAGTGCCCAAGGCCAGGTTGGACACTGGGGCTGGAGCAGCCTGGGACAGTGGGAGGTGTCCCTGCCATGGCAGGGGTGGCACTGGGGGGGATTTGAGGTCCCTTTAACCCAAACCAGTCTGGGATTCCTCAGTCTCTGCCCTGCTCCCTTCACACTCTGGTTTTTGGCAGGAGGAGAATAAAGCCCAATTACAGCCGAGTGTGGGGACACAGACTGAGCAGCTTTGGTAAGGATGCCACGAGACACAGAATTCATTCTGGACCTGCAGGACCGAGAACTGCCTGATTCATTTGTTGATTACAATAGATTTGATCACAGCTTCCATGCAATGCCACAGTAAATCCCACAGAGCAGCAGGAGCTGTAAATGAGCACCTGTTAATTGGGAATTGACCCCCCCACACCACTGGGGCTGATCCCAAGCTTGCAGGGACTAAGGGAGACAATCCTTTTATTTTCTGAGTTTGGACACGGACCTCCGAAACATCAGGGTTTAAATCCAGCATTTCACGCTGCTCTTTGGAAGGGTTTTGTTCATTTGGAACTCAGATACCAACAGCGTAAACAATGCTCATTAATCAGAGAAAAAATGATTTGCCAGGACTGCAGGGACTGCAATGAATTTTAAATTTTCCAAGCCATACATTTCAGCCCCTAAGAATTACAGTAGCAAATTGATTCGCTGTGATTCAGGGGGATCCATGGATTTGACTCCTCCTGATCAAAGGAACTCCAGGTATTTATTTACAATTTTTATTGTAAATAAAATAATGTATTCCAGGGGTTTTTTTTACAATTCTACAGCTTTTCTTAAAGCTACAAAGGGACTGAAAGCAAATTCAGGGAAGGCTGTGGTGAGTCCCAACGGGAATTTGGTGAGGCTGGGGCTGTTCCAGGCGGACAGGGAACCATTCCCTGTTTTTTACAATGTCAAAGGGTTGGGGCAGATCATTTTTAGGTTCCTTTGCAACCCTGCACTGATTGAGGGATGCTGCTGGTAACATCCATGACTCACTGAAAACTTCCAAAAACTTTTCAAGGCCAGGTTGGACAGGCTTGGAGCAGCCTGGGACAGTGGGAGGTGTCCCTGCCATGGCAGGGGTGACACCGGGTGGGATTTAAGGTCCCTTCTAATGCAACCCAAATCTACCTCGATTCAGAGCCCAAAAAGGATCTTAGTTTATAACTTGTGAGCCCATCTCCCAGAGCCTCAGCCATGCCCATTAATCAAAGGCAGTTCCTTATCTCCGATCTGAGGTGCTTCAGATCCCGCTGATCTGCAGATTTGTGTGTGAATTACACCCAATCCCAGGAGCTCAGAGGGCACAACAACACCAGGAGCTCGGGATAAAACATCTCAGGGCGCGAATCTCAGCCTTATCTCCCCTTCCCTTTGCCTGCGGGGCTGCCACTGACAGCAGCACCTCTGCTGCTTGTCAGGCTGAACACAAATCTCTGCGAGGAATCCATAACCCTCTGCTTTCATGGAATCACAGAATCCTGGAACGATTTATATTGGAAAGGACCTTAAATCCCCCCCAGTGTCACCCCTGCCATGGCAGGGACACCTCCCACTGTCCCAGGCTGCTCCAGCCCCAGTGTCCAACCTGGCCTTGGGCACTGCCAGGGATCCAGGGGCAGCCACAGCTGCTCTGGCAATTCCAGCCCAGCCAGGAATTCCCAATTCCCAATCTCCCACCCATCCCTGCGCTCCTCCAGCTCCAGGCCTTTGGTGGTTGGCAGCAGACAACACCTTTTTTCCGGCTGGGAGGACAATTGGGAAAACTCCTCTGACCCGAGCAAGGTGGCAAAGGGAACCCAACCCTTCCCTGGTCCCTGAGCACAGACCAGAGCACACAAACAGCTTTTATTCCTCTTTTATTCCTCTCCTCTGTCTAACAGAGATTTATTATTTCAGGCAATGCTGCCCTGAATCTCCAGCAGCAGCAATCAGAGCCCAGCACATCTGTTTGCTGCCTGGGGAGTGGAAAGTCATGGCAAACCTGGAGACTCTGGAGAGATGATCCATTAAAAGCTGCCTGCAGAGCAAGGACCTCCACCAGCGCCGAGCATGAGATGATGAACTGAGAGAGCATCTCTGGGTCAGCTCTTTCCAAGTGTTTGAAACAGAAAAAAAACCCCCAAAACCGCCCAACCCCCCCCCAAAACCAACCAACCAACCAACCAACCAAAAAACCAAAAAAAACCAAATAAAGAAACAAACCCCCAAACAAACAAACAAAAAAATCCAACAAAAACAAAACAAAACAACCCAAAACAAAACAAAAACAAAAACACAAAAACAAAAACAAAAACACCCCACAAACCCACAAAAACAAAAAAAACCCACAAACCCACAAAACCCCCCCAAAACCCCAAAACCAAACAAACAATTAAACAAACAAACCCCAACAAACAAAACAAACAAACAAAACCAGCCCCCCCCACAAACCCACAAAACCCCAAAAAACCACAAAAAACCCCACCAAAAACCAAAAACACCAACACAAAAAAAACCCCACAAAAACAAACAAACAAAAAGAATGGTTTTCCTTTGTGGGCAGGCAGAGGAAGGAGTGGGGCTGAGGCAGGGCAGCATCCAGAGGGGCTCCACAATCACTGGGATCACTGGGATCAAGGGTGGCACTGAGGCTGTGCTTTATCCCCAAAGCCTCCCCGGGTGCAGGGCCAGCCCCTCGGGCAGAGCCAAGCTCAGGCTCCCCAGGCTGGGGAGAGGAGCTGGGAGGGAGCAGCAGCAGCAGCCAGAGCTGCACAGGGCCCTGCTGGGACACTGAATTCCCTCTGGAAGGCAGAGAGGCTCTCAGCACCACGGAAAACTGGATTCAGCTATCCACAGGCACTGCCCAGCGCCCTGAACCCCTGCAGGATCAATCCTTGTCCTCTCCTCGTGAGCCATGGAGCCCCAGGGCCAAACCTCACTGCTCCCTGAGGCGGGGGGACAAAGTCCCTGCAGCCACCCTGGGAGCTCTGGAGTCCCTCCCCAGCTCCTCACTCATTTATTAAACACTGCCCTGCCACCCTGCAAACAAACCCAGGGACAGCCCAGCAATCCCCAGACAGATTAACCACAATATCTGTCCCCCTCTCCACTTCATTTGCTCCCCTCATCAGCTCAATCAGCGCCTCAAACCCAGCAGGGTGGAAAACTGGAGGTGCTGGAGCAAGGCCAGAGGAGAGCGTGGATGCTCTGAGGCTGGAGCTGCTCTGGAGCCAGGCTGGGAGGGCTGGGAATGTTCCCCTGGAGAGGAGAAGGCTCCAGGGAGAGCTCAGAGCCCCTGGCAGGGCCTGAAGGGGCTCCAGGAGAGCTGCAGAGGGACTGGGGACAAGGGCTGGAGGGACAGGACACAGGGAATGAGCCCTGACACACTCAGGGGCTGGAACCTTTCCATCCTTCCTCCTCTGCAATATCCCTGTTTTACTCAAAGGTGGGACAATAGCCCTATTTTACCTGTCCAACTTCCCTGATGATCCCAGGGAGTGGCAGATCCATCACAGGATTCCTGTTCCATTTGTTTCATCACCTGCAGGTAACCTGACCTCTCTTCCCCTGGCACATCTCAACAAACGAGTCTTTTCCACAAGGCAAAATCCCTGGTTTGTCTCAGGCCACCAGTTAAAGTCCAGCTCTCCCCAGTTAGGCACCAATTCCTATTCTTGGATAGCTGAAATTTTCCTTCCTTGTGCTGGAGGTTGCTGTAACCAACCGAGTTTATCCCAGCCTGGGCCTCTCCAGCAGGAGGGGATTAAACATGGAATTGCACTGAAGAACTTCAGTGACCAGAAAAAGTTCCCCTAATGTGCCCAAAGCACAAAGTGTAGAGTTTAAACTCTCGTTTTTCCCTTTGCCACATCCAGGAAAAAGGATTTACCTGGAGTCTGACAATTAGGAAAGTGATTTCTCAGATTTGTTCATGATTTAGTCACCATTCATCCACTTCCCCCTCACCAGTATCTCCCAGCAGATGAATCTGTCCTGGCTCAGTCATAGCACTGAAGACATTCGTGGCAGAAAGAGAAAATCCCCCCAAAATGTTGTCTGAGGGAGGTTTGTGAGCTCGAGGGGCCGTTCTGAGCTCTGCAGTTCATTGGGGATCTCCCAGGGATGGTGCACTTTGCAAGCCTGGACTGTATTTTATTGTATTTTAATGCAGGGGGATCTCATCCATGGGGATAAATTCCTGGTGGGAGGGACTGGGGGTGGCAGAGCCAGGCCCCTCTCAGTGCTGCCACTGCCAGGACAGAGGCACTAATTAAATTATACAAAATTCACTGTGAGCACATTAAAGGACATTTGTCCTGTGAGGGTGGGGAAAAAAGGGCACAGGGTGCCCAGAGCAGTGTCCAGGCTGGACACTGGGGCTGGAGCACCCTGTGCCAGGGTTTTTCCATTTACAAGGAAAAGATGGAGCAAGAATCAGGGAAAGAAACACCAGGAGCTCGTGGGGTGGCTGGGGTGGAATGTCCCTCCTCCCCAGGCAGAGCTGCCAGCAGCACCGGAGCTTTTTGCTTTGAAAAATTAAACAAACAAACTCCTTTCCCTCTGCCCTCGGGTCACAGATTCCATTAGAATTCTTCTCCTCCTGAATCCAGAGCAGGGAATAATTGCCTCGGAGCGAGTGGCTGGACTGCAAAGCACGGAGAGTTGGTAATTTGGAGGTCATTATCTTGCTGCTGAACTCAGGAGCCAGCCAGAGCTGGCACTTGAGAGCAAATTCGGGAGGCAAACTCTCCTTAGAGTGAGCTCTTCAGGGGTGAACTTCCAAACATAAAATTAAGGCACTGATTGCAAGTATGCAAAACTTTTAACTGCTGCCCAGAGAGGTCATGGAGGTAAATCAGCGTTCACAGAATCCCAGAATGGATTGGGTGGGAAGGGACCTCAAATCCCCCCCAGTGCCACCCCTGCCATGGCAGGGACACCTCCCACTGTCCCAGGCTGCTCCAGCCCCAGTGTCCAGCCTGGCCTTGGGCACTGCCAGGGATCCAGGGGCAGCCACAGCTGCTCTGGCAATTCCAGCCCAGCCAGGAATTCCCAATTCCCAATCTCCCTCTTAACCCAGTTCAAATCCATTCCCTCATCCACGGCCTCTCCAAGCCCCCCAAACTCTCCCCAGTCCCTTCCCAGTCTCCTCTCCCGGGGCTCCACTGGATCCCAAACCCCCCCCAAAACACAGCACAGGTTTTTTTAATGCCAGGCTGCACAAAGCAATCCATCCCATCCTTCCATGAGGAAAACAATTGTTAATACTTGAAAACAAGCTGTAATCTATTCACTTATAATTTCTAGTCTGGCTGTCAAGGAGCTAATTTGAATTTGAACAAAGTTTGCAGCTCCCTAATTGAATTTGCTCAAAGGATTTCTCTTATCAGAAACACAAGGACCGGCGTCATGGAATGATTTTCTCTGCTGTGTGTGGATGAAATGATTTCTGTTGCACATCCTGGCCAGAATAAAGTAATGCCCTGATCCTCTAACACTCAAATCTTGTTGGAGAGTGTTTGTTTTTCTCGCAGTTTCAGTGAGTGTGTTGGAAAACATACCAGTTTAAAAATGTTTGTGTAACTTTAGCTGAGTTTGCTCACCTTTGCCCCGGGGGAAGAGAACTGAAGCTTTTTTTCCAGGGCAATGTTTCTCCAGGCAGAGCCTGATGAATTTAACTGGGACCAGCCCCGAGACACCCAGAAAGAGGAAAAGCCATCAAGGCAACCTCCACAGAACATCAGTGGCCATCTCCAGCCCCAGACTGTGCCTCTGGCAGGGCAGAGACACCTCCTCGGGAAGATGAAAAAAAACAAAGGAATGAAGATCTAATTAACATCAGAAGCAAAGAAACCCAGATTCAACTGGAGACCAAATGCTACGAACTCAGTATCTGCACCCTGGCACCAATGAACACTGACCCAATTCATTTCTGTGAGTTTTGACTGTATAAAAGCTCTGAAAAATGTGGTAAAAGCCATGTATCATGGAATTATTCCCTGTGCACACCCAGGCTGTGTGTGGATGGTTTCTGTGGCACGTCCTGGCTGGATAATAAAGCAATGCCTTCGCTCTCTAACATTAATTACAAACGTTGTTGGAGGGGTTTTGGTTTTCCTGCAGTTTCGGGGACACTTGGGCTGCTCCTCATCCACATTTTGAGGCCAGGGAGGATCCCTGGGGTGAGCCCGAGTTCTCTGGGCTTTCAGGATGGATTTTCCACAGGAACATTCACACAGGAGTCGTGTGGGGTTTGTCCTCCTCACACCATGCCTCCTCTCAGCTCCTGATCCAAATCAAGTGACAGCCTGGATTCTTTCTCCCAACTTTTCTGTAGGGCTTGATCTTCAGGCGCTTAGCAGAGCTCATCACTAATTATTAATGAGTGAATTCTAGCTCCCTGTGCCCCTTTATTCGGCTGCTCAGCAGAGCCACAGCTTCAAAGCCCACTGAAGAATGGAGAAGTGCAGGTTTATCGATGCAGCAGTGAAAATCCTGCCATTAATAATGGCTTAAAGGTGGGAATGTCCACCTGGGCGACTCCTCAGGCACAGCCAGGAACAGTCCAGACCTTGCAAACAGCATCTCTCATTAAGGGCAGAGACTGATGATTAATTAAGCTTCTTTTATAAAGACAGAATTCCCACTTCCTGGTGAGCTTGCAGCTCCACCAGTCAGAGGAAGGGTGACATTCCCAGATTTTGGGGTGCTCCAGCCCCAAACTCCCCCCAGGAGCAGCTGGAAAGGCAGGGAGTGATGCTGATCCCTGTCCCCCACTCCAGCAGGGATGGAAAGACTGAGGTGGTGGGAAACTCTTCCCATGAAAATCCCTTTCAATCCCACCCTACAAAGCCTGAACTCCCAGGAGAACACACTGGACCCTGTGCAGTGGCTGGGCTGGGATGTCCCTGCTCCAGGCACAGCTGCCAGCAGGACTGGGAGCTTTTTGCTTTGGACATTAAATGAACAAACTCCTTTCCCTCGCAGGTCACAGATTCCATTAGAATTCTTCTCTTCCTGAAGCCAGATTCCATCATGGAATCCCAGGGGGGCTGAGGCAGGAGGAGCTGGGTCTCCTCCTGATTCCATCTGTCCATCTCAGCCACCGTCACCCAATTCCTGCGTCATTCCAAGGACACCTCCCCTGGAGCAGGAGGCTCCAAGCCCTGTCCTGCTCCACCTTCCTGGGATCTGGGCCTGGTCCTCCCCATGGACAGGACTCATCCTGACTGAGTTCCACTGCTGGAAAGTTCATCCTGCCTTCCCCCAGGCAGAAATCTGGTGATAGCCTCAAACATTCCAAATGCCAGTTTGTTGGGGTTGTTTTCCCTTTATTTCAGCAAAACATTCCTGACATTTCAAATCCCTGCTCAGCCAGGACTTGGTTTAAATGAGAGGTCACCCAGGGCTGGTCCTGAATTACTGCAAACTCCCCACCTGCTATCCCTGCAAAGCCCAGAAACGCTGCACAATAAAGGAGCTGCAGTCCTCACAAACCTGGAGCCACTGATCAAATCCCATCCACCCCCGTTCCATTAAAAGCCTGAGATATAAGCACAGACTGCAGGTTAATTGTGTTTTGGGAGCAGGGCTGTGTGCTCGCCGCTCACAAAACGTGTGACTGATTATGATCAAAATCTCCAGTTCTGCTGTTTTCCTCTAGCTCAGATTCTAAATACAGCTGGTTTATTAAATGCTTGTTCAATTCATTCCTGCAGCAAGCACCTGACACCTGTTTAGCGTGCTCCAAACGTTGTATTTTATAACAAGATCATGGATTTTGTGATGATTCCGGAGAAATGTAAATCTGCCAGCAAGAAGCAGCAGGTTCAGTTACAGAAAGAGTAGAATTGGTTGTGTAGCACTGAAACAAAGCAGAGCAGCTTCCCCTGGAGTATCCACAGGGATGATTCCAGCTGGGGGCTGTCCAACATCCCATTTTCCAGCTGCTCCAGCAGCTCGAAGCCACTGGGCCACTGGTCAGGGGCACGAGCTGGGTCTGAGAAGTTCAATTGATGCCTTGGGAAGGCTGAGCTGGAACAGAGACTGGGCAGGGCTGGAGAATAAAGCAGAGATTTATTGAAAGGCCTTTAAGGACACACCTTGGGCAGGACAAGAGCCTGGACAGGGCTGCACCCAAGGGGGACCCAAAATGGTCACAAAATGGACACAAAATGGACCCAAAATGGACCCAAAATGGGTCCAAAATGGGCACAAAATGGTCACAAAATGGACAAATCAGGTCACCAGGTCTCACACTTTGATAAGTTCTGGTCCATTTGCACTTTGGGGTTTCACTGTCCCATTGCAGCCCCAGGTGATGCAGTCCCATCCTTCTTGTTCCTCCCTCAGCCCCCCTTGTTTGTGCTTTGGGCTGAACCCTTGTCCCAGCTGTCCTTGGTGTGCAGCAGGAGAAGGATTTGTTTTGTGTCCCTGCTGTGTGCAGAGAGCTGAGTGAGCCTGAGTGTGAGCTCAGAGCTGCAGGGGCAGAGCAGGGGCTGGAGAACAGGGAAGGGAAAAATTAAAGCATCAGACTCATTCAAAGAGACACCAATTTATTGACCCCAAACAAGGTAAAATTTGGGAAATCTTATTTTCCTTTGCAGCCCCAGCTCAGTATTAATGTGATTTGTGTTGGTGTCAGTGACTGGAAGCAAACCGAGCAAGCAGGGAAAGAATCCCAGAATCCCAGACTGGTTTGGGTTGGGAGGGACCTCAAATCCCACCCTGTGCCACCCCTGCCATGGCAGGGACACCTCCCACTGTCCCAGGCTGCTCCAGCCCCAGTGTCCAGCCTGGCCTTGGGCACTGCCAGGGATCCAGGGGCAGCCACAGCTGCTCTGGGAAACCCAAGGACTGAAGAGAGCGAGACAAAACCCTTTGTATCCGTGTCCTTCCAGTCATCCACAGGGCTTTTGATTAATTCCTAGATTAATTTCCTTATTCACTCCAACCCAAATGTACGCAGATTAATTCATTACAGGTTTTGTGTTAATCTTCAAAACCACTGACGAAGCAAAGACTTTGAGGCCAATCCTTAATGTGTCATCTCCAAACCTTCCCTTGAACTTCCAGGTTCCCTTTGAAGGTGCAAAGTATTTTTAAAAGTTTCCTGAGGCGACAGGAAACTTTCACTTTTAGATCCTTTACAATGAACCCTCTTTTTCTGCTCAACCCGTGGCGAGATCTGAAACTATCCAGCAACAAGTCCGGCTCTTAAATCCTGGGGCTTTTGTTGGATATTTCACCGGCACAAAGCAGGAAATTATGGAGCCCCATTGTCCAGGAGATCAATGTGTTCTCCCTGGAAAACCTTTGGAGATTTGAATAGCAGATTCCGCCTCGCCGTTTCCTGCTCCTTTCTCGACACCCAGTGCTGGCAGCTGCTTTGAGGTTCTTTATCTTGTTTCATCCTTTCCTCTTCAAGGAGCGATTTTTTGTTCTTCCTCGTGCTGGGATGAGCCTTTCCGCAGAAATCTGCAGGCACAGGGAATGGAAGTGTGCAGAGCTAAGGGCACGGGGCTGACAGGAACCTCTCCGGGCTCCCACAGCTCTGCCCTCAGGTCTCCCTGGATTGGCAGCGCCTCGGGAATTGCAGCTTGGAGCTGCACCTGGGGCTCTCCCAGCCCTGTGGCACCTGGGAAGCACTTGGAGCTGCAAATCCCAAATTGGAGCTGCTGAAGATGCTTCTGAGGGAAGCTAAAACCAGCTCTGTCCCACAGGGAGGTGGAGGAGTCCACGTTTTCTCCAGTAGAAATTCCCACAGAATGCGCTGCGCTCCCATTTTATGGTGGGGAGATGCTGATCCTGGTCCCTGCATCCTGCAGGAGCAGCTGCATCCAGAGGGCACGGGGGGCTCCTTCCCAAGGTGGGTTTTCCCCTGGGAGCAGCCCAGGGACACCATGAGGAACCAGCCAGGCCTCCAGGCCAAGCCCCAGAGTGTCGCTGTTCGCCACGCTCGAATAACACACAGACTTGGAATTTGGGAGAGCAGCAGCAGCAGAGGAAAATCTCTCTCTTTGATTATATATATTCCTATTACATATATAATAGGAATATTCCTATTATATATATATTCCTATTCCTATTCCTATTCCTATCCCTATTCTTATTCCTATTCCTATTCCTATTCCTATTCCTATTCCTATTCCTATTCCTATTCCTATTCCTATTCCTATCCCTATCCCTATTCCTATTCCTATTCCTATTCCTACATATTCCTATTCTATACTTTTTGAAAAGTGACCATGGGTTGGAGGGTGGAATTCCCACCTCTCACCCACATTGGTCAAAGGCACTGTCACACAACCTCTCCTCTCCTTGGAGAAGAATGTGAAAACAATGGTAATATTTATAAACACCATCTCCTGTTTACTTGACAGAGTGTGAGAAGGTGAAAGGTTTCTACTTTAATATGAGTGCTCAGAAAACGAAGAGAATCTCATGGTGGAGATCCCCCTTTCCACAGGGAGAAGGGATCCAGGCCTTCCTGCTCCCAGGATCTTCTGCAGGCACAGAGAGCCCGGCACAGCCACAGCCTGGGTGAGACAAGATGGGAATTCCCAGGCCTGGAATCTCCTCAGGCAGCTTTGGGAAGCTCCCCAAGGACACCAGGCAGCAGCAGTGACCCCAAAGCCACCACAGCACCTCCGAGATGTCCCCTGCTCCCCACCAGCCCAGAGGGATCAACCCAGCTCCCAGGGGCTTCCCTGGGCATCTCCCACTTCCCAGCTCTCATCCCAATCCAGGATTTCACTTTTTCTGACTCAGGGATGACACAGAGAGCTCCCTGGGGACACCTGACCTCGCTGGCACCCAGTGCCAACCCCTGAGGTGATCCAAGCTCCTGCCCAGTGGAGTGAACACAGCAACTGGAGCTTTCATCCCTGTTTTTCACCAGGAACACTGCAAATCCCTCATTATTTGGGAAAAAAGGAGAGGCTTTGCTGGGTTATGAGAGGAAAGAAGAATTTCGGGACCTACTTGGATCCTAAAAGATCCATCCTCACAGTCCTGCTCCAGTTTTCCCAGTTTGGCTGTGGAAGTGCTGGTCCCATGGGAGCAGGGGTCCGGGAAGGGCTGTCAGGAATTCCAGGAGTAAAAATCCCACCTGGGCAGGGCCATGGGCTGGGGACCCCCTGTGCCACTAATGGGAGCATTAAGGGAAGAGAGCTTTTTTTTCCCATAAAATATTTAGGCTGGAACACATCCATATTTATCACTCTAATCAAACAGAATGAGAGAGTTCTTCTTGCTTCAACCCTGGCAAAGCAAAACAAGCCTGCCCTGACAACTGCTTTTTATTTCCAGCAAGAAAATAAAAAGTTTGGGGAAGAAGAAGTGTTCAGAGCACACAGTTTGAGAATCACTCCCCAATCCAGGCTTGCAATGGCAGCAGAAATTACAGGCAGCAAATCCAGAACCTGACATGGCCCTGGGCAGCCCCTCCAGCCAGGAAGGGGAGACCAGATCATCCCAAGAGCTCCTGACAAACCCTCAGGGATCTTCCATGGAGGGTGATGAGGCTTCCCATCCCTGGAAGTGTCCAAGGCCAGGCTGGAAAGGGCTTGGAGTAGCCTGGGATAGTGGAAGGTGTCCCTGCCATGGCAGGGGGGAATGAATGGGATTTAAGGTCCCTCCAACCCCAACCATTCCAGGATTCTGTGATCCAATGGATGCATTTAACCTGGAACTGGAATATAAGGTAAGGTGAGGCCTCACCTTCCCTGGAGGTGCGGCCCCAGCAGGGCTGCTGTGATGTCCTGGGCTGCAGTGCAGGATGTGACCAGCAGTGATCCTGTTAAACCCAGCTGGGGCAGGGCTCTTTATCCCTTCCAGGACCCATCCTCCCTCCAGGGGATCTCTGCTGTCCAGGGGCCATCCAGGCTCCCTGCAGGGCTGATCCAATTCCATCATCCATGGGAGATGCTGCACCCAGGGGAGGAGCCCGGCATTCCCACCTGGATAAACCCTGGGATCCAGAGCCCAGCACAGCCTGTGTGCACTGCATTCCCACCTGGATAAACCCTGGCATTCAGAGCCCAGCACAGCCTGTGTGCACTGCATTCCCTCCTGGATAAACCCTGGCATTCAGAGCCCAGCACAGCCTGTGTGCTCTGCATTCCCACCTGGATAAACCCTGGCATTCAGAGCCCAGCACAGCCTGTGTGCACTGCATTCCCACCTGGATAAACCCTGGCATTCAGAGCCCAGCACAGCCTGTGTGCTCTGCATTCCCACCTGGATAAACCCTGGCATTCAGAGCCCAGCACAGCCTGTGTGCACTGCATTCCCACCTGGATAAACCCTGGCATTCAGAGCCCAGCACAGCCTGTGTGCTCTGCATTCCCACCTGGATAAACCCTGGCATTCAGAGCCCAGCACAGCCTGTGTGCTCTGCATTCCCACCTGGATAAACCCTGGCATTCAGAGCCCAGCACAGCCTGTGTGCTCTGCATTCCCACCTGGATAAACCCTGGCATTCAGAGCCCAGCACAGCCTGTGTGCTCTGCATTCCCAATGGATAAACCCTGGGATCCAGAGCCCAGCACAGCCTGTGTGCACTGCATTCCCACCTGGATAAACCCTGGCATTCAGAGCCCAGCACAGCCTGTGTGCTCTGCATTCCCACCTGGATAAACCCTGGCATTCAGAGCCCAGCACAGCCTGTGTGCTCTGCATTCCCAGAGGAACACCAGCCCCATCTCACCCCACGGCACCTCCAGAGGAAACTGCCCCTGCTCCAGGATCATCTCTGCTCCCACAGAGCCACAGCTGCCCTGCAGGAGGGCTGGGCTGGGCTGCTGCAGCCCCTGACCCACAGGGTGCCAGCCTGGGTCTGACCCTGGCAGGGTTTGCTTCTTGTTTGTTTGCTTTTTGTACTGCTGCGTTTTTATTTTAATATTCCTAGTACAGAACTGTTATTCCTATTCCCATATCTTTGCCTGACAGCCCTTAATTTCAAAATCATAGTAATTCAGAGGGAGAAGGTTTACATTCTCCATTCCAAGGGAAGCTCTGGCTTTCCCTGGCAGACACCTCCTGTCTTTCCAAACTGGGACTGTGTGGCCACTGACATTTCTGAGGGACAAACAGAATTTATTCCCGCCTGGAATCAGATCCTGCAATTTTATTCCCTGTGAGTAAACAAAATCACTTATTCTTAAAAAGCCCAAAGACAATTCCAGACTTTCCAAATTGGGTGGAAGGATGGAGAGCGGATCCCTGTTCCCAGGACATCAATCAAACCCAGGCTCAGTTTAATCATGTTTCCAGTCATGCTCAGCTTTCCAAATCATTCCAAGAACTCCTCCCAGAGCTGTTTGATCTCCAGCTTCTTGTTCAACTTCTCAGCACTATTTTAGCGAGTCTGTAAAGTCTGAGAAGCTCCGTGTCCTGAAGAGGGAAGGAATTACAGCACTAATATTCCTATTTATTGCTTGTTTTCCCTCGCTCAAGCCAAGTGAAATGCCATGCACAGAGATCTGGGCTGATGAGAGGCACATAAATGCCAGTATTTAGTATCTGGATTAGTCACAGAAGAAAGCAAATCACGAGCTTGTCTCTCCGAGCTGCCAAGCTGCTGACAAAGTCTTTCAGAAATAAGGCTGGGAAATAACGAAGCTGAGTTT
This sequence comes from Prinia subflava, assembly GCF_021018805.1. Lineage (NCBI taxonomy): Eukaryota > Metazoa > Chordata > Aves > Passeriformes > Cisticolidae > Prinia > Prinia subflava. The sequence continues at coordinate 62,599,003 of NC_086251.1, forward strand.
GTGAATGGAGTTTGTGTCAAGGTAAGCCAAGATTCCCCTCAGCATCACAAACAGGGCTTTGATGAAACTTTCATAAACAGTTTAATTTTTCTCTTTTATCTTCTGCACTCCCCTCTCTGTTCTTCGGAGCAGCATCCATGGGAACAGCAGCTTCAGGAGGTGGGAGACCCTCCTGGAGGCTTCAGGCTGGGGTTTCTCAGTGGTTTGATGGAGAGGAGAGCTCAGGTCCAGCTGTTTGATATGGGCAGAGAGATCAACTTGGCCGGGCACAGGGACAAACAGCACCTTCCTTTGGGATGGAACCAACCTGGCAGAGCTCTGGGTCTGTGCAGGCTCCTGCCAGCTCCTGTGGGTCCCCTCTGCTCCCTGGGAAGGGCTGAGCGTTCACTGAGGTGAAACCTCAAAGGAGGAGGATTAAACCCCCCTCTGAAATGGGAATTATGGCCCTGAACTTCAGACAGAGGGCACTGAGTTAATGTTTGCTCCTCGTGGAGCCCAGAGCCTGCCTGCACAGCTCACAGGAGATCCCAGCACTGCCAGTCACTGCTGCCTCCTGCTCCCTGAGCCCCCTTCCTGCAGAGCCAGCCTGGCGTGGATCCCCCCATCTCCAGCACCACCCACTCCTGCAGCCACAGCTGCTCTGGGCACCTGTGCCGGGGCCTCCCCACCCTCCCAGCCAGGAATTCCCAATTCCCAACATCCCATCCATCCCTGCCCTCTGGCAGTGGAAGCCTTTCCCTGTGTCCTGTCCCTCCAGCCCTTGGAAATCTGCTCTTTCCACGTCTGTGCATCTCTCCTGTAGGCTCAGAGCTGGGAATGTTCAGCTTGGGAAAGGGAAAAATCCAGGGAGAGCTCAGAGCCCCTGGCAGGGCCTGAAGGGGCTCCAGGAGAGCTGGAGAGGGACTGGGGACAAGGGTTGGAGGGACAGGACACAGGGAATGGCTTCAAATTGGGAAAGGGGAGATTTGGGTGGGAGATTGGGAATTGGGAATTCCTGGCTGGGCTGGAATTGCCAGAGCAGCTGTGGCTGCCCCTGGATCCCTGGCAGTGCCCAAGGCCAGGTTGGACACTGGGGCTGGAGCAGCCTGGGACAGTGGGAGGTGTCCCTGCCATGGCAGGGGTGGCACTGGAAGGTTTTTAATCCCAAACCAGTCTGGGATTCCATGAAATCAAGAATCCAACAGCTCCTGGAGGGAGCAGCGGGCGGGGGGCACAGAAGGGGCCCTGCTTTGCAGGACACCTCTGCCCAATGCTCATCCCTGGTAAATCCTGGCTATGGATTACAGAAAAAACACAAAACTGCCTCCTCAGCCATGCCAGGCTCCTTTCCAGGAGTGTTTCAAAGCCTCCCCGGGAGGAGCAGCAGGGTTGGCTCTGCGGGGACTGAGCCCTGCGAGGAGCGGCGGCAGCACAGGAGCGAAAAACATGAAAGGGAAAATCTGCAAAGCCTGCAAAGCCTCCCCTCTGCCCAGCACAGCTGCCACCTCCTTGCCCAGCCGAAGAGAAGAAGGAAAATGCACTTCAAGAGGAAGATTCCTTTGAAAGGAGGCAGAACACGGGCACAGAGAGATGAAGACGGCAGCTCCTAAAAGGGGCACAGCCCGACAGGAGCAGGAACTTGGGGAACAATGGGAATTTCACAGAAATTAGATCAGAACAGCAGCCAGGCTGCTGGAAACTTCAGCACAGGCAGAAGGGTGAAAAGTGCCAGACTTCACTGGGGTTTTTTTTTCCCTGTCTTTTTACTGAGAAGGAGGAGGGGTGAGAGCCAGAGGAAATAATCAAGAATATTCCAGTCAAACAAGGAAACGACAGAAGTACAGAACAACCCTGTCATCTCTGTTTTCCCCCAGTCAGGCAGAACCCTCTGCTGAGCTGATTTCCAGCAGGAATTTCATAACCCAGATGTGTTTGGAGGCACAGGGGGTGACAGGCCATGGGGGATAAAACTTGGGTTTGAAGAGGATGGGACCCTGAGGGACACATGGGACACAGACCTTGGGGGACTTGGACACTTCTGAAGCTCCGAATGAAGATGACTCCATTTAGGTGAGATGTGTCTGCTCTGGATCCAGGCTGGGAGAGCTGGGAATGGAGAGGAGAAGGCTCCAGGGAGAGCTCAGAGCCCCTGGCAGGGCCTGAAGGGGCTCCAGGAGAGCTGCAGAGGGACTGGGGACAAGGGCTGGAGGGACAGGACACAGGGAATGGCTTCAAACTGGGAAAGGGGAGATTTGGGAGGGATTTTGGGAAGGAATTCCTGGCTGGGCTGGAATTGCCAGAGCAGCTGTGGCACAGCTGTGGCAGAGCCTGGCACTGCCCAGTGCCACAGGCACTCCAGCCCCTCTGCAGGCCGGGCACACGGGGGGCAGCCCCCAGAGCTGTTAATTACAGCGCTGTAATTAGAGGGGTGCATCCCTGGTGCAGCAGCACCCGGGCAGGGACAGCCCCAGCACTGGCCTCAGTTTCCCTCCCCAGCAGGGCTCGGAGCAGTTCCAGCCTCTCCTGGAGCTGCAGGATCCCCCGGGATCATGACTGAGGGTCAAGGACAAAGCACTCTCCCATTTCCTTGTTTACATGCTCCAACAACTCCTAACAGGCACCACTGGGAGGGGGAAGAGAGGAAAAGCTCAAAATAGAAACAGTTTCTGCTTGGAATCACTCCCCCTTCGTGCTGCAGGAACAACATCTCTTTTTCCTTGTTCTTTATTGTTCTCCAGACACATCCTGGTCTTATTTAAAGACTCAGCAAAACAGGATATCATCCATGTGGAAAGGAGGGAGAAAGGGGAGTGAACACATTTAGCACTCTGGAAACTTCTGGATGTCTCTTCAACAATTATTTGGGAAGGATTTGCTGGTGCAGAATCTCCTACCCCACCTGCCTAAGTGTAATTAGGATTAATTTCAGATAGAGTTTCATTAGATTTAATTTCAGACAACTGAAAAAGAAAATTTTGCCAGAAAATGTCTGGGAATGTTTGGCTGGGCCACCTCATCCTGCAGGAGTTCCGCTGAAAGTCAAGGTAAAGATGATGTTGGTTTTATACATCAAAAACTGGAATGAATTTACCTGGACACTCTTCAATTCTACCACGAGTTATTAATACTGGGGCTGATAGTTCTGTAGGGTTCCTGTAGGATTTCTTAATTATATATCAGAATTCCTATAGAGTAAATTCCATCCTCACTCTGGATGCTCCAAAGGCAACAATTAAATCTATTTATGTGAAACCAAATCAAACTCGTCCCCATCTCCTTTGTCCAGAGCCGCTGTGGCTCCTCCTGGATCCCTGGAAGTGTCCAAGGCTGGGTTGGATGGAGCTTGGAGCAGCCTGGGATGGTGGAAAATGTCCCTGCCCATGGATAATCCCTAAAATCCCTCCCAACCCAAACCGTTCTGGGGTTCTGTGAATGCTGGGAGGGAACTGAGGGGGCAAAAAGCAATATTTTATTGTCTTCTGGGAGTACAAGCATTTCAGCCCATGGAAACTGAGTCCTGATGCCAGAATTCCAGCCTGGAATCCCCTTGCAGGTTGGGGTGGTTGCTTAAAGTCATGGAAGCATAGAGGGGTTTCAGTAATAAAATAAGAAAAACATCTGTGTTATTGTAATACCCCAAAAAAGTGCAATTATGTCTTGATCACAGCTCAGGGATTACATGTCTTTAATGAAGTGAACATTGTCAGTGTGGGAAGCAATAAAAATTAGAAAAAAAAAAAAAAGTTACAGAACCGAAAATTTAATATATATGATAATACACATAAATCTGTTAGAAAAAAAGTAAAGGAGAATTAATTATGTTCCGTTACCCAGAGGGGGAATAAAAACGGTAAAGAATTAAGCAATAAAAAATTCATACTGTAATTAGAACTTTGCATACTAAAATTAGAGAAGGTGTTTTCCGATAACATCCAGAACCTTCTCCAACAAAGGCCTGGGATGGGAGCAGGGCATGGTAATTATGCACCGCAGCCTTAAGGTATGAAACCTGTACACAGGCCTGGAAAGAGGATTAAATATCCAGTGAGGATGCAAAACTTTTTAATTTTCCAACTTTTCATAGCCAAATTAACAGGAGGAAAAAGCTCCGGAGCAGCGCAGCGGCGCATTATTTATTTAGAGATTTAATGAATAACAAAAGAGCTGCTCCGTGGGAGCTGCAGGGGGGCAGGGAGCGCTCTCCCCACAGCCTGAGGGATGAGCTGCAGTGACAGACTGGAGCAGGGAACATCTGAGCAGCTCTGGGATGTGTCCCTGGCCACGGGAAAGGCTTGGACATGGATGGGCTTTAAGGACAGTGTGATGATTCCATGGTTGCCCAGGAGTTGCCTCTCCTGGAATCCTGGAGTGGTTTGGGTTGGGAGGGACCTTAAATCCCACCCAGTGCCATGGCAGGGACACCTCCCACTGTCCCAGGCTGCTCCAAGCTCCATCCAGCCTGGCCTTGGGCACTGCAGTGTTTAATTCTGGGCACACAGATCCCATGGATTTCCCAACAAACCTGGATTTTCCCTCACACAGCACACGAGGGAAGCCAGGAGCCACCTCCAGGGAGCCTTGGAAGCAGCACTAGAGCCAGGCACACGTCCTGAAAGGCTTCCAGAAATGACAGAGCTGCAGATTTCAGTGAAAAATGATCCTTTAGCAACCCTTGGGAATTCCAGCATCCTGCCAGGAGACAGGGCTGGGTGTTATTCCCAGGAATTCCCAGCAGCATCAGGATTTGCAGAGCTTTTCCATCGCCCTGAAATAATGAAGGGTTTGTTCACTGGACAAAAGTGGGAGCCTGAAACTCCCAGCAGCCGAAGCAATGATCCCAAATCTGCCTCGTTTCTTTCGTGGCAGTGGAATTGTGCAGGAATCAACACAAGATGCGACTTCAGGAGCTTACAGAAAACAGGAAACGGGGAAATGGAAACCAAGGGAGAGCCATGCATGGATCTCAGGAGCTGCTGTGCTCAGGAGCCCTCAGCACCTCCTGACTCCTGTGCAAGCCGACTTGGGATTGAGGCTTTTCCCACTTTCTGGCCCTATTCCTGAAAAACCAGGGGTGTTGGATTCCCTGCACAGCTTCAGCAGGAATTGCACTCAGTGCCGATCCTGTCTGTGTATCCAGGGTTCACTTCCCACCTTTCCATGAAGGATGGCTCCTGATCTCCCCAAATCCTCCAGGATAAAGCTTTGGATAAGAGCTCACTCCCTTTGAAAGCAGCTCCAGCCAAGCCATGCTTTGCCAGAGGGGATTCTATCCCACTTCCACATTTCCAGGTAGCCAACACCAGACTACAGATGAATGCTGGATTCCCAAAAGTTCTCCCAGGACCTCTCCAGTGCCTTCACTTAACCATGACAGCAGTGACAGCTGGATTTTAACTTCCTAATGATCCCCAAAATATCTGTTTCTTGGCAGAAAACATTGTAAACATTTATAAATATTTCCTGAGCAGAGTGTGGACAGCTTTTCTAGAGGTGGCTGCTCCCTTCAAAGAGGGAATTTGCTGTTTCAGCTTCACGGAAAGGAGCCCTGCCTGCAGCACCTGCACACTGACAGCAGATCAGACACAATCCCTCGGTGTTTCCAGCCGCCTCTGTGGCTGGGAAATGGAAATGTGGGAATGAAATTCATAATTTAAATCATTTTTTTAAAAAAAAATTAAATTTTAAAATTTGGGGTTTTTTTAAATATATATAAATTTAAATAAAACCAAGCCAAATGTGGACTCCCACGACTCCCAGAGAGGAGCTCTGTGTCTGTCCTCTGCACGCTCCACACTTTTCATTTGTTTTTTCCCAAAGCAGCATTTTCAAACAGCCTACAAAGAAGGATGTCCCATCAAACTGCTGCTCTGGCAGGAAATCCCAGAATCCCGGGATCCCTGAGGTTGGAAAAGCCCTCCAAGATCAGAGTCCCAGCTGTGCCCAGCCTGTGCCCACCCAGAGCTCTCAGTGCCACCTCCAGGAATTCCTGGGACACCTCCAGGGATGGGCACTCCAAACCTCCCTGGGCAGCCCCTCCAGCAGCAGGACCATTGCAGAGAATCCCAGAATCCTGGAATGCTGTGGGAGGGAAGGGACCTTAAGGCCCCTCCAGTGCCACATTTCTAATTCAATGGTTCTGGGTTTGAGTCTCAGCTGAGTTGCCAGGGGGGAAATGATCCCTCAAGCTCCATCTTCCCTGTGTCCCAGCCCCTGCCCAGGGCAGCTCTGAGCTCACACACAGGCTCACTCAGCTCTCTGCACACAGCAGGGACACAAAACAAATCCTTCTCCTGCTGCACACCAAGGACAGCTGGGACAAGTGTTCAGCCCAAAGCACAAACAAGGGGGGCTGAGGGAGGAACAAGAAGGATGGGACTGCATCACCTGGGGCTGCAATGGGACAGTGAAACCCCAAAGTGCAAATGGACCAGAACTTATCAAAGTGTGAGACCTCGTGAGCATTTGTCCATTTTGTGTCCATTTTGTGACCATTTTGGGTCCATTTTGGGTCCACCTTGGGTGCAGCCCTGGCCAGGCTCTTGTCCTGCCCAAGGTGTGTCCTTAAAGGCCTTTCAATAAATCTCTGCTTTATTCTCCAGCTCTGCCCAGTCTCTGTTCCAGCTCAGCCTGCCCAAGGCATCACCATGGGCAGGGACACCTCCCACTGTCCCAGGGTGCTCCAGCCCAAACTGTTCTGTAATTCCATGATTCTGTAATTCCATGGTTCTGTAATTCCATGGTTCTGTAATTCCATGGTTCTGTGATTCCATGGTTCTGTGATTCCAGGGTTCTGTAATTCCATGGTTCTGTAATTCCATGGTTCTGTGATTCCATGAGTCTGTAATTCCATGGTTCTGTAATTCCATGGTTCTGTGATTCCATGGTTCTGTGATTCCATGAGTCTGTAATTCCATGGTTCTGTAATTCCATGGTTCTGTGATTCCATGAGTCTGTAATTCCATGGTTCTGTGATTCCAGGGTTCTGTTATTCCACGGTTCTCTGATTCCACAATTCTGTAATTCCATGGTTCTGTAATTCCATGGTTCTGTGATTCCATGGTTCTGTGATTCCAGGGTTCTGTTATTCCACGGTTCTCTGATTCCACAATTCTGTAATTCCATGGTTCTGTAATTCCATGGTTCTGTGATTCCATGGTTCTGTGATTCCATGGTTCTGTGATTCCACAGTTCTATGATTCTATGGTTCTGTAATTCCATGATTCTGTGATTCCATGATTCTGTAATTCCATGGTCCTGTGATTCCATGATTCCACGACACAAAGCCCTGGGCACCCCAGCTCACCCCAGCAGCACGGGCTGACACCAGCACAGTGCACTGGTGCCACCAGAACCCTCCCTGTGCGTGGTGGAACCCCAGAGTTAATTAAAATTAAACCCCTCCAGGAACATTCCTCAAGGCCCCACAGCTCCTCAAGGACACAACCAGCCCCTCCTCGGCTCCGGGGGTTTCAGTGCCGCCTTTTCCTGATGCTGCATTCCCTGGGTGAGCTCCCAGGGCACGGAGAGTCCATCAATCCCCTCATTAGTGATCTTCCATCAATCCCCTCATTAGTGATCTTCCATCAATCCCCTCATTAGTGATCGGGGAAGTGCTCGTGGTGTCACCGAGGGGTCGGGCCCTGCCCTCTCCATCCCACGGGGCTGATTTGGGATTTTGGGATGCAGCTCCAGAGCTGGTGCTGTGCCCTCAGAGCCCCCTGAGCCCTCCCCTTGCAGCTCCTGACAGCTCCCAGCGCTGCCCCTCACCCCTGCCCGCCACGAGGGGACTTTCTGTGCCACCCACGGTCCCTGGGGGGTGCCAGGCACACAGAAACACCCCAGGGCTGCACAGGCTGCAGCACAGCCAGGAGTGTCACCCCCAAGTCCCTTCCCACTCCAAGGACAGGGCATTCCCACAAAACAGGGCATGGCATGAGGCCGGGGTCCCTCACTGGTGCCATCATCCCATAGTGAAGCTCTTGTGGCTCTGCACAGTCCCTGACAGGAGGGGACAGCCGGGGACATCGGGCTCTGCTCCAGGAACAGGGACAGGAGGAGAGGGAACGGCCTCGGGCTGGGCAGCAGCAGGAATTTCCCCATGGAATGCTCTGGGAAGGGACCTTAAAGCCCATCTTGTCCCAGTGCAGAAGCGTTCAAGTGGATGTGGCACCTGGGGACACGGCTTAGGGGTGGCTCTGGTGGTGCTGGTTTAATGGGTGCACCCAATGACCTGGGAGGTCTCTTCCTACCTTGATTCTGTGGGATGAAGGACTGGACTGGCCCTCAGGAAGAAACCTGGAATCAGCCCCTTGCTGGAGGAGGAAACATCTGAGGAGAAGCTGCAGCATCTTCACCTCCTCAGTGGTGCTGCTGAGCAGCACAGGAGCACCGAAATCCCAATTCCAGGAGCTTGGTCTTGACCCAGATGAACCCAAGCTCCCCAAAACAAGAAGTCCCCACCCAGATGGGCTGAGGGGCTCCTGGGCAAGCCAAGAAAGCTGGAAATTGTATCCCCATCCTGGGGAGGGAAGGAACACAGAGCTCACACAGGGAAAGCACATCATGCCTGCTCTCCAGCCCTCTGAAGAGCAGGATTCACTGCCAGCCATTTCCCAGGATTTCATCCGTCCCCTCCACTGCCCACGGCAGAGCAGAAACCAATTCCTGCTGAACAATGTGGGGAAGGTTCTCTCAGGTTCTGCTTTGATGCCGAAGCACCGAGTGCAAGGACTAAAACAACGTGGCTGCAGCTCCCCTCGGAAGGGCAGGATGGAAGGGAATTATTAATTCCACCTCCTACTGCTCCCAGCGCTTTAGGAGGTTACTGCCAGCAAGAGAGCACAAGGGTTTGGATTTGCCTCCGAAAAATCTTCAGCTGTCAGATTCCTCTGAAGATGTGTGAAGAAGAAAAACTTCCCGGGAAAGCGAGGGAAACATTTTGAGTGCAGAGACAGAATCTATTTATTTTTCAATTAAAAAGCACTAAAACAGTGACAAAGCCACAAGGGTCAGAAGAAAGTGTTCCTCCACTAAAGAGAACAATGTTTCCCATTTGATGTCTCTGAAGTCAGGACTGCATCTTCCCAGGCAATCCTTTGCAAGGAGTTTTTTTAATCAGTCATTGAAATCACAGGCAGAAGCCACAACTCACTGTTTGCATGTACTGTGAGTGGAAAAGCAAAATTCCAAAGCCACACGTGTCAGCATTAATTCATGTCACAGATCAAAAAAAAAAAGAGTAATAACTGCAGCAGTGACAGTTCCACTGGTTTTGTGGAGCTCAGAGGAAAACAAGAGAGGCATTTTCGGGATCAGAGGAGGTTGATTTGCCCCACACAGGTTATTCCTCTCCCTTTAAAGTGTTTCCTACCAGCAGCAGAGATCCATGGATTTACTCTGCGGAGTCCAGCTGCTCCTCATCTCATCAGCCAAAGAAACTGATGGCCACACATCTAAAACCCTGAGATGTATCCATAAATCCCAGAATCATGGAATGGTTGGGGTGGAAGGACCTTAAATCCCACCCAGTGCCACCCCTGGATGGGCAAGGACACCTCCCACTGTCCCAGGCTGCTCCAGCCCCAGTGTCCAACCTGGCCTTGGGCACTACCAGGGATTCAGGGGCAGCCACAGCTGCTCCGGGAATTCCAGCCCAGCCAGGAATTCCCAATTCCCAATTATTTGTGCCCAGCTGGAGCAACGGGGCCCGTCCCCATCACGGAGCTGCCAAGCAGGGAGAGGTTCCCATGGCACGACCCCAAGGGGCAACAAGAAAGCAGAGAAAGCAGCAGCACCACCCCGGCAGGGGCAGGGGCAGGGGCAGGGGCAGGGGCAGGGGCAGGGGCAGGGAACCCTTCCCTCTCCCAAAACATGGAGCAAGGATTGATTTCTGAGGCATTTGAGGGAGCCCAGAGCTGTGGGTGCAGCTCTGCCCAGGGACCCCACCCTCAGCACCAGCCCTGGAGGCTGCTCTGGCCTCCAGTGGGATTCCATGAGCACTCCCAGAGCTGTCAGGAGTGCAAAGCAGCCACTGCTGGTGGAACAAACCAGGCCAGGGCAGGGAATTTGCTGTCTGCAGAAGGGAAGTGCAGCCAAAATTGCCAGGAGGAACTGGGCAGGGCTGAGGTGCTGCCCCAAGGAGGGATGGCACAGAAATGGGGAATGAGTGAGCTTCCCACACAGAAATCTCCCGATAAAACAGACAAATTGGTGCTGGAGAGGGACATTCCACTGCCATTTGGAGTATGGAAAGAAATCCTGTGGCTCTGTTGGTGTTTGGAATGGTGTGAACATCAGGGCCTGCTGTGGTGCCCAAACACTCAAATCCCACACTTCAATCCATCAGCAGCAACACTCTGGGCTATCAAATGCTTTTGGGGGATCGATTTAAATGATTTGAAGCTGCTGAAGAGTGACTGAAAAGTTCCTCAGGGTTTGGAAACACTTTTGGACATCAAGAACCAGGAAAAGACGCTGAGAACAAGAGCTGAGCTCCTGTGCCCCTCCCAGAAATTCCTGGGCAAAGGAAAAACCACCGGAGGAAGGAGAGCCTTGTGTGGGCTTCAGGATATTCCACAGCCCTTTGAGATTCCCCCACCCCAAACCCAGCAGGCCAAGGAAGCTGCTGGGCACCAGGAGGGCCCTGCAGTTCCAGGGATGTCACACAAGGTACCTGGATTCTTTTGAGGTTTGAATTGAGTGAAAGGAAAAGGATTTGAGTTCTGCTTAGAGAGGAACCCCCTCACCTGTTTAACGTGAGAAATGAGGCAGCTGAGTGCAGGGCATCCTCTGACACTGAATTCCTGCAGCAGCCCCTGCAAGGATGGACACATCAGGTCAGTCTGCACTCAGAGAAACCCCAAAAACTCCACATTTCACAGGCTGTGCCAGCACAGATGGGTTTTATTGTTAGAAAAATCAAAAAGCCAATCCCACAAAGCAAATGTTCCACAGCCTGCACATCTTCACTTCCCCAAACCCTCCTGAGGTCAGCCCCTCCCCTGTGCTCACCAGCACTAATAAAAGGCGAGGCAATATCCTTCAGAGGAGACCAGGAGTAATAATGAGGATCCTTGGCTAAATTAGCTCAATTATTGCTGCTGTCACTGTGTGTGGGCTGGCAATAACAGGGATTCTCTGGGGTGCCGGGGCACACGTCGGGCTCCTCTCTCAGAGACCCAGAGCCTGCCTGCTGTGACCCAGGATGCTCCAGGCTCCCTTCCCACCCCAGCTATTCTGTGATTTGATGGAATTCCCACAAAGGGAGCCCAGATCCGTGATTTACAGGAGCCATGGGATGTGGGGGCAGCAGGAAGCTCCTGGTGCTTTCCTCAGGGCAGCACCTGCAGGGGCTGGGCACAGCAGGCACCCCGGGCTTTCCCAGGTTTAGCCAGGGAGATCCCATTGGAGTCACCAGAGATCAGGAGCTGTGACTGGAGGATATCCAGGAGGAATGAGGGAGGCCTGGAGTGGTTGTGTGAAGGCACTGACTAAATCCTGCTTCCCAACAGCCCCAAAGCTCTGGATTCGCTTTTCCTGGAGGCAGCCCCTGCTCACAGCTGCTCTCTGCATTCAGACTGGACTGCACACCCACCTGTTATACCTGTTATGGAGAGCTGTGGGAATGCTCAGCATTATCCATGCAGAGCTGTGGGAATGCTCAGCATCATCCATGCAGAGCTGTGGGAATGCTCAGCATCATCCATGCAGAGCTGTGGGAATGCTCAGTGTTATCCATGCAGAGCTGTGGGAATGCTCAGCAGTATCCATGCAGAGCTGTGGGAATGCTCAGCACTATCCATGCAGAGCTGTGGGAATGCTCAGCACTATCCATGCAGAGCTGTGGGAATGCTCAGCACTATCCATGCAGAGCTGTGGGAATGCTCAGCAGTGTCCATGCAGAGTTGTGGGAATGCTCAGCACTATCCATGCAGAGCTGTGGGAATGCTCAGCAGTGTCCATGCAGAGCTGTGGGAATGCTCAGCAGTGTCCATGCAGAGCTGTGGGAATGCTCAGTGTTATCCATGCAGAGCTGTGGGAATGCTCAGCACTATCCATGCAGAGCTGTGGGAATGCTCAGCACTATCCATGCAGAGCTGTGGGAATGCTCAGCAGTGTCCATGCAGAGCTGTGGGAATGCTCAGCACTATCCATGCAGAGCTGTGGGAATGCTCAGCGTTATCCATGCAGAGCTGTGGGAATGCTCAGCACTATCCATGCAGAGCTGTGGGAATGCTCAGTGTTATCCATGCAGAGCTGTGGGAATGCTCAGCACTATCCATGCAGAGCTGTGGGAATGCTCAGCAGTATCCATGCAGAGCTGTGGGAATGCTCAGCAGTGTCCATGCAGAGCTGTGGGAATGCTCAGCATCATCCATGCAGAGCTGTGGGAATGCTCAGCAGTATCCATGCAGAGCTGTGGGAATGCTCAGTGTTATCCATGCAGAGCTGTGGGAATGCTCAGCATCATCCATGCAGAGCTGTGGGAATGCTCAGCAGTATCCATGCAGAGCTGTGGGAATGCTCAGTGTTATCCATGCAGAGCTGTGGGAATGCTCAGCATCCCATTCCAAACCTCACCTGCACAGCCAGCCCAGCTCCAGGGACAGAATTCCCAACCTGCCAGCCAGGAACCTGCACGGCACATGGAACTGCCCCGTGTCTGTCCCAGGGATTTGGGGCAGGGCTCTCCTGGCTTCCTCCCAGCTTCCCAGACCAGTCCTGAGTCAGAGGAGCAGCAGGGACTGCTTCTGGTCCATTTGCACTTTGGGGTTTCACTGTCCCATTGCAGCCCCAGGTGATGCAGTCCCATCCTTCTTGTTCCTCCCTCAGCCCCCCTTGTTTGTGCTTTGGGCTGAACACTTGTCCCAGCTGTCCTTGGTGTGCAGCAGGAGAAGGATTTGTTTTGTGTCCCTGCTGTGTGCAGAGAGCTGAGTGAGCCTGAGTGTGAGCTCAGAGCTGCCCTGGGCAGGGGCTGGAGCACAGGGAAAATAAAACCTGAGGCATCAGCAGGACCTGCTCTGGCTCTGCCACCAACCAGGGATGGAAAATGCAGCACTTTGGGCAGACTCCCGTGGTTCTGGGAGGGTTTTAGACCTCCTGATGCTTAAAAAGGCACAAGCTGTGCTCCCATTTGTACAGCTTCCCCTCAGTTTGGGGAAATTATTCAGAAATTCCATAGAAGCTGTGGCTGCCCCTGGATCCCTGGCAGTGCCCAAGGCCAGGTTGGACACTGGGGCTGGAGCAGCCTGGGACAGTGGGAGGTGTCCCTGCCATGGCAGGGGTGGCCCTGGGTGGGATTTGAGGTCCCTTCCAACCCAAACCAGTCTGGAATTCCATGAAACCACCAAAGCAGGAGGTGTCCAAGCACCCTGGGAGTCATTCCTTGGGATTTGCACCTTTCTGACAGACCCTCTTTGCTAAAAGCTTTTGGATGCACTAAATGAGCTGCCAGAGCAACTGCTGCAAGGAAAAAAATGATAAAATAATATAAAATGAAATAATACAAAATAAAATAAAATAATACAAAATAAAATAAAATAAAATAAAAATCAGCTCCTGCAACCTGAGCTGTAACTTTATACTCAACAAGGGCTATTTCCTTGGGACCTGATCCAGGACTCTTTTCTTCTCTTCATCCCACTGTATTTGCCTGGCAGAGGAGTTCCAGGAGAAGGAAGGCAGAGTTTACCAAGCGTGATCCTCTGTTAATGATTTTGGATTTGATTTAAGTAAAGCCATCTCAGACAGCACCAGAAAGTATCTCCTCCAGCAGTGCAGGTAATTTTCTTAAGAAGCTCCTGATATCCAAGAGAAAACGATACATTATTCTGTTTTTATGGAGTTACAGAAGGCTTTGGGGTGAAAGGGACTTTAAAGCCCATCCAGTTCCAAGCCCTGCCCTGGGGTTTATCTGGGGAAGCTCCGGGAAAGATTTTGCAGTGTTTTCTCTCATCCAGCTCTAACTCTAATGTGAATTTTACCTCACCCAGTTAAACGACACGACTGAAACGTGCAGAGAGGAGCTGTGAGATGGAAGTTCTCCCGTTTCTCTTTCCCACTCTCATTAATTTATGGATATTCAGGACTTTAGGATATCACAGGATGGCTTTCAAGTGTGGGATCAAACCAACCCAGCACAATCCTCAGGTTACAAAAGCTGCTGAGGACAGACAGATTCCATGGAGGGAACGCCTGGAATCTCTTCCCAGCCTAAGGAAGAGCGAGTGATTGACAGCAAACCAGAGTCAGCAGAGGCAAAAGCCTTGGTGCACGATGATTGTGAGTTCCCTTTGCTGATCCGTGTGCTGCCAATCACTCCCAGCTCTGCCGGCTCCTTCTTCCCCGAAAACTCCGGGGTTGCTGCCGGGCCCTTCCTCACGAGGCACAGAAACATTCCCATCCTGTCCTTACCAGGCATCCTCAGAAACCTCCCCATCCCAGCCACCCCGGGAAATGCCACAGCAATCACAGCGAAAGGGGAAATCAGAGCCTGCTCTGAGCAGGGCACAGTCCCTGCTCTGGTCCTGACCTCCAGGAGAGGGGTCTGGAACACAGCCAGGCTCAGTCCCGGGTTTCAGCCCTCAGGATGGGGCAAAAATGAATATTCCATCAGATTTCATCCAGGTATGCACCTAAACCGGCCCCATCTGCTGCGTCCTGGTTTCAGTGGCAGCTCCGTGGCTTTGCTGAGCTCTGAGGTTGTTTTGTCTGGGAGGAGCAAAGGGGGAATTTCCAACACAGTGGCACTGGGAATTCATCTGCTTCCTCCTCCCTGACAAACAGGGGCCGTGTGAGACTGGATAAATTCCCCAGAAGGGACCTTAAATCCCCCCCAGTGCCACCCCTGCCATGGCAGGGACACCTCCCACTGTCCCAGGCTGCTCCAGCCCCAGTGTCCAACCTGGCCTTGGGCACTGCCAGGGATCCAGGGACAGCCACAGCCTCACCCCGTGCCAGGGCCTGCCCACCCTGCCAGGGCAGGATGAACTCCCCAGGAACAGAACGAGGCCAATTCAGAGCTGATTGAACCATTTGTACAACCCCAGGGATCAGCAGCAAGGGATGCTGTGGAAATCCACCTGCATTTCCTCCCTTGAGTGAGGCAATCACAGAGTCCCAGAATGTCCTGAACTGGAGGGACCCACAGGGATCACCCAGCCCTGTCCCTGCCCAGACCCCCCAACAATCCCACCCTGGGCACCCCTGGCAGCGCTGCCCAAAGGCTCCTGGAGCTCTGGGGCCGTGCCCATTCCCTGGGCAGTGCCAGCACCCTCTGGGGAGGAACCTTTCCCTGAGATCTCCTGCTCTCCTTGTGCATCCACGTTTATTCCTCGGTGCAGCTGCTCCCCGTGGCAGAACAAAGCCCTTTGTGCCCCTCAGGAACTGGAACCCCCCGAGTGTCCCCTGCAGACAGCTCCAGGGACAATCCCTGCCCGGGAGGGACACCCAGGGACAATCCCTGCCTGGGGGAAGGCAGGACAGCTCCAGTGCGTCCATCAGGCTCATCCCGGGTCCCAGCTAAGCTGGAGGGGTGAATCCAACGCTGGCAGAAGTTTTACACAAGTGACAGGGTTTTTAATCCCCGCTGATTTGTTATGGCACGGGAAGCATCAGAACAGCTTCCGTGGAGAAGGGGATTATTTCCCAAATCTCTCCTGCCCTTCAATCTTCTCCTGGAGGCAGAAAAAAAACCAAAACCAAACTCAAACAGCAAAATCCTTCAGGCCTTTCCCCTGCAGAAACCCTTCAGCTCTGGCAGTTCCTTTCCCTGCTCCCTCCCCAGGCTGGCGTGGTTGCCTCGCCCTCCCTGTGGGACAGGAAGGTGGCAGGGACCTGGCAGAGCCAGGGAGGAGCAGCTGGGCAAAGGGAGCAGCACTGGATGCCAGCCTTGCCAGAGCCCTGTTCCGAGGCCCTGGCATCCCTCGTGCCTCAGTTTCCCCAGCTGGAAACACACGGATGGGCTCTCAGAGCCCCGGGAATGATTCCTGGCTCCCAGGAAGGAGCCTCCTCCTGTTATCCCAGGTACAGCTCTCCTCATCCGCTGCCCAGAGAATTTCTGGAATTTCAATGTCCCTGCGTTTCTGGAAGTGCCCAAGGCCGGGCTGGAGCAGCCCGGGACATTGGGAGCTGTCCCTGCCCATGGAACACATGGTTGGTGCTTCCGAAGAAATCACCCTTTGATATTTAAGCCAATTTTAATTAACCTTATCAATAACCACTTAAAATAATAATCCGAGGAAGCAAGGCTGATTTTAATGGCAAAATCCTGAAGTCTGTGAGCTCTCCCGCAGTATTTACATGATTAGAAGAATATTGGTAATGATTATGGTAACAAAATCAATTTGGGATAATTACTCACCTTCCACCGCTCTCGGAATTAGAGTTTTGTGTTATATTTTCTTCTAAATCAATCCATTGATCCTGTCATGAATTAGAATTACAGCAGCTCTCAAAGCACCCAGACTAATTGAACAGTTAACCAAGTGCTCAATAAAGTTCACACCTCAGTGTCCCGCCAGTTAAAGTGCTTAATTACACCTTGCTCCTTCCAAACGAGCTGTAAATGAGGCCGCTAGCTTTCCCTTTTTATTTAACTTCACCTTCCGGGAGCCTGACCAAACCAAGAAGGGGTTTGGCAGATTTCTTCACATTTTTCACAATGTGGAGCCGATGGCAACAGCTGAAAGATTCTAAAATCTTTCTAAGTGTTTATCAATCAGCTTTAGTGCAGTGAAATTCTGCACAAGCCTGGGTCTGCGAAACCCGGCTCAGCAAAGCTTCACTGCTCAGCCCGGCTCAGGCTGCTGCAGGAGCTGGGAGTGGAATAAGGACTTTGCAATTAAAAATTGCACTGCAGGTTTGTTTAATCCAGCTGGGACACAGGGGGGATTTTCTACCATACACGTGTGCCTGGTCGAGACAAGGTCCAGGTTTAAATACAAATCACTGATCCCACAGACCCATACCCGCCAGGATTAAATAGAAATCATGGATCCCACAAACCCACACCTGCCAGGATTAAATACCCATAGATCCCACAGACCCACACCTGCCAGGATTAAATAGAAATCATGGATCCCACAAACCCACACCTGCCAGGATTAAATAGAAATCATGGATCCCACAAACCCACACCTGCCAGGATTAAATACAAATCATAGATCCCACAGACCCACACCTGCCAGGATTAAATACAAATCATAGATCCCACAGACCCACACCTCCCTGCACTTCCCATTACATTTGCCCTGTGTGGTGCCTCCCCTCCTGGTGGTCCCGGGCAGGGCTCTGGGATGAAGTCAGGAGTCTTCCTCCCTCTCTGAGCAGGCTCAGGGAGGGTTTGCCCAGTTCCCAGGTCAGTCTGTCCTGGCCAAACCCAGGGGCTGGTTCCTGCCGGTTCCTCATCCCCTGGTTCTGCTTTGTGGGGTTTCCCAGTGCCCAAACCCCACTTTCCTGAGTTCTAGCAATACAAATACACAAATACACAATACAAATACACAATACAAATACACAATACAAATACACAATACAAATACAATCTTGTCTCCATGGCCTTTACCCTGCAGCTGAACTCCTGAGTCCTGTTAATTGTTTCTGCCTAACGAGTTACACTCCTATGTGTGCTGGTACAAGCTGTTTCTCTGCTTTTACAAAATTGCTCAATAAGCTGTGTGTATTTCTGTTCTCCCCTTCACCTGTTTAAGCACATTCTGTGCTTCTAGAATTCTGAATTTTCATATGCGTGTGTGTTTCCCATGTCACAGCACTCTCCTCCTTTTTCCCCTTCCCAGCTCCAGCAGAACAGAGCACACACGAGCATTTAAACCCCAAAAAAAGCAGCTCGAAAGGGGCCCTAAATCCCCACTCCAGCTGCTCCCAGATGTGCCCATCAGCACAGCAGGGAGATGATTTCCAGGGAAAGCTTCCCGCAGCCACTCCAAACTTTTCCTTGGCAAAAGCAGCGGAGCTGCCGGCGTCAAGCCCGAGGTTTTTAACAGCGTTAAGCACCCATCATCCCCTTCCTCACTTCTCAGCTCGCTCCTGTCTCCAGTTTTATTGTGCCTTTCCTTCCAGCTCCATGCAATGCTGCAGGAATCACTGTCTGTGAGACGATGGAAAATCCCAGGCAGCCGAGGGCAGAGGCAAAAGGAGCCCTGATGATATTTAACTCACTCACAAATGTGTCAGTGCAGCTGCTAAGGCCGTTCAGTGGGAGCCATGAAATGCACATCATTTTAATTTTGGGTTCACCTAAGCTACGTGCGCATAAAAGCAGCAATTCCAGCTTTTCTTTCCTGCTCTCACACAAATCCTGGCAGGGCCAGTGCTGGAAGGAGACGGGAGCTGACACTCCTCGACTTTGCTGCAATTTAGCAGGGTGATAATTAAACTCAATCTCGTGGCATTAGGTGGCTCCATGTGACACGGGACAAATCCTGAGAGCAGAACTTCTTTTAAAGAAAATAACTGTGAAAGCCTGCAATGGGTTTTGTTAGTGCTGATCCCCCAGACAGCATCCACAGGGATCCAGGGGCAGCCACAGCTGCTCTGGCAATTCCAGCCCAGCCAGGAATTCCCAATTCCCGATCTCCCATCCAGCTCTGCCCTCTGGCAGTGGGAGCCATTCCCTGTGTCCTGTCCCTCCAGCCCTTGTCCCCAGTCCCTCTCCAGCTCTCCTTGAGCCCCTTCAGGCCCTGCCAGGGGCTCTGAGCTCTCCCTGGAGCCTTCCCCTCTCCAGGGGAACATTCCCAGCTCTCCCAGCCTTTCCTCCTTAATTCCAGGTCATGGAATTCCCTGACTTCCCAAGAATTCAGCTCTCACTCTCATTGGAAGCATCAGTCCCTCCTCAGAGCCCAGTGCCAGGAGCTTTTACTGAAATGAATCTTTTGATCACATCCGAACTTTTCTCCCTGCGTGGATCATTTTTAAATTAAGTTTGAAATAAGGTAATTGCCCGCTTCAGTTGTTTGTATTCTCCAGGGGCCACTGGCGATGATGACAGTGATTATCAGCACTGGGGCTTCCAAAGGCAGCGTTCCAGAGATCCACAGATCCCAGATCCACACATTGAACACAAAATCCACGGGAGGTCAGCATTCCTTGGGCAGTTTCACATCCCAGAATGTCTCCTTGGGAAGTTTTAAAGGCAGAATGAGACACGAGTGTTGTGGCTGGGGAAGTGAAAACTGAGGGAATTTGTTAGAGGGAATGAAGAGAGAATCAGGAAAAACCGCCTGGATCCTGATCCTGGCCAGGGGTGAGAAAATCCTCCAAGGTCACCAGATCCCAGCTGTGCCCGATGCCCACCCTGTGCCCAGAGCTCTGAGTGCCACCCCCAGGAATTCCTGGGACACCTCCAGGGATGAGAGAGCTCCCAGCTCCCTTTTGGCAGGATCCAGGAACGAAGCACAAACGGGAGTGGCTGAAATCATCTCCAAATGCTCAAGGAGAAATGAATCACCGAAATGAATCTTTAAATAAATCCCAATAAACAAACTGGTGCTGACCCCAAGCTGTTTACACACCATTAATGAGCAATCAGGAAAAAAAGAAAAATAAAAGCAAGCAGAACATCTCTCAGTAACTCCAACAGGCTCCAGACTGGAGAATGAGTTGGGTATTCCAAATCCCAGAATCCCAGGAACTTCAGGTTGGAAAAGAGCTCCAGGATCAACCCAATGCCCACCCTGTGCCCAGCCCAGAGCTCTCAGTGCCACCTCCAGGAATTCCCTGGACACCTCCAGGGATGGGCACTCCAAACCTCCCTGGGCACTTCCAAGGCCTGAGCTCCCTTTCCATGGGGAAATTCCTGCTGCTGTCCCCCCTGCCCCTCCCCTGGCCCAGCCTGAGGCCGTTCCCTCTCCTCCTGTCCCTGTTCCTGGAGCAGAGCCCGACCCCCCCGGCTGTCCCCTCCTGGCAGGGACTGTGCAGAGCCACAGGGTCCCCCTGAGCCTCCTTTGCTCCAGGCTCAGCCCCTTCACAGCTCCCTCAGGAATTCTCCAGCCCCTTCCCAGCTCCCTCAGGAATTCTCCAGCCCCTTCCCAGCTCCCTCAGGAATTCTCCAGCCCCTTCCCAGCTCCCTCAGGAATTCTCCAGCCCCTTCCCAGCCCTATTCCCTTCCCTGCTCCATCCCACCCATGCCTTGGCCCTAAGAAATCCTTATTTTTACAAATATTATCACAGAAACTGAGCCTTCACAGGCAGGGGAGAGACCAAAGGCCACGTTTGGGTTCCAAATGGGAGAGATTCCCTGGATTGTGGGCACCTCCCCAGGTTTCCCAGCTCCAGTGGAGAGGTTCACCCCACCAGCATCGAGGTGTGGGTAAAGAACCCCAGGGATACTCAGGGAAGCAATTCCTCCTGCTCCTGATCCTGCCAACAGCAATTGCAGACAAAAGCCACAACCCCAGCAGTTTTTATTGGAGTGGATTCAGTGATTGGTAGCACGGAGGGAAAAGAAAATCCCAGACCCCAGCGCACTGTGGGGGCAGAGGGATCCACGCTGGGACTGTAACCAGTAAAAATAAAGGAATAAAGGGAATTCTCCCTTCCACAGCCCTCCAGTCGGGCCCTCTGCTAGAGCACAGGGCTGGAACTGTGCAGGGAGAGCAGCCAAAGCTGGGCCTGTTCCAGGGAGCAGAAACAGGGAGCTCACCCTGATTTACAGCAGTGCAGCCAGCAGTGCTCACAACAGCTCCACTGCAGAATTCCTGCTGGCAGGAAGGGCTATTCCTACATCCCTGAAATCCTGGAGACAGCAGAGAACGGGGTGGAATCAGACCTGAACGTGCTCCCAGCTGAGAATAAAGAAGCTAATGGAGTGCAAGGCACTAGGAAGCAGGAGAAATAAAGGAATTTTTCAGGTACTTTAAAGGAATTTTACAGATATTTTAAAGGAATTTTATTCAACCTGCTGTGTGCCTTTTGTGTCCAAAATAATTGAACTTTTTTGCTGTGCTTTTAGATTTCCACGTTTCTTAGGTTTTCCTTTTGTAATGCCTTGTTTGAAACCGAATCCATCGGCAGCACCCCTGGCACTGCTGAGCCCAGGGCAGGATTTGTGACCCCGCTCCCCAAAGCCCTCCCTGCCCTCCAGCACAGCCCCAGAGCTGCTGCAGGATCCGGAATCCCAGCATGGGTCAGGCTGGAGGGGTCTCAGAGGGTCACTGGAGCTCCAGCAGGGCCATCCCAGGGCTCAGGACACAGGGCTGTGTCCAGGGGGCTCTGGAATATCCCCAGGCATGGGAAATGGATTTGTAGGGCTTTGCAAAATGGGTTTATAAATATTGATTGACATTGTTAGTGGTAGTGCCCTGTGTACTTCCTGTGCACTGCAAACAACAAACAAAGCCATCAGAGAAGTTTTTTCCACTCAAGAGAGAGGGGGATGTGGGAAATGGATTTCTAGGGAATTCCCAAAGCCTGGCAGAAGGCTCACACAGCCTTGTGCATCTCTGTGCAAACTGAGATAAGAAATGCTGACTGAGAAAGGCCACGGGGTGGGATGGACATTGCTGAGAGAGAAATGGAACTGGAACAAGTCTCAGATTGGCCTTTAAACAGAGCAGGTGCTCTGGGGAACAGAGCTGTGAGAGGGGCACTGCAGCAGGACCCACGGGGTGATTCAGAGGATTGGCTTTGAGGCATTGACACACGGTGTGGAAAAGCTGCTGGGCCAAGACACGCCTGTAATGGACTGGAATTAGGGAATAGTTTGGGTTCTGATGGTGATGGCAGGAACTGTAACATCTGTGCTGCCCCACCCTCCTCATGAGACTGAAAATGGAATAAAAGTCTGTAAAACCCCTCTCAGTTTCCCCATCTCTGGGTCAGGAAAGAGATAATCCCACACCCAGGGAGGAGAGTCCAGCCTGTGTCTGGGCTCTGCTCAGGGCTGGCACTGCCCAGGGCACAAGTTCTGCCCCTGTGCTGGGGAATTCCTGGAGCAGAGCCTGCTCCATCCATTCAGATCCGTGGCTTTATCCCACGGAAACCAGAGGCATTTCTAGGCATGGGTATAAAATTAAAAGTCTTTGTTTGTCCCATGAAGCCTTAGCACACAAACCCCTCCTGGCACTGGGAGAGGAGCTCATCTGGAGATCTCCAGGGACAGCACTGCCACCGTCCCCAGCACATGGGAAACATTTCACTACACCAGACACAACAGCATCATTAACACCCAAACCATCAAACGCAAATCCCCTCATGTGTCTGAAACTGTGCGCCGCTGTAATTAAAACAGAACATGAGGAATAAAAAGATGGCAAAAAAAAAAAGTTCTTTTTCCTCTGCTGCAATCTGGGCTGCAGCTCCTCAAGCAGAGAAGTGTTTGCAGTCAGTGGAGTAAAAACACAACCAAGGGAGCAGGAAATGTTACCTGTAAGGAGGAATTTCATCTTTCCAGCTCCAGATAGGCAAGAGAACAGGTGCCCCATCTAAACTGAACTGTGGGAATGGAAGTTTGCCCTGGCAAGGCCTGGATTATTTTGGAATTAATTTGTGGTCCCCCAGCACAGGGAGGATGTGGAGCTGCCGGAGGGAGCCCAGAGGAGGCACCAGGAGGAGCAGAGGATGGAGCAGCTCTGCTGTGGGAAAGGCTGGGAGAGCTGGGAATGTTAACTTGGAGAGGAGAAGATGTGGGGTGAGCTCAGTGTGGGCTGAAGGAGCTGCAGGAAAGATGGGGAGGGGATTCCCCAGGGCTGGAGGGACAGGACACAGGGAATGGCTCCCACTGCCAGAGGGCAGGGATGGATGGGAGATTGGGAATTGGGAATTCCTGGCTGGGCTGGAATTGCCAGAGCAGCTGTGGCTGCCCCTGCATCCCTGGCAGTGCCCAAGGCCAGGTTGGACACTGGGGCTGGAGCAGCCTGGGACAGTGGGAGGTGTCCCTGCCCATCCGGGGTGGGATGGGATGAGCTCTGAAATCCCTTCCCACCCAAACCAGTCGGGGATTTTATGTAATTTTTCCTTGTGGCCTTCTGGAAGCCCCAGAGGCAGGGAGGGAGAGCTCCCGTGGCTGCTCTGTGTCCCTGCCTGGCCAGGGGCGTTAAAGCCCAGGGAGACCCAGCTGGGGCTGGCACAGACCCTGCACTCACTGCAGGCCTCTCTTTAAAAATCAATTCAAATATAAATTCCATTTCAGTGCTGCCTCTCTTGATTGCTGCTCGCAGAAAACCATAAATAATTAATTGCATTAGGGAAACGTCACTCAAGCCCAGTTTTGCTTCACCTGATGTGAAAAATGACCACTTGAAAGACAAAAAATCGTCAGGCTCTTCATCTTCTTGCCCTGCTGTCTGTTCCCCTGCTTTATAAAAACCCAGTGTCTCCATGTAACCAAGTAATTATGTTTGAAGCCATCCTCAGGCACGGTGATTTATCCATGGGAGGAGGGTTTATCCCAGCCTGACCCTGCAGAGGAGGAGGAGGAGGAGGAGGAGGAGGAGGTCACAGAGTTTCTTAGGAGCAATGTCAGGTCCCTGAAGATCCACAGAACTTTTGCCAAGACTCCCCCACTCCCAGAACAACTTCAAGACCATTTTTGAAGGGCACAGAAAAGCTTCAAGCATCAAGAAAGCCCCAAGATGTGATCACAGGAGGTTTGGTTAAATCCAATCCCATCCCCATCTCCAGCAGCTCCTGGGGATCATTCCTGGAGCAGCAGGGATGGGATCAAGGGGAGCTGGCTCCAGCCCTTCCCAGCAGGAGGACACACAAGGGTGAAGAGTTCCCAGGAACTGGGGGGAAATTCACATTTTTATGTACCAACAGCTTTGGTGTGTCACCCCTGTGGAGGAACACACTGGTGGGGCCTCCTACCCGAGAAAATGGAGTTTTACACCCCAAATTTGCAGATTTAAGCTGAAAGAAGCCCAGAGCCAAAAGGAAAAGCTGGAGATGGCTGTGCTGAGCTCAGCTCTCGTGGCTCTGGTGCTCAAGGAGCCTCCTGGAGCAGCAGGAGGAGGTTTCTCCAGGGAACAGCTCAGGGATGGACTGGCAGCTGCATTTTTGGGAGGAGGAAGAGCTGGCACACTGGGAAGGGAATAATTCTGCTGAAGGTGCTGTGCCAAGAGGCACCAAAGGCCGGGATTTGCAGTGAACACAGCGTGGGCCGAGCCGCAGCCTCGAGTTCATGAATTCCCCTCGCCCTCCGTGCGTGCCCTGCAGGGAATCATTATCGACCAGCCAGGATGAAACCAGCACTGAACTGCAGGAGGAGCTTTATCACCCTCACAGATGGAAAACCAATACTCTGCAGAAAGGCACTTTGAGCTGGGGACGCTTTCAAAGGAGGAGCTTTATCCGGCTCTCCCTTTTCAGAGCCAGCTGTGAGTTCACTCCATGGAAAAACCATTCCCTGTCGAGAGCCTGGGACAACAGGAGGCAGCAGCCGGCTCCCTGTGCTGCCCTGGTAACCACGAGCCCTCAGCCAGAGCCAGCTGGGGATGGTGCTCCGAGGATCCTGAGTCCAGCCTGGCATCCCTCCTGTCTGACCTGATAGATGGGGCTCCTTGCACCTTCCATCTCCACACAAATTAAACTCCTCAGCGTCTCGGCGCTGCCACGAATAAATTACACGTTTGTTTGAGTGACATGGAAATTTCCCTGTGACAAATTCTAAAGGCATAAATAACGCCCGAAGCCCTGCAGGAAGATGAACAGCCCCGTTTTATCCATCATAACTCACCGAGCAAACAATGCCCGGGTTTAAATCCCAGCCCAGAGGAGCAGGAGAAGCGTTGGGTTGAGGCTGTCCTAAGCAAGCCGGGCTCAGCTGGGTGTCAGGGGGTGCAGCAGGGCTCTGAGAGGTCTGGGCCCAGTAAAAATTCCCAAAGGAGGATCCTCAGGCAGTTCTCCTGTGCCAAAGCCTTTGCATCCCAGCTGAAGGGACAAAGCCCTGCCGTGGATCGCTCAGCCTGGGCCCAGAGCCAGCCTGGCAAAGCCTGACTTCCCAGCAGGAAGGACAGAACCATCTCTGGGATTCTGGGATTGTGGGATTCTGGGATTCTGGGATTTTGGGATTGTGGAATTGTTCCTCTCTCTTGGAAACACCCCCAGAACTGTGAGCAATGCCCCCTGCCTCCCCTACAGGCACCAACAGCCTCCCTTGGCTGTGGAAAAGGACAAACTGCTCGAAAGGATCGGTGTTTTCCTGCCCAACAGGCAGAGCAGGGCAGCTACTGCAGCATTCCCGGGATTTATCCCATCCTGCATGGACCAGGAGTGAGGGTGGAGAGCAGGAACTGCACAGCTGAAGCCTCAATAACGTGCAGGAGTCACTCAGGGGATGGGGGATCTGAGAGTTGTTTCAAAAATCAGCAATTCCATCTCAGTTTCCTTGTCCTGAGTCTCCCACCAGTCTTTTTTCTCTTTTCCATCCCTGCACAACCTGTGAGCAGCCAAAATCAACCTTTGGCTTCAGTGAGAATAGGTCAGTCTTGCTAACAAAGGCAGCCTCGCACTCCACAGCAAATAAAAGCATTCATATTTCAACTGGCAATAAATTCAATTTCCCTGAAGGGCTGATTTTCACCAAGTTATGAGATCTGACACTTGTGGTATTAGATAACTCTGTTGCCTTTTATTTCTGGGTTTGAGACATCAAGTGGCAAAAGGGGAAAATAAAAATGGCAGGAAAGACAAACTGTTCCGAGGACAGAACGGTCCATTAAGCAAAAATTTAAACCAACTCATCTCTGGCTCTCTGTGGCTCAAATGCAATCCTGTTCCTTCCCTTCAGGCTGCTATTAACACTGTTATAATGAGTAACTAAAATCAAACTCCAGTGAATAAATATGCTCAAAGGCATCTTGGTATTTCTGCAATTAGAGACAAACTGCCACGGTAGAGCTAAAAGCTTTTGGGAAATCACATCCAAGGAAACTCTGCCAGGGCTGCAATCCTTGGGCAGCTCTTAGCAGGGAGTGCTGGGGAGGAGCAGGAACCCCAAACCCAAACCCATTTATTCCTTCAGGTGGGAAGTGCTTCTGGAAGGGGGGAGCCCAGTGGGCAGGGCAGCTGTGTGTCCTGGCAAAATTCCCACTGCATGTGGCCAGGGAAGGGAACGGGGCTGGGGAGGGGCTGGAGAATTCCTGAGGGAGCTGGGAAGGGGCTGGAGAATTCTTTAGAAACTGGGAAAGGGGCAAAGGAGGCTCAGGGGAACCCTGTGGCTCTGCACAAGTCCCTGACAGGAGGGGACAGCCCGGGGGTCAGGCTCTGGGGCAGGACAGGGGGAAATGGCCTCAGGCTGTGCCAGGGAAGGTTCAGGTTGGATATTGGGAAAATTCCTTCCTGGATGGGGCTGCCCAGCCCTGGCACAGCTGCCCAGGGCAGGGCTGGAGTGCCCATCCCTGCAGGGATTTCAGAGCCCTGTGGATGTGGCCCTTGGGGACACGGGAAATCAAATCCTGGAACCTCCTCATGACAGGGGACACTGAGGGGCTGGAGCAGGGAAGGGAACAGAGCTGGGAAGGGGCTGGAGAATTCCTGAGGGAGCTGGGAAGGGGCTGGGGAATTCCTGAGGAAGCTGGGAAGGGGCTGGAGAATTCCTGAGGGAGCTGGGAAGGGGCTGAGCCTGGAGCAAAGGAGGCTCAGGGGGACCCTGTGGCTCTGCACAAGTCCCTGACAGGAGGGGACAGCCGGGGGGGCTGGGCTCTGGGAACAGGAACAGGGACAGGACAAAGGTGGTTTAGTTTGGATATTGGGAACATTTCCTCACTCAAAGGGTGGTTAAGCAGGGACTGCCCAGGGCAGGGCTGGAGTGCCCATCCCTGCAGGGATTTCAGAGCCCTGTGGATGTGGCCCTTGGGGACACGGGGCAGTGTGGCCCTGGCAGTGCTGGGGAGCAGCTGGACTCAGTCTTGCAGGGCTTTTCCAGCCCAAACAATTCTGTGTTCCTAAGGAGCCTGGAGATTTAGGACCTGCACTGGTGATGAGGACAGGGCTCTGCCTGGCCCGGGGCTGTGGGAGCTCTCAGGGTCCCCTCCAGGGCTCAGGGTGAGGCTCCAGTCCCCAGCAGAGCTGTCCTGGTCCCCTCGGTGACGAGGGTTTGTATCAGGGAGCAGAGCCCTGAGTTCAGCACCCCCTGCCCAGAGCTGCAGACAACAATTACTTTGACTTAGCGGTTATTTATCCCAGCAAAACTCAGAGGGGATTTATCCTTGGAAGAGACATGGTAATAAAAGGGAAAGGATCAGGCAGACAGGGTTTAAAACCCCTCATTTCCTCCTGTGACTGGCTAACAGGCTTTGGGAAAGCAGGAGACAGTAAATGTCATTTATTTTGACTTTAATAATGCTTCTGAGGCTCTTTGGCGTGACATTTCCGAGCGAGCCAGGGCAACAGGGATAAAACAAAGCAGAGGTAGGAAGCCAGAACATCCTGCTGGGAGAGCAGCTGCCTGTGACCAGGGGACAGCTGAGTGTGCCCCTGCATCTCCCTGCCTCTGTCTGGCTGCTCCCTGAGCAGCCCGGGTGAGGAAAAGCACCACAGGCACAGCCCAGGCTGACCCAGGCTGGTCTCTGAGCAGCTGCGGCAACCAGGCTGAGAATTCAAAGAGTTTGTGACAAGGACAACAGATGGGAAAAAACGACTGCAGCTTATACTGAGAAGAGCCAAGTAATGCACGGAGCAGGACCTGCTACAAAACCACAGCCTGGGGACAGGGCGAGGCAAAAAGGGAAAATGGGATTGTGGCTGCCCCTGGATCCCTGGCAGTGCCCAAGGCCAGGTTGGACACTGGGGCTGGAGCAGCCTGGGACAGTGGGAAGTGTCCCTGCCACAGACTAGGTGGGATTTCAGGTCCTTCCAATCCAAATTCTTCTGGGATTCTGTGATTAAAATGGATGCACACAGGTCTGAAGGCGTCACACCACACCAGCAGGAAAAGACACGAGGAGAGGAACTGAGCCTCTTCCCACTGAGCTTCCACAAGTGCCCGGAGTGATCCAGCCCCAGCTGGCAGCAGGACAGGGTCAGAGCAGCTCTCATAAAATCATGGAATGTCCTGGGCTGGAGGGACCCACAGGGATCATCCAGCCCTGTCCCTGCCCAGACCCCCCAACAATCCCACCCTGGGCACCCCTGGCAGCGCTGCCCAAAGGCTCCTGGAGCTCTGGGGCCGTGCCCATTCCCTGGGGAGCTTCTCCAGTGCTTATTCCACCCTCTGGGGAGGAACCTTTCCCTGCTCTCCAGCGTGACCCTCCCTGGCACAGCTCCAGCATTAATTTCATTATGTTCCATGAATTCCATTAATGAATCCATGCCATTGTTACTGGGTTTAGGGATTCCTCTGGACCATGGGGAGGCTGTAACTGCCCCTGCTTGGCAGTCAGGTGTGCTTTGTGCCTGGCCAGGCCCTGCTGTGACCTGAGCGGTGCCAGGGGCAGCAGATCCACCCTGCTGCATTCCCAGAGCAGAGCAGGCTGCTCCAGGCTCTGTTCCCTGGGCCCTCCCTCCTCCCAGCCGGGAGTTTGCAGGGAGTCACTGCAAGGTGTCTGTGAGCGCGGCCGAGGCAGCTCTGCTCTGATGTGATGTGACACATCAGCTGACACCTTTTGTTTGGTGTGGCACAGCCTGGCCTGCGGAGCCACGAATGAAATCCCAGCTGTCAACCACCCAAATTAAAAATAAATCACTGCACTGACCCCCGAACCCCAGCTGACAACTCATCCCCCCCACGGCATCGTGGCCCTCTCCCTTTCCATCCTCTGCCAGCATTCCTGTTCTTCAGTTATTTTCCAGGCCTGGCTTGGCAAAGCCCTGCCCACCTTAAACTGCTGAGGGCTGGGGGGTGATGGGAGGGATGGATGGAGGGATGGATGGATGGATGGATGGATGGATGGATGGATGGATGGATGGATGGATGGAGGGATGGATGGATGGATGGATGGATGAGGGATGGATGGATGGATGGATGGGTGGGAGGATGGATGGATGGATGGAGGGATGGATGGATGGATGGATGGATGGATGGATGGATGGATGGATGGATGGATGGACGGAGGGATGGATGGAGGGATGGATGGAGGGATGGATGGATGGATGGATGGAGGGATGGATGGAGGGATGGATGGATGGATGGATGGAGGGATGGATGGATGGATGGATGGATGGATTGACGGATGGACGGACGGATGGATGGATGGATGATGGATGGATGGATGGATGGATGGATGGATGGATGGATGGATGGATGATGGATGGATGGATGGATGGATGGATGGATGGATGGATGGATGGAGAGCTGGGTGATGCCAAGGACAGCTCCTGGCACACGAGGGATGAGGGTGTCCCTGCTGCCTGACATCTGTCCCAAGTTCCTTCTCAGTTCTCTCACTTTTTCTCTGCCTGTCCTGCAGAATGACACTGAGCTCAGACCTCTCCACAAACCCCACGCTCAAATCCTCCAAATCAAGGCAGGAAGAGCCAGTGCTGACACAGAATCCTCTCAGCCTGTACCCACTGAAGGTGGGACATGGCTGCAGCTCAGACTCTGAACTGTGTTTTCCATTTCCAGACACATCCTCTGAGCAAGAAAAGCAACTCCTTTATTAATAACAAAACTCATCAAGAGCTCCTGTTTGCAGGTAAATTCTGTTGGGATGTTTGGCAGCATCAGAAAGACCTTCAAATAGACTATTTAGCAAATAGCCTTGTCTATGAGAGCTGAAAGATCTGGCAACGCTTCGTAATTTATATCCTGCTTTTCTTGAGGGGAGGTAATAAATCACAGAGGGTGTTTTACCTGGGGAGAGGCAGAGAGAGGGTGCTCTCTGCTCTGCACCTTCATTATTTGTCTCCAGCTTCAAAGCCCAGCGCTGGCTGAGAGCTCCGAGAGGGACAGATAATGATGCCCCGTAATCAGCAGAGTAATCACGAGATGGCTCTGTTACATTCCTCTCCCCGGAATATTAATGGAGTGAGGACACTGCAGGCTGATGTGCAAAAGGGCTTTCAGATCCTTCCCAGTGGCTCCTCAGTCCATTTGTTCTGCTGCTCTGTTCCCGGGGCTGGGAGGAGCAGCGAGGAGCAGCCTCGCCTCCCCTCTGCATGGAGCCACAGCACAGGGAGCAGCACTGTGTGCTGAAAACAACGTGGCTGTAACCCCCAGAACTAACCCCGGGCTCACTCAGGCTGCCCTGAGAGACGCCAAGCAGCCAGAAAATGCATTTCACGCAGGTGGAGCTGCTCTCTGTGGGCACCCTCTGCACCCCCAGAGCAGCAGGGCCGTGGTGTTGTCCCCTTGTCCCAGCACAGACACCCCAGCAGGACTGTCCTATGTCCCGGCACACAGGGACTGCCCAGGCTGTGCCCTGTGGCACAGAGGGCACAGGGGCTCACACCACGCTCACTGCACTGGGGGCACTGCCAGGAAATCAGAGCTCTGCTCTTGCAATCACAGAATCCTGGAGGTTGGAAAAGCCCTTCAAGATCAAATCCAACCATTCCCTGAGAGTTCCCACAGCCCACAGCCCTGTCCTCATCACCAGTGCAGGTCCTAAATCTCCAGGCTCCTTAGGAACACAGAATTGTTTGGGCTGGAAAAGCCCTGCAAGACTGAGTCCAGCTGCTCCCCAGCACTGCCAGGGCCACACTGCCCCGTGTCCCCAAGGGCCACATCCACAGGCCTCTGAAATCCCTGCAGGGATGGGCACTCCAGCACTGCCCTGGGCAGTCCCTGCTTAACCACCCTTTGAGTGAGGAAATGTTCCCAATATCCAAACTAAACCACCTTTGTCCTGTCCCTGTTCCTGTTCCCAGAGCCCGACCCCCCCGGCTGTCCCCTCCTGGCAGGGACTGTGCAGAGCCACAGGGTCCCCCTGAGCCTCCTTTGCTCCAGGCTCAGCCCCTTCCCAGCTCCCTCAGGAATTCTCCAGCCCCTTCCCAGCTCCCTCAGGAATTCTCCAGGCCCTTCCCAGCTCCCTCAGGAATTCTCCAGCCCCTTCCCAGCTCCCTCAGGAATTCTCCAGCCCCTTCCCAGCTCCCTCAGGAATTCTCCAGGCCCTTCCCAGCTCCCTCAGGAATTCTCCAGCCCCTTCCCAGCTCCCTCAGCTGCTCCTCACAGGATTTGTGCTCAGAGCAGGGTGATTCCCTGGACAGACGTCAGGGCATGTTTCTGTTGGGAACATCAGTGCTCTCCCAGAGGAGTTCAGGTGTTCGGTGCACTGAGCAGGAATCCAGAGAATTCTGCTGGGAGCAGGGGAAGCACTCCCAGTGCTGGGCTGGTCAGGGACACAGGATGGACACCGACAAGCACTCCTTGAAAAGTGGCTTTCCAGGCCCAGATCCAGGATTCCTGCTGCACCAGCTCTCTTGTTAGAGGGTTAAAATGAGCCCAGACACAGACTGCTTGTTTATAACAGCATGGAAAGGGCCCTGGTTTATTCCTCTGCACAGCTCAGCCATCCTGACTGCAACCATTCCCTGACCCTGACTGCAGGAATTGGTGTGCAGGGATTGGTGTGCAGGGATTGGTGTGCAGGCTCTGCAGGGATTGGTGTGCAGGGATTGGTGTGCAGGGATTTGTGTGCAGGCTGTGACTGCAGGGATTGGTGTGCAGGGATTGGTGTGCAGGGATTGGTGTGCAGGGATTGGTGTGCAGGCTCTGCAGGAATTGGTGTGCAGGGATTGGTGTGCAGGGATTTGTGTGCAGGCTGTGACTGCAGGGATTGGTGTGCAGGAATTGGTGTGCAGGGATTGGTGTGCAGGGATTGGTGTGCAGGGATTGGTGTGCAGGAATTGGTGTGCAGGGATTGGTGTGCAGGGATTTGTGTGCAGGCTGTGACTGCAGGGATTGGTGTGCAGGAATTGGTGTGCAGGGATTGGTGTGCAGGGATTGGTGTGCAGGGATTGGTGTGCAGGCTGTGACTGCAGGGATTGGTGTGCAGGGATTGGTGTGCAGGGATTGGTGTGCAGGGATTGGTGTGCAGGGATTGGTGTGCAGGCTGTGACTGCAGGGATTGGTGTGCAGGCTCTGCAGGGATTGGTGTGCAGGGATTGGTGTGCGGGGATTGGTGTGCGGGGATTGGTGTGCAGGGATTGGTGTGCAGGGATTGGTGTGCAGGCTCTGCAGGGATTGGTGTGCAGGGATTGGTGTGCAGGGATTGGTGTGCGGGGATTGGTGTGCAGGCTCTGCAGGGATTGGTGTGCAGGCCCTGCAGGGATTGGTGTGCAGGGATTGGTGTGCAGGGATTGGTGTGCAGGGATTGGTGTGCAGGAATTGGTGTGCAGGGATTGGTGTGCAGGGATTTGTGTGCAGGCTGTGACTGCAGGGATTGGTGTGCAGGAATTGGTGTGCAGGGATTGGTGTGCAGGGATTGGTGTGCAGGGATTGGTGTGCAGGCTGTGACTGCAGGGATTGGTGTGCAGGGATTGGTGTGCAGGAATTGGTGTGCAGGGATTGGTGTGCAGGGATTGGTGTGCAGGGATTGGTGTGCAGGGATTGGTGTGCAGGAATTGGTGTGCAGGGATTGGTGTGCAGGGATTGGTGTGCAGGGATTGGTGTGCAGGCTCTGCAGGGATTGGTGTGCAGGGATTGGTGTGCAGGGATTGGTGTGCAGGGATTGGTGTGCAGGCTCTGCAGGGATTGGTGTGCAGGGATTGGTGTGCAGGGATTGGTGTGCAGGGATTGGTGTGCAGGCTCTGCAGGGATTGGTGTGCAGGGATTGGTGTGCAGGGATTGGTGTGCAGGCTGTGACTGCAGGGATTGGTGTGCAGGGATTGGTGTGCAGGGATTGGTGTGCAGGAATTGGTGTGCAGGCCCTGCAGGGATTGGTGTGCAGGGATTGGTGTGCAGGGATTGGTGTGCAGGCTCTGCAGGGATTGGTGTGCAGGGATTGGTGTGCAGGCTCTGCAGGGATCACTCTGCAGGCTGTGGCTGCAGCTTTTACCCAGCCAGACTGTGACTGCAGCCCCAGACTGACCTCACCGCAGTGATTTTCTCTCCCCAGGATCCTTCTCCTTCCCCTCACGAGCTCACCCACTCCCTTTTCTCACTCTTATCTTTATTGGACAGAGCTGTGACTCAACAGGGTGAGACTGAATTGGGTAATTAACAGGGCTGTAATTTACCCGGGGCGAGGTCACCTTTATTCCCTTCTCCTACTCCTAGGATAGAGAGTGAGATCTCCATCATGGATCTCACTCTCTATCCTGGCACAGCAACCCCAATTCCTGCCTGTGCTGCAGCCCCAGTCCCACATCGGTGCCTCCCACGGGAAGGGAAGCTGTGCAGCCCTGCTGAGAACAGCATGGGAGTGGTCCAACCCCAATCCTGCTCCTTATCATGGAATATCCTGAGTGGGAAGAGACCCCCAAGGATCCTCCAGCCCAGCTCCCGGTGCTGCACAGACACCCCAGCAATCCCCCCTGTGCATCCCTGAGAGCATTCTCCAAACACTCAGCATGTCCTAATGCCCTGCAGCCCTTCCAGCCTTATCCACATTGTTCAGGTTGCCCAGAAGTGTTGAGGTCATCTCTTGCCACATTCTGCAAAAAATGTTTTCAATTCCCCCCCCCCCCCCCCCCCGAAGTAACCACAGAAAAATAGAAGTTATTCCTGTAACTTAATTCAAATTAATTTGTCCAAGGCAGGCTCGTTGTGCTGTGTCTGGTTATTTATCTCAGATAAACTGAATAACTCCAATTTTAATCAACTTCTTTCTTCCCTGAGGTCGAGGAGGGCTGTGAGCAGATCCCACAGACCTGAAGGGACAGTCCCTGACCTCTTTATCTTCTGTGTAGCCACCTGAGCTAATTTATTCTCCACAGACTGATAAAAAATATGAAGAACAGCAAGTCATATCACTGGAGAGGTTTAATGCAGCTGAAAACTCCAAGGACTCCCTGGCATTTCATCCTTCCAGTGTCTGAAGGGGCTTGGGAAGAACCTGGAGAGGGATTTTGGAGAGGGATGGAGGGACAGGACAAGGGGAGATGGGTTCAAACTGACAGACAGGAAATTTAGGTGAGATACAGGGAGGAAATTGTTCCTGGGAGGGTGGGGAGGGGCTGGAATTGCCAGAGCAGCTGTGGCTGCCCCTGGATCCCTGGCAGTGCCCAAGGCCAGGTTGGACACTGGGGCTGGAGCAGCCTGGGACAGTGGGAGGTGTCCCTGCCATGGCAGGGGTGGCACTGGGTGGGATTTGAGACCCCTTCCAACCCAAACTCTTGGATTCTGTGAATTCCAAACCCTGCCCAGGCTTCAGGGCACGAGGTGAAACAGCTGGAGCAGAGCATCCATCAGAACCTCCCCACTCAGCTGAGAACATCCACGGCCTGTGCTGATTTTATCCTGGTCCTTGGCAGGACGGGCACTGCAGTGTTCCCTCCCAAGGAGGAAAAGGCTGGGAAGTCTGTTCAGAGGGACAAATCCGAGGGAAACAAGGAAAACTTGGCTCAGGAATACAGGAGGAGCTGTCCCACGCTGGTGCCGGGACAGACACACCCGTCTGAAGAGCAGCTCCAGGGTTATTCCTGCTGTTCCTGGGTTATTCCTGCTGTTCCTGGGTTATTCCTGCTGTTCCCGGGTTATTCCTGCGCCTGGGAGCAGCAGTGAAATCCAGGCTGGGCCCGCCACCTGCTGCTCCTGCTGGCAATTACAGGAGAGCGGGATGGGCTGTCCCTGTCCCCTCTCCTGCCGGGATCCGCACCTGGGACCGCGCTGCTGTCACTGCCACCAGCGGACTGCGTGGGGGAAATGGTCCTGAGCCCGATCCACACGGGAATGGTGAGGGAATAACGCTGCTCCAGGGCTGGGCCAGGACTCAGAGCAGCCTGTGAAAAAGGCATATTGTGTGTGTGGCTCTACGCAGATATTTACTATATGTAATATGCTAGGTAGAAAAGTTATGCAATATTAACATTTAAAAAATATAGTAAATGTAGTTTTTAACATTGAATCTAAGTAAGAATTGTGTGTAAGGTATTGTCCTTAGCTCAAGAGCAAAGAGAAGATAACCCAGAAGTTTCTACACAGAGAGAACAATTACAACAAGCCAGACTAAAACCCCTCTTGGATGTTTCAGAGGGAAAGATGCAGATCTCCTCGAAACCACTCTGGTCAAGCCAGACCATGCAGATCTCCTCGAAACCACCCTGACCAAGCCAGACCATGCATATCTCCTTGAATCCACAAAGCTACCTGGTTAAGCCAGACTCCAGGACGCCAGGGGTTTTGCAAAAGGCTCTTGGCAAACGGGCTTTTCTTAGATAAAGTATGCATAATCATTAAAGTTGGTCCTCAAAAATAGAGAGGCATCTCCCTAACGGGGCCCTTCTCCTTCACAGCCTTTGTCTGGGAGGGAGGGGGGACGTAGTCCCGGGCTACCTTTCTTTGCTCTTATTGTCTCATTATTTGTCCAGTCTCTGAAAACTTTTTAAACTTTTATTATTGTATTAATTTTTTTTGTAACCAATTTTTATTCTTTATTACATTTTCATAAATTTCAAAAAGCGAGTTATTGGCATTTATCACAAGCTGCTCTTTGCTCCTTCTGGGAAAGAGGGAATGGCAGGGACACCTCCCACTGTCCCAGGCTGCTCCAAGCTGGCTGTGGGCACTGCCAGGGATCCAGGGGCAGTCACAGCTGCTCTGGGCACCTGTGCCAGGGCCTGCCCACCCTCCCAGCCAGGAATTCCCAATTCCCAATCTCCCATCCGTCCCTGCCCTCTGGCACTGGGAAGCCATTCCTGTGTCCCTGGCCTTGCAAAGTCGCCAGTGCCCACCTGAAGTCCCATGTCCCTCCTCCGTGTCCCTCTCCCCAGGCTGCACTGCCCACACACCCCAGAGATCTGCACGGGGAGCTTCCCACGGGGACCTCTCAGCCTCAGCCCTGTGTGCTTTGGGGTGACAGTGACATCCTGTGACATCCCCAGGGTTTCACCAATTCCCTGTTTCCAGGGATGTCTTCATTCCAGTGTCCATGAGCTCTGTGCTGTGCCGCACAGCCAGGACAGACCCCAGGGCTCCTGTTCCACACATTCCAGAGGGCTGGGAGCTGGGAAGGCTGCACCAGGCGTGGCCTCAGGCCCCTCTGTCCGTGTGGGATCTGCCCCTGGAGCACTCACCGCTGAAATTCCACGCAGGGAGCATCCCTGGCCTTGGACATCGGCCCCTGATCGAGCCTGACAGGAAGAAAGCAGCAGCCAGCCAAGAGGGCAGAATCAGCATCTGGAGCAATTCAATTCGAAATTAATTACATAAATTATGTAATGAGAAAAGATGAGCTGAATTAGTGTTCCAGCATGAACTCGGAGAGCGTGAGCGGAGCCTGAGCCTCGAGCTCCACGTCCCTGCCCACAGATCCTTTGGTGCAGTCCCTGGGAAATCCTTCAGCTTCCAGAGAGGGAATTGAAGTGGTGGCACCTGCTGGAATCCCTGCTGGCACCTGGGTGACCCCAGCAGGCAGTGCCAGTCCCAGCAGGACTCCAGGCTCAGCCAGTGCCAGCGCTGACCTTGGGCTCTTCCGAGGGGACGGCTCCGCCCGCAGGGGCAGCCGAGTGGAAAGCTGAAACCATCATTTTCCAAAGAGACTGGAGGCAAAAAAGCCTCAGGGACAATCTTTTGTCAGTCCCTGAGACTTGATTAACTGCCTTAATTCCACATGATTAATGGCGCTCTGACTTCGGGAGGCCGAGCATCCCTGCACGTGCTGTGACTGGAGAGTCTCCCTTCCCAAACTCCTCCAGCTGCTCCAGAGCCACATTCCCTGACTGCCACTCCCCATCCTTCTGCTCTCCAGTGGGAATGGGAGTGAGCAGGGTGCTCAGGGCATGTCTGTATTTCCATGTCAGCGCTGGCAGGGACTGGCACTGCTGTGCTGC
Organism: Prinia subflava; assembly: GCF_021018805.1. Taxonomy (NCBI): domain Eukaryota; kingdom Metazoa; phylum Chordata; class Aves; order Passeriformes; family Cisticolidae; genus Prinia; species Prinia subflava. The sequence goes on from NC_086251.1 coordinate 62,635,807, forward strand.
CACCCTGCCCCTGCCCGTGGTGCTCCTCAGAACCACAAGGAGCCCTGGGTGTCCCCTGAGCTGGCACTGAGGGGACACCTCGAGTCCCCTGTCGGTTCTGGGCTCCTCATGGTCAGAGACACCCGGAGGGGCTGGAGCAGGGCAGGGAAGGGAGCTGGGAAGGGGCTGGAGAATTCCTGAGGGAGCTGGGAAGGGGCTGGAGAATTCCTGAGGGAGCTGGGAAGGGGCTGGAGAATTCCTGAGGGAGCTGGGAAGGGGCTGGAGAATTCCTGAGGGAGCTGGGGAAGGGCTGGAGAATTCCTGAGGGAGCTGGGAAGGGGCTGGAGAATTCCGGAGGGAGCTGGGAAGGGGCTGGAGAATCCCTGAGGGAGCTGGGAAGGGGCTGGAGAATTCCTGAGGGAGCTGGGAAGGGGCTGGAGAATTCCTGAGGGAGCTGGGAAGGGGCTGGAGAATTCCGGAGGGAGCTGGGAAGGGCCTGGAGAATTCCTGAGGGAGCTGGGAAGGGCCTGGAGAATTCCTGAGGGAGCTGGGAAGGGGCTGGAGAATTCCTGAGGGAGCTGGGAAGGGGCTGGAGAATTCCTGAGGGAGCTGGGAAGGGGCTCAGCCTGGAGCAAAGGAGGCTCAGGGGGACCCTGTGGCTCTGCACAGTCCCTGCCAGGAGGGGACAGCCGGGGGGGTCGGGCTCTGCTCCAGGAACAGGGACAGGAGGAGAGGGAACGGCCTCAGGCTGGGCCAGGGGAGGGGCAGGGGGGACAGCAGCAGGAATTTCCCCATGGAAAGGGAGCTCAGGCCTTGGAAGTGCCCAGGGGGGTTTGGAGTGCCCATCCCTGGAGGTGTCCAGGGAATTCCTGGAGGTGGCGCTGAGAGCTCTGGGTGGGCACAGGGTGGGCATTGGGCACAGCTGGGACTGGATGGGCTGGGAGGGCTTTTCCAGCCTCAGGGATCCTGGGATGTTGGTTTCACAGTTCTGGGCAAATGTGGCGACGCTGAACATTTGGGCTAATTATTATAAACAGACTAAATGAATGTACTGGAGGAGCAGGAGGTGGAGGAGCAGGCCCTGCTGACAGCAGTTCAGAGATGGGACTCAATCCCACAGCAGCCATCAGTGACCCCCTGGCAGTGAATCACTGAGCACTGGCACAGCTGACACCAGTGGGAACTCCAGCAAACATCCACAGCATCTTCCACTGCACCAAGAACTCATCCCTTTCCTGCCCTGGTTAATGGAACACAAGTTCTGTGCATCTCCAGGACCTATAAATAAACTGCCAGGGCTGACTGGTTGCTCCTGTGCTTAATGGTGGGAAATTGCATCCTGGAGCTGCTGGGGCAGGCAGCGACCTGGAGGAGGTGCAGGGATACCCAGGGGTGGCTGAGCTCCCTGGGGTGGAACAAGAGAGGTCAGAGCAGCAAACCCCAGCCCAGCTGAACCCTGAGGTGAGCTCAGGTTCAGACAGATCAGATTATGGTTTATATTCTTTATACATGAAATGAAAGTGCTGCTGGATCAATGGGGTTTGGATTCTCAGAGTGAAACACAAAACCAGGCTCTGTGCAAACAATAACTGAACTGCACTGGGCACTTCCACCATTTTCCATGAAATGTCTCCAAGATTTTCCTGTGGAATGGATTCCTGCCAAGGCCAGGAGCAGCTAGGTCTGGTTAACACCCAGGCTCGTCTCTGGAGTGCTCCAGTGTTCTCCCCATGCCCTGGGCTCAGAGCTGGCAGGACCCTGGGAAAGAGTTTGAACTGGGATTTGGGATCCCTGCCCAGGCATTCCACAGCCCCACAGTGCCTGACCCTCCTCCCTGGAGGGGAGGATGACTGAAAAAAGGAGGTTGCCATTAGATTTAAGGAGGTGACCTGGTGTTTCTCACTGTAGGACCTTTTCAGTGCTTGTAATTGGGCAAGGTTTACATTTTCTCTGCCAGGGCAGTGCCAGCGGATCCTTCTGGAACATTTTCCCTGCAAAAAGCAGGCTCTGCAGCATTCCCATCCCTGGCAGTGCCCAAGGCCAGGTTGGACACTGGGGCTGGAGCAGCCTGGGACAGTGGGAGGTGTCCCTGCCATGGCAGGGGTGGCACTGGGTGGGATTTGAGGCCCGTTCCAACCCTACCCATTCTGGGATTCTGGGATTCAATTTCAAAAACAATTGCAGAGAAAATAATCGAGGGAAGGTGAAGGCACAGCGGGTGTGGGAGCTGCAGGGGGTGGCTGCTGCACACACTCAGGGTCTGCATTCGGGGCTCTTCCAGCAATAAACTGGGCATTACCTTGTGCCATTCCCAAAAGCATTCCTCTCTTCCAGGCAGAGTGGAGCCCATGGAGACAGAGACGCCTGGGAATGTCCATTCACAGCCTGGAGTTCGCACAGGCTTTTTATGATCCTGGTTTCATCGTCAATTTTAGCGCCAGCCCAAATTAAATTCATTTTACAATATGTATTTATTTCTCAGCTTCTTAACAGAACAATTTGGAAACATCCCAGAGCCTCTAAACAACAAAACTGTTTTTCCTTTATGGCAAAAAAAATGATGTTTTGCCTTTCTTTTCCCAGGGAGAGCAGCCAGCAAAGGCCCCCCTCCAGCTTGCATAAGGATGGATTTTTTCCATACGAAACTTCAGCAGTTTAGCACTTCCAAGCTGTCACTGTCACACCACAGTCAGTTAATTACATTTATAATTCCAGAAACATGGGTGGTAGAAATTGAATCTCGAGTAAAAGACTTTGTCTCCCAGACAGTGGGCAAATAAAACTTTGCTTATCTCGCTGTAATTTCACGATACCCAGCATGGGGTGGTGAAAAATCCCTCAATAATGTAACTTATCACTAACAGGAGTGCTGCACTCCCTTTCATTTTACCGTGGCCCAGGCTGTGAAAGGCTCCAGCAGAGTGGGGCTCCCCATTCCCTCTCCCCACACCACCAGCCAGGCTGTGCCTCCTCTCTCCTGAGCACTGTTCTGCTGCTGCTTCCCAGTCCCGTGTGCTAAACTCACCTGGGACACTGCAGTGATCTCCTCCAGACATCCCACATGGATTGGGAAGGGAAAACTCCCTGAATGAGGGAACAGAAGGATGAAACCACCTCCCTATCCTGCCATGTGTCCCCGTGAATAAAGGGCTGGGAAGGGTCATTAATGCAGCTCGGGTGCTGTTCCTGCAGGTACACCATGGGGAAGGCTGCTCCTCCCTGCTGCTGGGAGGACTGGCAGGAGATCCTGTGGAAATGCACGTCCTGCTTGCTTTGGAAAAGGCTCAGCTCCCTCAGGAGCAGGCAGGGCCTGGCTTGGTTCAGACAGGTCAGCAAGGCAGAGCCTCTTGGACACACAGAGAGGCAGGGATTTGTCCCAGCATTATTATCCCACCCCAGGGCACATTTCCTGTCACACAGTGATGGCTCAGCACAGCTCTGGGGCACTGGGAACACACAAACAAAACCAGGCTCAACAAACAAAAATAACAAATGGGATTCTTGGCTTCATTTTTCAGAGAGGACTAGCACAGAAAGGCAGGAATCATCCCAAACTCACTTGGATTCATGCTTTATGTTCCTGCCCCTGCCTTACAGGATGCACTGAGCATATCCCAAGCTGCCTGTCCACTCCCACAGAAAGGGGGAATCAGCTCCAAGATCCCACGAGTGCCCTGGGAGCAGTCACAGAACCACAGGGATGGTCTGGACTGGAAGGGAAGGGTCCAAGGCCAGGCTGGCCAGGGCTGGAGCACCCTGGGACAGTGGGAGGTGTCCCTGGCCATGGCAGGGGTGGAGGGATGGGATTTAAGGTCCCTTCCCAGCCCAAAGCATCCCAGGACTATAAAGGAATGGAAGTGATCCTCAGGAGGATCAGCAACACCCACCCAGTGTCAAACCCAGCCAGAGCACTGCGACAGAAATCAAAATCACCTCCTTGGCAGCAGCCAGCACTGCCCAGGTGAAACAGAGCCTGAATCCCACATTTCGGGGCTGGCAGAGGAAAAATGTCACATTTCTGCTTCCTCAGCTCTGCTCCTGCTGCTCTGTGTGTTCCAGAGGAGCACTGCCAGTGGGAGCTGAGGTAAATACACTCCAGGGAGTTCCAGAGCAATAATTCCAGTGAGAAGCACAGACCGTGAAGCTGCAACGCTCTGAAATCCTTCACAGCTCCGGAGGAGAGGAGCTGCTTGCCCAATTTAACCCATCAACCCTGAGGAAAGAGCCCTGCTCTCCCCTGAGCAGGCAAACACAGATGTGACCTGGCAGCATCTGTATCAACGCCCTGCTGTGCCCGGGGGTGATCACAGGAGGAGCTCAAAGGGCAGCACCAGGCGAGGTGCAAGTGCCTGTGAGAAGGGAGGGCTCGGCTTCACTGCACCACACACCTCGAGAGAATAAAAGCACTCGGCAAAGGAGCACCATCCATCACTTCCTAACACAGAAACCTCCCACTCTGCAGCCTCAGAAAGGCTAAAATGTCAGAGTGTCTTTTTAGACCCGTTGCTAATGCTTCAGAAAAGAGACAGAATATTCCAGTAATTTCCTACAGTTAGCTGAGAATCTAAATTCTGCTCCTTCCCATTTCTTCATTATCTGCTCATGGGCAAAGCTGATTTTCACGGAATCCCAGAGTGGTTTGGGTTGGAAAGGACATTAAATCCCACCCAGTGCCACCCCTGCCATGGCAGGGACACCTCCCACTGTCCCAGGCTGCTCCAGCCCCAGTGTCCAGCCTGGCCTTGGGCACTGCCAGGGATCCAGGGGCAGCCACAGCTGCTCTGGCAATTCCAGCCCAGCCAGGAATTCCTTCCCAAAATCCCATCTAAACTCTTATTTTGTCTAATCACTGCAGCTCCTGGGAGCATCTCTTCCCAAACCTCTTCAGCCCCAGAGCCTTGTGGAGGGCTCAGGATTCTCTTGTGGAGCTCAGGGATCCCAGCACGAACAGGGCGGGGGATCAGCACTGCAGTAAGAGATGTGCACAAATCCTGCAGGAAGAACGCTCCAAGGGAACTGAACTCCCTGGAAGTGAAGCGTTCCAGGTGCCACCCCTCCTTCCCCGGGGAAATGTGCCAGTGCTGGGCAGCAGCCCCCACTCAGGGACCCTTCCCACGTCCCACTGAGCTGCTCCTCATCCCCAGAAGCATCTCCAACCCCACCCTGCCCCCCTGGACACCCCCAGTGCCCTGCCAGCCCCGTGGGCTCAGTGCCAGCAGTGCCAGCAGTGCCCCAGCTCTGGAAGGAGGCCATCCAAAGGGACACGGGAGTCACACCATGGAGTAGCCATGGTAACCCACAGTGGCTCCCTGCCTCCCTCCTCCTGGATAATTCCTAGCTGGGACAACGATGTTCTCGGATAATAATTTTATTAACGGGTTTTTCTCCTTTTTGTCTGGAAAGTGCTGCAGTAAAATCAGATTTTATCAAAATAGGAGAGGGGGGAAGGAAAAAGACGTCACCAGTGCTGAATCTCAGTGGATGGAAAGCTGGGATAGCCTTGAAAGTAAAGTAAAAACTCCACACCTGACACTTCATTTCACCATAAATGGACTGAGGAACTTCAGCCTCACCAGAGAATGGGCAGATTTGGCTGCCTCCTGCAGAGTCTTAATGTCTCATTAATTTGTTAATTATTATTTTTGCAGTATGTAAGGAAGAAAAGCAAGAAATGTTCATGAAATCTGTAATAACGTACTCCCTGTAACCCTACATGGAAGTTCTGCCAGGAGGAACTTGAATTGGGAATGCTGGAATCCCTGAGGTTGGAAAAGCCCTCCAAGGCCATGGAGTCCCAGCTGTGCCCAATCCCCACCCTGTGCCCAGCCCAGAGCTCTCAGTGCCACCTCCAGGAATTCCTGGGACACCTCCAGGGATGGGCACTCCAAACCTCCCTGGGCACTTCCAAGGCCTGAGCTCCCTTTCCATGGGGAAATTCCTGCTGCTGTCCCCCCTGCCCCTCCCCTGGCCCAGCCTGAGGCCGTTCCCTCTCCTCCTGTCCCTGTTCCTGGAGCAGAGCCCGACCCCCCCGGCTGTCCCCTCCTGTCAGGGACTTGTGCAGAGCCACAGGGTCCCCCTGAGCCTCCTTTGCTCCAGGCTGAGCCCCTTCCCAGCTCCCTCAGGAATTCTCCAGCCCCTTCCCAGCTCCCTCAGGAATTCTCCAGCCCCTTCCCAGCTCCCTCAGGAATTCTCCAGCCCCTTCCCAGCTCCCTCAGGAATTCTCCAGCCCCTTCCCAGCTCCCTCAGGAATTCTCCAGCCCCTTCCCAGCTCCCTCAGGAATTCTCCAGCCCCTTCCCAGCTCCCTCAGGAATTCTCCAGCCCCTTCCCAGCTCCCTCAGGAATTCTCCAGCCCCTTCCCAGCTCCCTCAGGAATTCTCCAGCCCCTCCCCAGCTCCCTCAGGAATTCTCCAGCTCCTTCTCAGCTGCCTCAGCTGCTCCTCCTCATCTCCTGAACAAGGTCATGAGTTCCCTTGGGGACCTTGTCAAACCTTCCCGCTCTTTGTGACTTTAGGGGAGCAGAGGCCTGGAATCTCCTTAAATTCTAACAGGAGGGGAGATGCTCAGCTCTGCACCCCAGAATTACCACGCTGGTGTCCCTGAGGGTTGGTGACTGAGACCCATGGAATTCGAATCCCCTGGGACAATCCGTTACTGAGCTTCTCCTTGCAGCACCAACAGCAACCCACCCTCTGGAACCCCAGAAATCCCAAATGCAAACACACCCACGCTGCCTCCACACCCCTGCTTATGCACAGTACCTTGCCCAAGAACCCATCAGGGCAGTCACTTTAAAAGCCTTGTTTGCAGGCACACCTTGCAGGAATCTGAACATGCTCCCTCTCCCTTCCCTTGGAATTAGTATGCCATTGTGAGGATCAAGGCCATTTGCAGGAATATAAAATATTCAATTAATAAGGCTCTGGAATATTTAATCACGGCATTGAAATGCTAAGGAGTGCATTAACATTTATTATTCCCTATAAAGGATGGATCTCCAGCTCTGTGCCTGTTCCAGAACAGCCCCGTGGAGCTCCAGGTGGGGTTTTGGGCTCCTTCTCAAACCAGTGCTAAAAGGCAGCATTAATGCAGATTAGGCTAAATCCCATCACCACTGGAGTAACACTCCAGGAGAGAATGAAATTACCAGCTTTTGCTTTAAAGAACTGAGGAGAACACTTTTTTCCCCATTTCCAGGTAGCAGGGAATTACACAGGGAGTCTTTCCAGCAGCAGCTCAGGCCTTGGTGAAGAAAAAAACAAAACAAAAAGGGAAAGCAGAGGGCTCTTCCTTCAGCACTGCCCTATTTTACACCATTTTAGCTCAGGGCCTGCTCAGCTGCACCAGTCTGATCTATTTGTTATTTCTGAGCTGATTTCTTTTCCCTGAATGGAAACATTGCAACTTCACTGCTGGGAAATGACCACCAGAGAATAATCCTCTTCAAAACAGCCCTAATTACGAGCCACAAGAATTGTTTATTTCCTTTGTTACTTCTGTGTAACTTCTTGCCCAATCTTGGGGCAGGTTATGGCACTGGGAGAACATCTCACCCTGCAGGGAAATGATGCCAGCCTCCGGTGGTTTAACCACAGCTCATTATCCTCATCCTGGACCCAAATCACCATCCCAGCTCCAGGGAAGGAACTGAACTCTGTCCCAGCCCAAACCAGGACATCCCATCACCACAGTGTGCTGTGGATTAATAACAGGCACAACAAATCTGCCTTTAAATAAAGATCAGCCTTGCAACCAATGGAGATTACTCAACGGGATCACTCAGCAAAAACACTCAAAAGAAAAGGAAGGTTACAGAGATGAGTGAAAATGAAACTTTACCAATAAGGGAAAGGACAACAAGGATGTTTTAGAAGAGTAACAGGGGAAATGATTCTAATAGCTTGGATCTGTTATTGGGAATCAATACAGTAACTCCTAGAGAATGCATAAAACAAATATTTATCTTTTGTGCTTGTAAAGATGCTGAGGGGAATATTCATTTTTTATGATACTAACTAAATATTTTCTATTCAATCACTGTTTAAATAAGATTATTAACTGACCACAACCTGAGCTTATCACAGCCAATTTTCACAAAACATGTGAGCAGCTCCCAAAAGCTCCAGAATGTTTAATGGGACAGACCAGCCAGGCAACACGAGGCAGGCTGACAGTGAGGGAGCTTAGGGTGGCAGATTAATTAGCAGAATGGTGATTGGATTTTAGAAAACCTACACCTGAATGCCCCATGGAAACATCTCAAGCCAGAATTGCAATTAATAACCAAACTGGAAATTTCATTCTGAGGAGATGCAGGGGAAGATGCTCAGCAGGAGGACAGGGAATTCCTCCTGCTGCTGTGCAGGCAAAGCTCCAAACCCCAAACTCAGAGAGAAACTGGTCCAGAAGCAGCAGCAGTGCTGGCCCCGTGCTTCCAGGGCTGGGATTGCTCTCCAGGGACAGCCAGGGAAAGAATCTCCAGGAAAAGAGAGAATCAGTGGGGTAAAGGGCAGGGCCAGCATGAGAACCAGGGGTCAGGAACTCGCCAGGAACACTCATGCACTGAAACAGGAAAGCTGCAGCCAAGCACTCCAGGGAATATTGAGGACAGCACCCCAGCAGCAGCGGGAACAGAAGAGGTGAGTTTAGGGTGAGTTTAGGATGAGCTCAGGTTGTGACAGCCGACGGACAGGGCTGAGGGCAGCACTCAGGAGCCCTTGGGGTTCCTGTTCCTAAGGAAGGCTGCTCCTCACCCAGCTGGAATCTCACAAAGCAAAGCCATGCCAGGGAGGAGGGAGGGAAGGCACCATATCCTCATGGAGGTGACAGTCACCAGAGCAGCTGCCTAAGAGTTGGGGCTGGCTCCTGTTCAAATCAGAAATCATTCACACAATCCCAGAATGTCCTGAGCTGGAGGGACCCACAGGGATCACCCAGCCCTGTCCCTGCCCAGACCCCCAAGAATCCCACCCTGGGCACCCCTGGCAGCGCTGCCCAAAGGCTCCTGGAGCTCTGGGGCCGTGCCCATTCCCTGGGGAGCCCTGCCCAGCACTCAGGGAAGAATCATTCCCTGAAATCCAACATGACCCTGCCCTGACACAGCTTCGGGTGCTGTCCCTGGCAAAGTCACTTCTGTACCCCGAGGCAGCAGGACTCAGCCGAGAGGCTCCTGTGGCGTGTGGGGACCCGCGGGCAGGGGACAGCAGCTGCTCCCTGCGAGAGATGAGCGGCCACAGCCACATCCAGGGAATGCTCGGCTGTGCCCCACACAGCTCCTGTTCCCGAGCCACTTCCAGGGAATGCTCGGCTGTGTTGTGCCCCACACAGCTCCTGTTCCCGAGCCACTTCCAGGGAATGCTCGGCTGTGCCCCACACAGCTCCTGTTCCCGAGCCACTTCCAGGGAATGCCCGGCTGTGTTGTGCCCCACACAGCTCCTGTTCCCGAGCCACTTCCAGGGAATGCCCGGCTGTGCTGTGCCCCACACAGCTCCTTTCCCACAGCCTCCTCCAGCATTCCCGAGCAGCCCAGCCGGGCCCAGCTCGGGGGGATGCGGGAAGGCAGCTCCTGCCACCCCGCGGGGACAGCGCTGCTCTCCAAGGTTCCTCTCCATAGCTTTTCCTTCCCTCTGGAATGCCGGGCAGCCCCGGCTCCCCCGGGTGCACAAATGTTCCCTCACAAGAGCTGCTCCCAGAGTCACCTCGGGTCTTTGTTTTCCTGCTATCCCTGAAGCACAGCCGCCTTTCCCACTCCCTCCTTCCACCCCTTGCTGCTGGCTGAGAACATAAATGATCCTAAACCAGAGGAGGAGAAGAAGAAACAAGAATAAAACACCCAAACCAGAGGAGGAAAAGAGGAAACAAGAATAAAACACCCAAACCAGAGGAGGAAAAGAGGAAACAAGAATAAAACACCCAAACCAGAGGAGGAAAAGACGAAACAAGAATAGAACACCCAAACCAGAGGAGGAAAAGAAGAAATAAGAATAGAACACCCAAACCAGAGGAGAAGAAGAAATAAGAATAGAACACCCAAACCAGAGGAGAAGAAGAAATAAGAATAAAACACCCCAACCAGAGGAGGAGAAGAAGAAATAAGAATAAAACACCCAAACCAGAGGAGGAAAAGAAGAAATACGAATAAAACACCCCAAGCACAGTTCTGTCAGTCAATGACTGTCAATACAATGACATCCAGCAGGAATTTGCAGCAGGAAAAGGTTTCCTTAGGTTTAATCAAGATTATTCTGTATTTCTGCATTTTAAAGACACTAATAAACCAAACCTAGATATGTATAAATATATGAAATGTAGGTATTTCCTTCCAGCTGCCCACAGGAAAAGGAAGCATTAGGGTTTTGCTTCCAGATGTAACATGAGTTGATTTAAGATCCCCAAAAGCTGAATAAACATTTATTCTTATACCTCTATGCCTAATATATATAATTTACAGGATTGATTAACTGACAAGACCTGTCTAAGGAACCTCCCAAAGAGGGGAAAACCCTTAAATAATTCCATGAAAAAACGTGGAAAAGCACACACCCTCTGCCAAACACCACGCAAGGGGTATTTTGGGTTTTTTTCCCAGTTGAACCCCACACTACAGATCTCACGGAGGGGTCTGGGCTCTACAGTCCACACCGCAGACTTTTGGGGGTTGTATTTCTGCTGCTGCTCCTGCCAAAGCAGCTGCTCCACCCAGGAAACTCCAGCTGCATGGGCTGCACCTCCACTGGAAATAAAGAGGCACAGGTCTGGAAGGGGGCTTGGAAAAGTCTTTACAATGCAATCATCATCCATGTCCCATGATTAATTCTCTTTTTTTTCCATGAAGATCTTGACTGGCATCAGCCACCTTCCCAAAGAGAAGCAGCACAACTCTCAATTTTAGGTTCTTTCTGGTAACTACTGAGATCCACATGGATAAATCCCAATAAAACCCACTTTTCTCCTTTTAAACCCACAGCACAAGCAGCTGATGAGGCTGGGAAGTCACTGGGAGGCCTTGAGCTAAATCTGCATTTATTGTCTCCAGGTGTACCTGCCCTGCCCCAGAACCACCCACAGCTGCTGGGCCAACCCCACTCCACAAAAACCAAATTTATCCTCAACAGCTTTTCCTGCTTAGCCTGGATTAATCTTTCTTCTCAGAATAATGGACCCCATCTCTTCCTTTTTGGCACAAACAGCAAAGAAGCTTAAAAATTATTCAAGAAATGCTATTTAGGAAAAAAGAGTATTTCTGCCAGAGGGGAAATTTAGATGGGAGATTGGGAATTCCTGGCTGGGAAATTGGAGAGGGGCTGGGCTGGAATTGCCAGAGCAGCTGTGGCTGCCCCTGGATCCCTGGCAGTGCCCAAGGCCAGGTTGGACACTGGGGCTGGAGCAGCCTGGGACAGTGGGAGGTATCCCTGCCTATGGAATGGGATTTAAGGATTTAAGGTCCCTTCCAAGCCAAAGCAGTCTGGGATTCCCTTTGGGAAGCTCCACTGGCAGCTGGTGATACAAACAAGAGGGGACCTGCTCAGCCAGGTTAACCAATCTTAGGAATTCTGACAGAACTTGTGTGAATTCCACAGCTGCCCAAATACACCCACAAATCACACCCACATTTATTCCTGCAAAGAAGGAATCTCCCCTCACTTGACTTCCTGTGGATTCTTTTTTGTTCCTGAAAGGAAGCACAAGGGTAGCTGCTGCAGGTAACTGGAGCAAAACCAATTTTCTTTGCTTTTGATGATTTAGGCAAAAACTGAGCAGATAAGGAATTAAGAAGCTATGGGAGCACTAAGATACCATTAAATATTAGGAGTAAATTATGGATTTAATGGGGATTTTTGTGCTTTTTAAGGACAAATGAACCAAAGGAGGCCTTGCCACCTGTATGAAGTCAGTGCATCAGAGAGCACAATCAGACATTTAAGTGATGTAACACCCGAGCACAGCTGTTCTGGCTCTCCCTGGTGTAACTTTCCCGTGTTCTCCTTCCACAGATCTGCCAGCTCCATTCCCTCCCCGGGAGGCTCCAGCACGGGAGCCAAGGCAGGGGAACAGCAGGGGAACAGCAGGGGAACAGCAGGGGAACAGCAGGGGAACAGCAGGGGAACAGCAGGGGAACAGCAGGGGAACAGCAGGGGAACAGCAGGGGAACACCAGGGGAACACCAGGGGAACACCAGGGGAACACCAGGGGAACACCAGGGGAACACCAGGGGAACACCAGGGGAACACCAGGGGAACACCAGGGGAACACCAGGGGAACACCAGGGGAACACCAGGGGAACACCAGGGGAACACCAGGGGAACACCAGGGGAACACCAGGGGAACACCAGGGGAACACCAGGGGAACACCAGGGGAACACCAGGGGAACACCAGGGGAACACCAGGGGAACACCAGGGGAACACCAGGGGAACACCAGGGGAACACCAGGGGAACACCAGGGGAACACCAGGGGAACACCAGGGGAACACCAGGGGAACACCAGGGGAACACCAGGGGAACACCAGGGGAACACCAGGGGAACACCAGGGGAACACCAGGGGAACACCAGGGGAACACCAGGGGAACACCAGGGGAACACCAGGGGAACACCAGGGGAACACCAGGGGAACACCAGGGGAACACCAGGGGAACACCAGGGGAACACCAGGGGAACACCAGGGGAACACCAGGGGAACACCAGGGGAACACCAGGGGAACACCAGGGGAACACCAGGGGAACACCAGGGGAACACCAGGGGAACACCAGGGGAACACCAGGGGAACACCAGGGGAACACCAGGGGAACACCAGGGGAACACCAGGGGAACACCAGGGGAACACCAGGGGAACACCAGGGGAACACCAGGGGAACACCAGGGGAACACCAGAGTTGCCTTCTGTTGGCTGAGCCCCTCTCGGCTCCTCGCTGACACTCACCTGCGGCCCTGGGGGCTCCTCCTCCTGAGCCCTCTGCGAGCCTGGGGGCAGCGAGCACAGCTCCCTGTCTGCTCCATTAACCGCGCTGCTAATTAGCACACGCATCTCCTGTAATGATCCCAAAGCCTTTCATTATTCTAACAAGCTGCAAAGTAGCGAACAGGACCCCAAACTCACGGGTTTAGTTACTACTGAGCGCAGCTGTTCATTCCCACCAGCTCACACCGATGTCATTTGCTGCCCACACTGAGTTTCTGACCCACCTGCTGCGCTCATTCGGGGATCAGACACACCCGACCCCACCGCGGCTGCTGGGTCACCTGTGACTCCCATTCATCGTGTTATTTTCAATGCATTATTTAAGCATCTTCCCCTGTTTCCCCCTTGAGTTATGAACCGCTACTACAGAATCTTCCAGCCAGGACACACCAGAGCCTGCCAGGCCGCCAGAGCTTTAATTAAATCCGCTATTTATCAGTTAACAGCGTGCACGGATGGCTCTTTCACAGCCCTGCACACTCCGTCGGGCCAGGACGCCGCTCGGCCGTGCCCGGCCCCTCGCACCTCTGCTCATTCACCTGCGGCGCCTCCTTCGGGAGCTCGGGGCTGGGGCAGCCGGCCCGGCCTCCTCCCGCCCGCCGGCGGCTCCAGGGAACCCCAACTACGCCCAATGAGGCTCCCGGGGCTTTTTGTGAGTGCCGCCATTCCTGCCGAGCCCCTCAGCCCCGCCCCGCCCCGGCCCGCCTCTCCCGCCTCTCCCGCCTCTCCCGCCTCTGCGCCACGGCCGCGGAGCCCGCCCACGGGCGGACCGAACCACCGCGCCGACGAGAGGGGAGCTTGGGTATAGCCCCGGGTTGCTGCCGCCTGTCTCAAGGCCGCCCGGCAATGGCTCTATTTCTAAACACCCCCCGCACCCGCGCGCGATGGTCTCGGCCCGCGGTTGCGCTCTCTCCCGCCAATCGGCGCGCGCGGCGGCCGCGCTCGAATCTGCGCGCGGGGCGCCGTGAGGGGAGCGGGGCCGGCCCGGGAGCGCCGCCGGAGCGCCGGGGCCGATCCGCAGCCATGATGGGACCGGGGCCCGCCCGGGGCTGCCGCGAGGGCGTCTGCAACATTATCGCGACACCCAGCCACCGCCTCCTCTGGGGAAAGCCGCCGTTCCGCTCGGTGCCCCTCAGCAGCATCCCCGCGGGGACGCTCACGCCGCTGAAGCAGCTCATGCAGGACTACGGCAGCCTCGCCGCTGACGACAGCCGCGCGTTGGACCCACTGCTCGTGGGGCCGGAGCGCCAGGCTGGCCCCGGCCCCGCCGCCGAGCAGCGGCCGAACCCTTGGAACGGCCCCGAGGCCCGGGCCGGCCCCGCCGCCGAGCGGCCGCCGAAGCGCTGCGCTCCGGAGCCGCCCGGGCAGGATTCGCCGGCCGAGATCTTCCAGCGGATGAAGGCGCGGGCGGAGCAGCAGCGCAGGGCTGTCCCCGACGTGATCCTGAGCCCCCTGGCCGGGCAGCGCTGGCCCGGCACGGCCGGGGCGGAGGGCAGCGCCCAGCCGGGACGAGGTGAGTTCCACGGGCCCTCGGTGACTCTGTGGGAATGATCTGTTTGCCTTCAGGATATCGGAATAAAAAGCGTAGAGATGTAAATCCGAGTTTAGTTCATGGAACTTCCAGGCATCTTGTACTGTAGTAAGTGACATCCCTGATTTTCGCATTCTCCTAAACCTTTTAATTCTTTGTTTACACCGGCCCCCGATCCCAAATGACAGGAATCATTAATAGTTCTTTTTCCCAAACGGTTAATTTGGAACACTCTGGAGTCACCTGTTGATAGGAAAGAGCTCTCAGTGCTGCTGCCAATTGCCTTAATCCTTCCTCCTTGGAAGGCCCATGGAGAGGACAAAGCTCCCTGACACCAGCACCCATCAGTCCAGAGCCTGGGCACACGTGGGGAGCAATGATTGCTCCACTGCTTCTCTAGGAGAGCTGTCTCAGGTGTGAACATTTTCCCTCTGTGTCCCACTCATGCCTCTTTCAGGATCTGGAAAAAGCAGCCAGAGCACCTTGGTGGCTGTAAAAAACACCAGCACTAGCACTGTTTGCACCCCGTGTGGCTGGGATTAAAAAAAATTGGATGGTGAGGCTGTCTAGTGCTGAAATGCCTGTGGCAGTGCTGCTGTGGATTCCCTCCCTCTGGGTTTCCTCTGCCCCAGTCTGGCTCTGACTGTTCCCTCTGTGGTGTTCATGAGTGGGCTTGACCCATGCAACGCCTTCAAGACCATTTTGTAACTAAAAAAACAACACAATTTACTGTAATTATTCCATACAGCCTGTGCAGGGAAGAGAAAGGTTCATGGAACCTTGCCTGGGCTTTGAAATCCCACTGGGACATTTTCCTGGGCTCTCCCTGCTGGCTTGTATCTGTTTTTATCCATGACTTGGTGAGATCCAGTGCACCCTCAGCAGGTTTGCAGCTGACACCAAGCTGGATGTGCCTTTTTTTGACAGTGAGGGTGGGAGGCCCTGGCACAGGTGCCCAGAGCAGCTGTGGCTGCCCCTGGATCCCTGGCAGTGCCCAAGGCCAGGGTGGGCACTGGGGCTGGAGCAGCCTGGGACAGTGGGAGGTGTCCCTGCCATGGCAGGGGTGGAATGAGATGGGATTTAAGGTCTCTTCCTGCTCAAACCTTTCTGGGATTCTGTGTTCTTTTAAAATAAAAAGCATATTAAAAAATCATATTGCCCCCCCACGAAAATGTTTTTCTTTCCAAAATTGAAAGATGGTTTGGGTTTTTTTGTCTGGTTATTTTGCAGAGGCAGTTTGGCCCCAGGGTCCCAGGACTGAGCCCCCGGCAGAGCCCCCCGTGCTGGAAACCCCCCAGAAGTTCTTCCTGCGGGTGAAGCAGCAGCTGCAGCAGCAGCACAGAGGTACGGGGGTCGTTCTGGAGAGCACAAACTCCTCCAGGCAGAGAACCCTGGCACTGCTGACTTGGGAAACCCCTCTGGGACCACCCAGTCCAGCTGTTCCCCCAGCACTGCCCCGTGTCCCCGAGTGCCACATCCACAGGGCTCCACATCCCTCCCGCCATGGGGACTCCCCCACCCCTGGGCAGCCTCTTTCAGTGCTTAATAACCCTAATGTATTTGTTATTCCTTCTTTGTCCTTTGAATAGCAGCTAGACCCCCTCCAAGCCACACCCAGCAGAGTGTTGCTCCTTCCACAGCCGCGGAGAAGGCTTCAGTGCAGCCCGCAGAGGATGTGGATGCTGACAAGGATGATGTGGATACTTTCCTGGTGGAACCTATAGAAACAGATGAGGACATGTCTCCAAGTATAATGGACACTCCTTTGCTAATAAACTCCCCCCCTTGGGAAAAAGGAGTCGAGGGAAGGAGGGGAAACGGAGAAGTGAAATGTACAGAGCTTCATGGAGACAGGAGAGGCTTGGAGCCCAGTGACAAAGCAGCTGCTCCAGCAGTGGAAAAGGCACCAGAGGCTAATCCTGAAAACCCCTCACAGCCCTCGTGTAGCATCATGCTCTTCTCTCCAGTCAAGTTTCCAAGGAAGCAGAAGCTGGCAGAAGACCCCAAGGTCCCTTCGGATAAACCTCCTGCTGACCAACCTGCTGGCAAAGCACACAAAGAGGTGAGAGAAGAATCCTCTAGGGAAAATGAGAAATTCCTCTGGGCTGATAGCTCCAGGTTATTCTGTTTCTTGTCAAAAGCAAGGAACCCTCAGAATAAACTGTTATTCCATTAGATTTTACCTTTCCCATGCAAAGGGTTTCTTTTGTCCCGTACTCCAAGATGACAAATGTTCAGGGTTTGGGGTTTTTGTGTAAAAGAAGCACTTTTGGTTTAGTGTGCAGAAATCATGGTGTGATCATGGGCCCTGGCAGCTCCTGGCTGCCTGCTCAGCTCCAGAGAGGAGAGCCCTTCCCAGCTGGGCATGAATCCAGCCAGGAATGTGCCCTGCTGATGGGGAGGGGAAAGGCTTTCCTGTGGAACATCCAGACTCCTGCTCGATTGAACTGGAGCAGAATCTTTTCCTGGGACAGCACTGTGCAGCCTGCAGCATTCCCTCCTCCTGGATAAATCCTGGGAAAGCAGTGCTGCATCCCTGGAGCTCCCTGGGAACCTGGCACAAGCACATCCACCCAAGGCTTGGGCTTCCCTTGTTCCCTGGGGAAATCTGGGATTGCAGGGGACTCGTTCTGTTCTCCCTCACCATGGCAAGGAGTGTTTGTTGTGTTTCCTGAATTAAACCAAGTCACCTTGAGGACTGAGCCAAGGGTCAGATAACATCTCACATTCCAGATTTGTAGCTTAGAAGATGCTGAAGGAGATGTTTTTATTATTGGATATGATCACTGAGGGGTGCTGGCTAATAAATACTTCTAAATTATTTCTTTTCTTTTTTTTTTTTTCTTTTCTGGAACAGGCAAACATCTGCCTGAACAGCTGGAGGATTAAAGTGCTGACTGGAAACACAGCAATCTGTGTGGAAGGGAAAAGGAAGTAAGAACCAGTTTGTTATTTAAATGTGAAGTAAACCATTGACACCCAGCACCAGGTAATGGTGCAGAGCTTAAGGTGCTTTATCAAGGAAGAGACAATTCCTTTGTGAGGGCAAGAGGAGGAGAGGCAGCATCAGGGAACCACTGGTGAAATCATTTCAGAGTCCTGTGCTGAGATAACCAGAAAGCTTCAGAGAAACAAATACCAATGGCTCTGGACAGTTTGGGAGGCGCCTTAAAGTCCATCCAGCCCCACCCCTGCCAGGCCAGGGACACCTCCCCCTGTCCCAGGCTGCTCCAAGCCCCGTCCAGGCTGGGCTGCTGTTCTGAGCTGGCCTCAGTGCAGCTGGTGTCCCGTGACAGCAGGGACATGCTCAGTTTGTCCCCTGCCCCAGGCGAGGCAGAGCTGAGAGAGGACGACCGAGCTCAGGGCACATGGTGCCAGCCCCTGAGCCCCTCAGAAAGCAGGGATGGCGTGTCAGCATTCCGGCCTGGAACCCCTCCTGGCTCCCAGTGATTGCTGTGCCTGCTGTTGTGTCTTTTGGCAGGGACATGAGGCAGATGCTGTGGCACAGCAGCGCCGTCACCGAGCGCGTCACCCACAACCAGGTGAAAACCTCCTCGGGCACTGTGTACCTGCTGCAGGGCAAGATAGACTCGGCTGCCATGAGGAGTGAAGGTGAGCTGCTGCTGCCTCTGAGCACCCTGCAGAGCACAGACTGCTCCACCTTGGCTTGGAGCACGTGGGGGGTGTAAGGAAATGGGATTTCCACGCAGATGGAAATGCAGGATTTGTTCTCCTTGCTCTGTGTGCTCCTCTGGCACGTTCACTGGGAAGGAGCTGCTTCTCAGTGCCCACAGGCAGCTCTGAGGACACAGAGACACGCTGTGGCATAGGTGGAATAAACACTTGGGATCACGGAATGTCCTGAGCTGGAGGGACCCACAGGGATCACCCAGCCCTGTCCCTGCCCAGACCCCCAACAATCCCACCCTGGGCACCCCTGGCAGCGCTGCCCAAAGGCTCCTGGAGCTCTGGGGCCGTGCCCATTCCCTGGGGAGCTTCTCCAGTGCTTATTCCACCCTCTGGGGTGGAACCTTTCCCTGATCTCCAGCCTGACCCCCATTCCCCTTGCAGCTCCAGCCCTTCCCTCAGCATTACTTCCCTAACACAGGTGTGCCCCGGGTGTGTTACACCATTTTTTAGCCAACACACCTTCACTGCTGCCTCTTCAGGCCCAAAGAGGTGTCTGTGAGTTCCGTGGTTCCTCCTCACTTGCAGCACTGGGGTCCCTGCTGATAAATAACTCACCTGGCTGCTCTCTGACTTGAAGATTTTATTACTTCCTTTGCCAGGAATTTACATTTGTCTCTATTTTCCTATCCTGAGAAGGAAAGTAGCAGCGTTAGGCTCGAGAGCAGAGCGGCTCTAGTGCTGCAGAGGTTTCCTGTGCCCGAGAGCCTGGGGTGTGCTGGGGGGGTTGGGTGGGTCGGTGCCTCTGCTGTGGGGGTCTCACGGGCCCCAGGGGCTGCAGTGTCCCCTGAGGCAGTGCCAGCCCTGCCCTGCTCACGCCCCTGTGCCCCTCAGGCTTCCCCTACCGCTTCATCAAGAGATTCACCTTCGGCTTCGCCAGGAGGTGGAAGGACTACGTGGAGGAGTTTCTGGAGGAAAGGAGGAGGTAACTGCTTGGGAGATTTCATCATCTCAAGGTTCTTGTTTCCCTGAGATTCTCTTTATGGTTGTTGGCCCCAAGGTAATAAGGTTTTTCTCTAGGGTTGCTGTTCTCTGAGGGTTTCCCCTGGGTTGCTGTTCCCAGAGGTAATAAGGTTTTCAGTCTTCTCTTTGCCCTAAGTGTTCCACACCAGAGGTAGAGATGACAAGTTGAGTCTGCTGGTGCACATTTCTAAGGTTTTTTATTTTTCATTATCTCAGTCTTTTTTCAACTCTGCTAGGCCTCCCTGGCAGGGTACCTTATCTTAGTTCTTTCTCAGCTCTGTGAGGCGTCCCCAGCAGAGCAGGACACGCGGCAGACTGGGCGGGTCAGAGAGCCCCACACCTTATGTACAGTACCCCTGACCCAACCACTGTCTGAGACGTATTTTTTATTTACAAAATTTTACTAATACCTATTACCTATACTAACATGTCAGTTCTACTCTAAACCAATCTCTAAAACCCAACTCAGCACAAGATGGGGGACGAGAACAAGAACAAGGAGC
This sequence comes from Prinia subflava, assembly GCF_021018805.1. NCBI lineage: Eukaryota > Metazoa > Chordata > Aves > Passeriformes > Cisticolidae > Prinia > Prinia subflava. The sequence goes on from NC_086251.1 coordinate 62,655,427, forward strand.
ACAGGGGCCACTCCCCAATTCCTCCATCTTGTCTCTTCAGCCCCATATGCTAAGAATCCTAATTTCTATATTTATATTCTATAATAAACCATCCACTACTTATTTCAAATTCTTAGGATTTGTGATTCTTCCTGCATGTGAGTGTTCACTCGTATGGACAGGAATCAGAGTCAGTGTCCTCCTGGGATCTGTGTGGGTCTAACTGACCCCCCTGTACAGATCCCAGACCCCTCTGTCCGGTCTCCAAACCCTCCAGGGTGGCCAGAGAGATGTTCTAGACTCCGACAAGCTTCCTCAGGGGTTGTTATTTCTTGTCTCAAACTCCAAACCATCAGGAAAGAAAAAATTCAGGGTAGTGGTGTGGAAGAAAATGAGGAGAATGACTCCATGGAGGGAGCTGATGTGGAAACAGCAGGAGACCCAGTGAGCAATGCAAAGAAACCTGCACTGAGGAACTCCACCTATGAGGTATCACCAGGGAACGAGGAGAACATCTGTGAGTATTGAACAGTCCTTTCCTTTGGAAAAGACACCTGGGGTGGCTGCAGTGGGTTGTGAAAGGTTCCTGGTGTTGGCTGTGTTGCAGGGGGTGGCTGTGAAGCTGTGCAAGCCCCCTGGTTGGGCCCAGCCTTCAGTGCAGTCCCTGCCTTGCCACAGGCACTGGCAGCTTTGGGGTTTAACTGGGGCTTCTCTGGGCTCTCTGTCCAGTGGGCCTTTCCCAAACCTCCTGTGCTCTTTGGTACTGCTGGAAGCAGATTTCCATGCTGGCACTGTAAAAGCTTTTGTTCTCCTCCCATCATTCCCATTTATTTATCACTCTCATTTGTCTCAGTGAGCAGCTGTTCCATGTGACAACTTTTCTTTATAATTCTCCTTCCTCAAACAAATTTCACAGTATTTATAACCTTCTAAACAAAGTAAAAGTAAGAATTTCCCCACAGTAAATGTAATAATTTGTGAAGCTTCTTACTTCAGTCCTGTTATTTCTATCACAATGCTTTGAAAAGAGCAACTTTGGGTGTGTTTTACATTTCCCTCGTAGTGCTGTTTAAACACAACATTGTTCCTCTGGTTGTGAAATCTGCAAAACTGAATTTTCTGCAGTATTTGGGACAAAACTCTTCTTGGTTTGGGTTTTTCTCCCTCGCAGTTGTAACACCAAGGCACAGCTCCAGGACTGACTCAAGCAGGGTCTACACTCGCAGTGGGCGCCTCATCAAACCCCCCCTGAACTTCTGGTGTGGCCAGAGGGAGTTCGTGGACCAGAACCTGAATGTCACCATAGAAAATGGGGGAGTGGATTATCTGAGCCTGGTGAGAGCCTCTCCGTGGGGATTAAATAGAATTATTAAACTCAGCCAGCTGGGGAGCAGAACAGGGGCAGCTCTTAGAGGCACTTGAAAAGGAAGGAAGCCTTGGAAACATGATCAAAATATTAGAAAACACACCAAAAGAATAGTCTTATGTCCAGATAATCAGATAATTGTGGTCTCTAAATCTGACCTAATGGGGAATTATTTCCAGGGGAAAATGGGGTTTTTTTGGAAGATAATTGTGTCAGACAGGAATTTGGTGGGGTCCCACCTCAGATCCTGGGGTCGGTTCTGGGCCTTTCACTGCAAGGGGACTCTGAGGGGTTGGAGCATTTCCAGGGAAGGAAACAGAGCTGAAGCCCCAGGAGCAGCTGAGGGAGCTGGGAAAGGGACTCAGCCTGGAAAAAAGGAGACTAAAATAATTTTAGAGTCAATTGTTTTATTTTGAAGATGCTTAGTAATGAAAAGCCCCCCAAAAAGACCAGTTTCATCTCCAAGAAAAATAAACCAAAGAAAAACATGAAAACAACAAAGGAAGTGCCAAAAAGACAAAGTAAAGGTAAAACCTATTTTTTTTCTATATTCAAGTAATTGGTGGAATCAGACTGTGAGCTGGGTGCTGGAGCAGTGGGGTTGGGTCTGTTAATGCAAAGAAAGGATTCAGATATTTCCACAGTTGACTGCTTTTTCTCTGAAGAATCATCAGAGTAGCATTCATGTGGAGTTTCAGCTCCAAACAAGAATATGTTTGTGAATCACTTTGTTAATTACATAGCAGGAGCACAGGGATTTCATTCTGCAAATTGAAATGAAAGGATTTGTCTTTTTGGAGTTCACCAATCCAGTGACTTGGGGGACCTGGCTTTGCTTTTTAAGGTGGATGAAAGAAATGAAATGTTGGCCAAAAAAACTATTACCAGAGTTTTTAATAAAAATTTAGTTTTAGTAGCATTTGGGAGGTGATAGAAGCCTGAGAAGAATGCGCAGATAAAGATAAAGCAGAAGTTTCTCTCTTAAAGCAGCTGCAATGCTTCCTGCAGAAAAGCTCTCTGGAGCACGAGCAGAGCTCTGGGGATGTGCCTGCTCAGTCAGCAGAGTTTCAGAGAGCCCTGAGAGCAGCTCTGAGTTTGTAGTTTGGCAGGTAAAGCTCTGGCAGGGGGTGCAGATCCCTGTGCTGCAGGCACAGCAGGACCCCCCTGCACCCCTGACATGCTCTGGCTCCGTCCCTTCCAGGGAAAAGCTCGGGGAGAGGAGCCCCTTCCAGAGGAGACTCCGGATCCGCCGGCAGGAGGAGGGGCAGGCGCTTCCTTTTGGACGAGGACGAGAACGGTCCTGGAACCAGCGGCACAGAAACAAAGTCCCAGCTCCCTGCCAGGGGGGCTTCCCTGAGCACCAAGAACAAACACAGCAGTGGAGCCCCGGGGGCAGCCAAGAGAGCAGCAGGCTCTGAGGAGCTGGGCATGCATGAGCAGGGCTACAGGAGCTCCCTCAGGTCAGCCAAGAGAGCAGCAGGCTCTGAGGAGCTGGGCATGCACGAGCAGGGCTACAGGAGCTCCCTCAGGTCAGCCAAGAGAGCAGCAGGCTCTGAGGAGCTGGGCATGCACGAGCAGGGCTACAGGAGCTCCCTCAGGTCAGCCAAGAGAGCAGCAGGCTCTGAGGAGCTGGGCATGCATGAGCAGGGCTACAGGAGCTCCCTCAGGTCAGCCAAGCAGCACCTCCCGGGAAAGGAGAGGGTTCTCCCCACCCAGGAACCCTCAGAAGAGGAGGAGGGGGAGCAGTCCAGTGAGGACAGCCCTCTGCTGATCAAGAGGAAAAAGAAATCTGTATTAAAACTAGACTCTCAAAACTGGAGACCTTGCTCTGGCTCTAAAAGTTCCAGGGATGATGCAAGCAAGTCCTGTGGCCAGAGGACAGGAAAGGACTCCCAGAAGGTGCTGGTGAGGCTGAGTGGGCCCGAGTCCAGGGACGAGTGTGAGCTCCCTGCTGAGGGGACAGCCCCCCCTGAGCCCAGAGCCTCCCCTGTGCCTGCCCGGGGCAGAGCCAACCCTGCCCGGCCCTGCCTCGACTCCGACACCGAGCCCGAAACCGGCAGGGAGGAGCTGCACAGGAGGGACAGGAACGCCAGAGAAGCCCGGATAAAAACCAGCAAAGGAGCCTCCCACAGCGCCAGGCCCTCAGCAGCGACACAGAGACAGCCCCAGCGGGCAGCGGGGCACAAACCGCTGGAACTCTTCCCGAGGGCAGCTGATGGCTGGTCTGAGAAGGAACTGCAGAAGCTTCACAGGTGAGGGCTCGTTCTGTGCTCAGGGGAAAAGTTTCCCTCAGCCGTCGGGAGGGGTTGAGGGGTCTGGATTGGGGTTTTCAGATTCCTGATTCCCCAGGTTTCCTTTATGTTTTGATTCCCCATTAGAAATATTCCCTATTTAATTTCTTATTCCCCTCGTTTTATTCCCTAATAATAACCAGAATTATTTTTCCCTAATAATTTTCCTCACAAATGAAACATCAGTAGAATATGGTGAAGGCCACAGGTGGGAGGGAGCAGGTTCCCTCCCCAGATTACAGTAAGAGATTAAACACGAGGTGTTTTTGTGAGCAGGTTTGGGTGTTTAATTAAACCATCATCCAATTACTTAAACCGATATTTAATAGACACTTTGAGGGTAAAATGGCCATGTCTGGGTTCAACTCTTTTCGATGGGCAGGACCTGAGCAAGTGAACAGGAAATTTGTCTTGTGGGACATGTGTCAGCTGAAGGTGTTTAAATAAATTTGCCTGTTCTGAAGAGAAGACACCACAGGATCACAGACTGGTTAGGGTTAAACGGACCTTGAATTCCACCCAGTGCCACCCCTGCCATGGCAGGGACACCTCCCACTGTCCCAGGCTGCTCCAGCCCCAGTGTCCAACCTGGCCTTGGGCACTGCCAGGGATCCAGGGGCAGCCACAGCTGCTGTGGTTACCAAGGGGCCAGAGCCCAGGTTGCCTCAGTGCCTGGCCCAGGTGCCTCCAGGCAGGCTGCAGGCGTGGTGGCCCTGCCCGGTGACACAGTGGCCCTGCCCAGTGGCACTATGGCCCTGCCTGCTGGTGCAGTGGCCCTGCCCGTGACATGGTGGCCGCACTGTCGTGGCAGGGCCATCGCGGCGCTCCCCAAGCACAGGAGCGGCTTCTGGCAGGACGTGGCCATGGCCGTGGGGTCCCGCTCGGCCCAGGAGTGCCAGGGGAAGTTCCTGGAGGAGCAGCAGGGGAAGGGCTCCAAGCAGCAGCCCAAGAAAACCAGGACGGGAAAACCTGAGCAGAAAGGTACCCGCATCTTGTTCCTGCATGGGGTGTGGGTGGTGAATAATTGAGATTCACACACTGAGGGGCTGGAGCGTGTTCAGGGAAGGGAACAGAGCTGGGGAGGGCCTGGAGAATTCCTGAGGGAGCTGGGAAGGGGCTGGAGAATTCCAGGGGGAGCTGGGAAGGGGCTGGAGAATTCCTGAGGGAGCTGGGAAGGGGCTGGAGAATTCCTGAGGGAGCTGGGAAGGGGCTGAGCCTGGAGCAAAGGAGGCTCAGGGGGACCCTGTGGCTCTGCACAGTCCCTGCCAGGAGGGGACAGCCGGGGGGGTCGGGCTCTGCTCCAGGAACAGGGACAGGAGGAGAGGGAACGGCCTCAGGCTGGGCCAGGGGAGGGGCAGGGGGGACAGCAGCAGGAATTTGCCCATGGAAAGGGGGCTCAGGCCTTGGAAGTGCCCAGGGAGGTTTGGAGTGCCCATCCCTGGAGGGATTTAACAGCCCTGTGCTTGTGGCACTTGGGGACATGGGGCAGTGGTGGCCTGGGCTGTGCTGGGGAAGGGTTGGGAGGGCTTTTCCAGCCTCACCATTTCTGGTTCCATGGGCTAAATCCACAAGGGCACATCAGGGTGTGACAGTGAGCCAGGTCACCTTTTGGTGTGCAGGCTGGAGGATGTCATGAATGACTGAGGTGACAGGAAGAGAAAGGTTCCTGTAGAGTTTCCCAGTTGTTGGCATCAGGGGAAGACCTTCACTGGCCTTGGCCCCTCAGGGCAAAGAGCTCTTGATGTCCTGAGAGGCTCCCAGAGGCCCAGCAGGGCACGAGCTCTGTGCAGAGCTCTGTCCAGATGGGATTTGTGTCCTTGGATGCCCCACAGCTGCTGTCTCACAATTCCTGTCTGGATCCTGCAGATAAGAAGGAGGCAGCGATCACTGCCAAGGTGGGCACCCTCAAACGGAAGCAGCAGATGCGGGAGTTCCTGGAGCAGCTGCCCAAGGACAACTACGACGACGTCTTCACCGCCACGCCCTTCCAGAGCAGGAGGGTGCAGGTAAACCTGGGGCAGCAGCCCCTGTGGCACTGCCCTCCTGCTCCAGTGCCACCATGAAATCCTGCGCTGTGGGAGGAGGCTGCTTCCTGCACGGGCTGTAGCAGCCCTGGGCTGGTGGCAGTGAGGCTGGGCAGGGGGGGAGGAGCCTCTGAATGGTGACAGTGCCCCGAGTAATCGTCCTGAGCAGTCCTGGGCAGCTTGGAGCTTGGCTCTGTAACCAGACACTGCTTCTTGAGGGTGTGGCAGCACCAAAACCCCTCAGCCAAGGGCTGGAAGGGCTGGAGGGGCACTCGGAGCAAGGTGGGGGTGGAGGGCCATGGCCATTCTGGGCACGGGGCTGGGGCTGTGCCTCAGCAGGGACAGGGGCAGTCAGTGCAGGGCAGGGAGGAAGGGAGGGACTGCTGAGAGGGGCAGGGAGGCAGCCCAGGCTCAGGGGACTGACACTCCGAGGTGGCTCTGCAGCTGCCAGCACTGCGAGGGAGCCAGGATGAGGACACTGAGGATTTCACCCTCTCAGACTTCCCACTCACCCCCTCCTCAGACCTCTTTCCCTCCGTGAAAACCCCGCAGTGTGAGCACATCAGCCCGGGAATGCTGGTCCCCATCAACAGGTAGGAGCTCCACCAGCCCTCTGTGAGCCTGGGCATTGCCCCGGGATCCCTTTTTGTCCCTGAGAAAGGCCCCTGGAGCCGGGACAGCAGCTCCTGCTGCCAGCCCTGGGATGGCCCTGCCTTGGGCTTCAGCCCTGCCCTGTCCACCCGGGGCCTCGGGCTCTGCTCAGAGAACGGGAACCCTCTGGGACACGGGGATGAGGCTTTGTGTGACCCCTGCACGGGGTGTGCAGCTCCTGCGTGTGCTGCAGAGCAGCTCCTGTGCTCAGCTGTGCCACAGCAGCCCCTGTGGGGCCCGTGCTGCATGCAGGGCTGCAGGGCAGTGCTGCAGCTCCTGTGGGGACCGTGCTGCATGCAGGGCTGCAGGGCAGCGCTGCAGCTCCTGTGGGGACCGTGCTGCATGCAGGGCTGCAGGGCAGCGCTGCAGCTCCTGTGGGGACCGTGCTGCATGCAGGGCTGCAGCCCCTGTGGGGACCGTGCTGCATGCAGGGCTGCAGCCCCTGTGGGGACCGTGCTGCATGCAGGGCTGCAGGGCAGCACTGCAGCCCCTGTGGGGCCCGTGGCTGCATGCAGGGCTGCAGGGCAGGGCTGCAGCCCCTGGGGGGCCCGTGCTGCATGCAGGGCTGCAGGGCAGTGCTGCAGCCCCTGGGGGGACCGTGCTGCATGCAGGGCTGCAGGGCAGTGCTGCAGCCCCTGGGGGGGGGGGCCGTGCTGCATGCAGGGCTGCAGGGCAGTGCTGCAGCCCCTGGGGGGCCCGTGCTGCATGCAGGGCTGCAGGGCAGCGCTGCAGCCCCTGGGGGGACCGTGCTGCATGCAGGGCTGCAGGGCAGCACTGCAGCCCACTGAGCCCTGTCCCTGTGCCCAGGAGCATCTACGACCGGCACGTGTTCCGCATGCAGAAGAACACGCGGGGCAGGAGAGGCACCTGGGACAAGGTCAAGAAGAAGCCGGTAATGCTGCTCCCCTGGGCACTGCCCCTTCCACCGGGGCCAGAGGGGACAGAGTCCTGGGATCACACCCTGTGTGCACTGCATGGAAACGGGAACCCTCCCTGGGTGTGGGGTCTGCTGCTGTGGAGAGAAGTTCCTTTGTGAGAAGGGAGCTCCTCGTTGTCAGGATTAACTCGGCTGCTTTTGCGCAAGATTTGGAATTGCTTTGGAATTCCATGATCCTTAGGTTCTGGTTAAGTTCTTCTGAATGGTGGGAAAAGGAACAGTAACCAAAGAGCCACAGAATATCCTGAGGCACCCTAAGGGCCCCACAGGCATCAGCCAGTCCAGCTCCTAACAGTGACCATAAGTCACTTGTATCCAGTCCCTGAGTTCGGGTGTGGATTCCTCCACTCGCCCAGGCTCTGCAGCTCCCTTGGCTTTTCCATAACACCCTGTGATCCTGGAGCAGCTGTGCCTGTGGTTCAGGGAAAGGTGTTATGGAGATTCTGGGAAATGGGGACCCTGAGCCGGTGCCAGCCCTGGCTGAGCCTTTCCTTCCTTCCCTCCCCCAGGCCAGAGCTGTGCTGGGGACTCCGGCTTCCTGCAGAACCAAGAGTGAGTATTCCCAGCTCCTTCCTTCCTTCTCCATCCCCATGAGCTGTGTCCCATCGTCCCTGTGCTCTCTGAACTCCTCTGCCCGTTTCCCCCAGGGCCAGCCCTGCTCATGCCTGTTTTCCTTGCAGGAGTGGCCCCGGCCGTGGTGCTGGGGAAGCTCTTTGCAGCGGAGAGTCCAGAAGTGTCCAGTGAGGAGCAGGAGGATTCCTACTTCTCCACCTGAGGGACTGTGTGCCCGTGGTGTTCAGCACTTACTGTTGGGAGCAGGGGGTTCAGCTGCCCCTCTGGAGGGGATGCTGGAATGAGGAGCTCCGTTTGGAAAAGCTGCCCTGCTGTGGTTTTATGTGTTTTAACCCGTTCCCACCCTGCTAGCAGTGCTTGGCTTTTCCGTGTGTACAGAGCAGCACTTGTCCAGCCTCCTCCTCTCCATGTCCTGTTTCTCCTGGGAAGGAGGAGTGTACATCGATACCAGTGACTGCCAAGTTCCGACTCATTTTAGGCTAAAATATCTTCTGCGATATGGCTGTACAATAGATTCAGGTGCAGTTGGAAGGAATTGAAAATGCTTTTTTGTTTACTTTCAGGAGCTTGATTTTTTCAATTTCCTTAATGTAATAAAGAAAAATGAGCTGGTTTTACTCACAGATTACTCAGAGTTGTTGTAGGGCAGCAGAATCCAAGGGCTGTCCAGTTTGGAATGGTGCCTGCAAGGCTTCATCCCCTTGGTTTGGAATCGTGGAATGCTTTGGGTTGGAGGGACTTTACATCCCACCCAGTGCCACCCCTGCTGTGGCAGGGACACCTCCCACTGTCCCAGGCTGCTCCAGCCCCAGTGTCCAACCTGGCCTTGGGCACTGCCAGGGATCCAGGGGCAGCCACAGCTGCTCTGGCAATTCCAGCCCAGCCAGGAATTCCCAATTCCCAATCTCCCATCCATCCCTGCCCTCTGGCAGTGGGAGCCATTCCCTGTGTCCTGTCCCTCCAGCCCTTGTCCCCAGTCCCTCTCCAGCTCTCCTGGAGCCCCTTCAGGCCCTGCCAGGGGCTCTGAGCTCTCTCTGGAGCTTCTCCTCTCCAGAGGGACATTCCCTGCTCTCCCAGCCCGGCTCTGCAGGTGCGGTCTGAGCTGAGCGCTGCCGCCCAGGGCCGCTCCCGGCGCAGGGATCGATCCCTCCCTGTCCCAGCCCTTCCCGGGAAGCGCCGCTGCCGGAGGAGCGATCCCGAGCCTTTTCCAGCTGGTGGCAGCAGAGGCTGCGGCGGCGGCGCCGGGCAAGGAGCGGACACCTGAGCCGGGCACAGCACCAGGAACGGGGAAGGCGCTGCCCCGGAACGCCGCCCTGCCCCGGGGACACCCCGCGAGTCCCCGCTTCACCTGGAAACGAACACGGGCTCAGCGGCGCAGTGACGGCAGGAGCTGCTGCGGGTTCCTCACCGTAATCCCCGAAGCTTTGCTCAAGTACTCGGACCATTATTGCGGTTTTTGTAGGGATTTCAGGATGATCACCCCAGCCCTGCCCCAGAGCTCTGCTCTCGGGCGGTGCCAGCCGGGGCAGCGCCAGCCGGGGCGGTGCAGCTCGCACACGCTGAGGTTTGGCAAGAGTTTATTTACATAATGTACATTCAATCCCGACTGGGTAAAGTGCAGTGCAGCGCCCGCAGAGCCGGGCTCAGCTCTTCCCCTTGGGCAGGGGCTGAGGCAGCAGCTCGGGGTCGAAGTCGTGGCGCAGGAAGCGATGGAGCTCCTCGGCCTGGGGCCGGCTCAGCCGCGCCCCCGCCGCCAGCGCCGCCACGGAACTGCGAGAGAGGGAACGGGAGAGCCTGGAGCCCGCGATGGGAGCCCCGGGAGCCCGCGATGGGAGCCCCGGGAGCCCGCGAGGGGAGCCCCGGGAGCCCGCGATGGGAGCCCCGGGAGCCCGCGATGGGAGCCCCGGGAGCCCGCGATGGGAGCCCCGGGAGCCCGCGATGGGAGCCCCGGGAGCCCGCGATGGGAGCCCCGGGAGCTGCTGCAGTCACCTCTGCACAGGTGCCCCAGGGCTGGAAGCACACCTGAGCAGTGAAAACAGGGAGTGCCAGAGGGAAAGAAAGGTGGGACAGCAGGAGGGAGGGTGGAAGCAGAGCCCGTGTCAGTGCCCTGGATTGCTCAGGCGGGAGAGACTGGAATGTGTGAAGGGAGTGCTGAGATGGGACAGGAAAGCTCCTGGGAGAGGGTGGGAAAGGCTCTTCCTGAGCATCTAGCCAGGCAGGAAAGGTGCAGGAAGGAATTCCCTGAGCAGCTATCCCAGCAGGAAAGGTGCAGGAAGGAATTCCCTGAGCAGCTATCCAGGCAGGAAAGGTGCAGGAAGGCTCTCTGGCTCCAGGGAAGGAGTGGAAGGCCGGGCCCTGGAGCCCCTGGCAGGCCCTGGCAGCCCCTGGAGCCCCCGGCAGCCCCCGGCAGGCTCCATGTCGGCATTACCTGTTGGCCACGGCTGTGATGGAGCCGAAGGCGTGGCAGAGGTTGAGGGCAGCTCCGTAGCTGAGGTTGGGAATGCTCAGGTAGAAGTTGAGGAGGTCCCGCCGGTGCCCCTCTGGCTCCGTGGGCACCTGGATGGCAGCGTCCTTCCTGTGCTCCAGCAGGGCCAGGTCCTTCAGCAGGGCTGCAGTTTCCTCCTGGCAGGAGCTGAAGAGGATCCTTATCCCAGCCTGGATCAAGGCCGAGAGGACTCCATCGTAGTGCTGAGTCCTCTGGAAACACCGGGATGTTTCTCCTAAGGAGTGGAAGTGCAGGAAAGCAAGACCCTGTTATTGTCTAGTGAAATCATTTCATTGCAGAGTTTGGATTTTTGGATTTGTACAAATGCCTGTGCATGGATAAAATTGTGCTGGTTCCTGACATGGAATCCCAGAATGGTTTGGGTTGGGAGGATCTCAAATCCCACCCAGTGCCACCCCTGCCATGGCAGGGACACCTCCCACTGTCCCAGGCTGCTCCAGCCCCAGTGTCCAGCCTGGCCTTGGGCACTGCCAGGGATCCAGGGGCAGCCACAGCTGCTCTGGCAATTCCAGCCCAGCCAGGAATTCCCAATTCCCAATCTCCCACCCATCCCTGCCCTCTGGCAGTGGAAGCCGTTCCCTGTGTCCCCTCAGAGCACCCACCTGGCCTGACCCTGTCTGCCTCCACAATCACACAGATCCTCTCGAAGACGCCCTGCAGGCGCTGCAGCCTCTGGCTGAGTTTGCTCCTGTTGGCGGGGCTCTGCAGCTCCCCCTGCAGCAGCCTGTCCACGGCCAGGCGGTTGCTGACGATGTAATCGCTGCTGCCCAGGGGGCAAACCTGCACCCGCAGCCCGTGCACGGCCCGCAGGCAGGACAGCACCTCGGGGCCCGAGCTGATCTCCCGGCTGTCGGCCAGGACGCACGGGGAGGGGCTGTGCCCCCCAGGAACCCGGGAGATCCCGGCCAGGGAGGGGCTGTGCTCCCCAGGAACCCGGGAGATCCCGGCCAGGGAGGGGCTGTGCCCCCCAGGAACCCGGGAGATCCCGGCCAGGCTGTGCTCCCCAGGGTTACAGGAGATCCCAGCCAGGCTGTGCTCCCCAGGGTTACAGGAGATCCCAGCCAGGCTGTGCTCCCCAGGGTTACAGGAGATCCCAGCCAGGCTGTGCTCCCCAGGGTTACAGGAGATCCCAGCTGTGCCTGAGGAAGGCTTTGGGACAGGACACGCCGAGCCTGAGCTGCTCCCGTTGGTCTTCAGAGAGCTGTACACCTGTGGGTGCTGAAAATCACAGATCATGGGTTTTACATCACGTCAATAAAAGGATGTTTTGCAACATCAACACTTTCAGATTGACACTTTAATCCCTCTATCAGTCTCCCCACCGAGCTGAGCTGATTATCCCAGAGTTTGGATGACAAAAGCAGCAGCTCTCACTTTACACTAAGAAGTTCCTGTAAAGGACAGAGACCAGGCTGGGAAGGGTGAGATCAGGAAGCCAACCTCAGGGAGGTGCTGAAAGCACTGAATTCACACAGTGAACCAGGATTTTCTGACTACAAACCCAAAGAGCCACAGACACTGCTGTTCCACACTGATCCACCATCCTCCATGACTGTCAGACCCATGGGAGAATCTAATCCCAGTTTTTATTTGCTCCCTCCTAAAATATTCTAGGTTACCCTGGGAGCACAAGGCTGCTAGCAGCAAAGGAAAGGGAGACGGTCCCTGGCAGTGTCCAAGGCCAGGCAGGAGCAGCCTGGTCCATGGAAGGTGCCCCTGCCCATGGCAGGGGTGCAAAGGGATGGGCTTTAGGCTCCCTTAGAAATATTATAAAAGAAAGGCCTTACAAAATATGGTTTAGGCCCTGCTACTCTAGCTAAGCTAGCAGTAGCTTGTAAGTTCCCATAAGGAAAAATAATAAGAATGAAGGCAGTTAATGAAACCACCTATTCTAGTAAGAAAAGTAAGTTTGCACTGCATAAACAATAGATCTGTGCCATGAGAATCAGTGAAGAAAATACGTAAACAATCCAAGATCAGAGAGACTTGATGGAAAGGTAAAATGCCAGTCACTAACCAATGAACTGAGTGGCAAGAAAACGGGCAGCCTATTAGAGCTGCACACGAGGTCTGTAAAAGGTGTATAAAAATGAGTGCTGTGAATAAAGAATTGGCTTTTCCTGCATGAGGAAACTGAGTCCAGGCTGCTTGAGTACTGCAGCACCTTCCAATCCAAACCCTCCCATGACTGCAGGGCTCCCTGAGTGCTGCCAGCCCCCAGAGCAGCCCTGGCACAGGAGCTCCTTCCCACAGGGAAGCCCCTGCTCCCCCTGAGCACTGACCTCAGCAGCAGCCTGCAGATCCGTGTTCCTGCCGTGCAGATCCGTGTTCCTGCCATGCAGATCCGTGTTCCTGCCATGCAGATCCGTGTTCCTGCAGTGCAGATCCGTGTTCCTGCCGTGCAGATCCGTGTTCCTGCCGTGCAGATCCGTGTTCCTGCCGTGCAGATCCGTGTTCCTGCCGTGCAGATCCGTGTTCCTGCAGTGCAGATCCGTGTTCCTGCCGTGCAGATCCGTGTTCCTGCCGTGCAGATCCGTGTTCCTGCCGTGCAGATCCGTGTTCCTGCAGTGCAGGTCCCTGTTCCTGGGGCCAGGCCCGGCTGGGGGGGTGGCTGTGCTCCTCTCTGGGGGCTCTGGGGGGTGATCCAGCAGCCCCCCTGTGTCCTGTCCCCCAGCCCCACTCCTGGGCTCTGCAGAGGGGGCCTGGGGGAGCTGCCCCTCGCCCTGCCCCGCTGCCAGGGCTCTCTCCCTGCTGGCCCCCATCTCCTCCTCGCTGGAGTCACTCAGGACAATAATTCTGGAGGGTTTCCTCTTCTGCCCCGGGGCAGGAGCTCTCCCTGCCAGCCTGGCCTGCTCCAGCCTCCTCCTGCGGCGCGTCAGGTACGGCCTGGTGCTGCTGGGAGCCTCCCTGGGGAGCAGCTCAAAGCTCACACACAATTCCTCCCCACTGCAGCCACTGCCAGCCTCCTCCTCCTCCTCTCCCACACAGAAACTGTCCTCGGCGTAAGCTTCATCCTGCTCAGGGATCTGGGAAAGCAGAGTTTGGGAGAACTGCAATGGATTTGCTGCTCCTCGCCAGAAAGGCCCTTGGCTTATCCAGCCCTGCCCACACACAGATACTGGGGCTGAGGGGCTTCAATCCCACCCAGTGCCACCCTGCCATGGCAGGGACACCTCCCACTGTCCCAGGCTGCTCCAGCCCCAGTGTCCAGCCTGGCCTTGGGCACTGCCAGGGATCCAGGGGCAGCCACAGCTGCTCTGGCAATTCCAGCCCAGCCAGGAATTCCCAATTCCCAATCTCCCATCCATCCCTGCCCTCTGGCAGTGGGAGCCATTCCCTGTGTCCTGTCCCTCCAGCCCTTGTCCCCAGTCCCTCTCCAGCTCTCCTGGAGCCCCTTTAGGCTTTGGAAGAGGCTCTAAGCTCTCTCTGGATCTTTCCCTTCTCTGGGCTGAAGTTTTGTGTTAGAATTTGGAATTTGTAAAAGGCTGTAACTGCTCCCCAAAGCAGCCCAGGAACCTCCCTGTGGTCCCCAAGGGATGTCCCCAAGGAGAGGAGCCCCTGCCCTTCCCACCTGGGAGAAAACAGCAGCGGGGTTGAACTCCCTGTGCACCATTTTGTATCTGCTGCCGAGGGCGGGGCTGCGCACCGAGCTCAGGTAAACTCCCCTCATCTCTGAGTCTGAAATAAACAGCAGAAAAAAGAGTTCACCATTAATCCAGAGAGAATTTTGTAGTTCATAGCTGTTACACTGTATTCTCCACATTCCTTTATAGTTTCCCAACAACCTGTATTTCCCAAAGCAAAAGTCTGCAATTCTCCAGCCATCTCTGGAAATCCCAAAGCACAGGCCTGAGGCTTTAGGAGGGAGGGCAGGGCTGGATGGGAGATTGGGAATTGGGAATTCCTGGCTGGGCTGGAATTGCCAGAGCAGCTGTGGCTGCCCCTGGATCCCTGGCAGTGCCCAAGGCCAGGCTGGACACTGGGGCTGGAGCAGCCTGGGACAGTGGGAGGTGTCCCTGCCAAGGAAGGGGTGGCACTGGGTGGGATTTAAGGATTTAAGGTCCCTTTAACCCAAACCACTCTGGGATTCCAGGTGCACCCAGCCTGTGCCATGAAAGCTGCGATTCAATCCCAGAATGTCCTGAGCCTGAGGGACCCACAGGGATCACCCAGCCCTGTCCCTGCCCAGACCCCCCAACAATCCCACCCTGGGCACCCCTGGCAGCGCTGCCCAAAGGCTCCTGGAGCTCTGGGGCCGTGCCCATTCCCTGGGGAGCTTTTCCAGGGCTTATTCCACCCTCTGGGGTGGAACCTTTCCCTGCTCTCCAGCCTGACCCTCCCTGGCCCAGCTCCAGCCCTTCCCTCAGGATCAGGGGGTTTTCCAGGCAGGCAGAGCCCGGCTGGGGAGGTCACTGCCCCCAGCCCCCAGCCCAGGCTCCCCTGGCTCTGGGGGTTCCCCTCTCACCGCTGAGGGCCTGTGTGGGCTCCCCTGGCTCTGGGGGTTCCCCTCTCACCGCTGAGGGCCTGTGTGGGCTCCCCGTCATCGTTCAGGAACCGCGCCAGGCCCGGGCTCAGCTCGTCCTCGGCGCTGTCGCTCTCGTCCGACGAGACTCCCTCAGCGTCCAGCAGGGACAGCTCGGCCTCCTCCTCCAGGAACTGCCTGCCTGCAGCCTGCACCAGCAGGGCAATTAAAACACAGCCTCTAATTAACCAACACTGCCCTCACGGCTCTGCCTGAGCCCCTCCAGGCTCCGCAGGGATCCGCCTTGGGAAGGGAATCCACCTGCTGGGGCAGGGACTGGCACAGGGGCAGCCTGCCCAGCACAGCGTGCCCAGCACAGGGTGCCCAGCACAGCGTGCCCAGCACAGGGTGCCCAGCACAGGGTGCCCAGCACAGGGTACCCAGCACAGGGTACCCAGCATGGCCTGCCCAGCACAGGGTACCCAGCACAATACCCACAACAATAAATTTAATAATAAATTTAATAATAGTAATAATAGCAATACTACTACTACTAATAATAATCATTGTTATTATTGTTATTAGTATTATTTTCTCCTGGGCAGGACCCTGAGCTGGCAGGGCTGGCTCCTCCCTGGATGTCCCTGGAGCTGCTCCCTGGTGTCCCCGCTGTCCCCAGCCCTGCAGCCCCCGTGCCAGCCTGCAGAGCCTTCCCCAGCATTCCCGGATTGCAGCTGCAGCGTTTGCCAGGGGCTGCTGTGGGACAGCAGAGCCCAGCCCCGCATTCCAGCTGCAGTTCCAGCTCTCCACACCCACACCCCGTGTCCCTTTAGTCCCCAGTGTCCCGTGGCACCCACCTGGGCCGTGTCCCCGCCGCTGCCCCGCCGTCGCTTGGCCGCCCCTGCCCGGGGCCCGGCCCGGCCTCGGGAGCCGCTCCTGCCCCGCTGGGAGTCCCCGCTGTCCTCGCTGGACGTGTCCGACTGCAACAGGAACACGCTCTGAGCAGGGCTGCAGAGAGACACAACCCCACCAGACCCCAGATCCTACACTGCTGCAGGTGGGAAGGGACCCTAGTGCCACCCAGTGCCACCCAGTGCCACCCAGTGCCACCCCGGCCACGGGCAGGGACACCTCCCACTGACAGCACAGAAAAACGGCATTTGGAACAAAGATCAGGTCAAATCTGCCACGAATTTGCTTTGTTTGGTCCAAAGCTTTGTGGCAGGAGGGCACGGGGGGGATTTCAGGTCCCTCCAACCCAAACCATCTGTGATGCTGTGATCTGTGGGGACTGTGGCGAGGAACTGAAGGAAGCAGGAATGAGTTTCCATGATTTCTCTCCCTGCTCACCACGTTCAGAGGGCGCCGGCGTTTCCTGGCCACCCGAACTGGAGACTCCAGGTCGCTCTCATCCATCCCCTGTGGGAACAGAACGAACAGCAGTGCACACAGCCTTTGTGTTTTGCTGCTTAAATTGCCATTTTGCTTGTCTTGACTACTTTTTTTCTCCAAGACTCACATCAGGAGACTTCAAAACATTCTTTTTTATCCTTTTTTTCCTCTGGAAAACAATCTCTTCCTCGCTGTCACTGCTGCGTCCTGCAGAAAACAGAATAAACAACATTCACCAGAATTACACAGTTCCCAACACAATTTTGTTATAGCTGAGCAATCAAACCCTGCCTGTCTCAGAAAAGCACCTCCAAAGGAGATTATTTATTGATCTACAGGGCAAATATTGTTCTCTTCAGCCTTGTTAATCAAAAGAGATAATCTCCAGCTGGGATAGACAATAAATCCTGCTTCCCTGGAGAGCCTGGGGAAGTGATTACCCTGGGCAGCACAGAGGCAGAGAAAGGGAAGCAGGGAACCAAGAGAAGAAGCTGTGCAAAGTTGACAGAGCCAGAGCTGTGGCAGCACTTTGTGACACAAACCCTGTGACAGCACCAAGAGAGGCCTGCAAACGTCACTGCCAGAGGCCACGGAGCTGCTCCAGGGCTGGAGCCAGGCTGGGAGGGCTGGGAATGTTCCCCTGGAGAGGAGAAGGCTCCAGGGAGAGCTCAGAGCCCCTACCAGGGCCTGAAGGGGCTCCAGGAGAGCTGCAGAGGGACTGGGGACAAGGGCTGGAGGGACAGGACACAGGGAATGTCCCCTCATGGACCCAGCTTCCAGCACCACAGCCATTATTCCTCTTCCTTTGAACCTTCCCACCTCAGTCATGAAACCAAAGTGAGGATCCAAAAGACCCTGGCTCCCATTTCCTAACCATGGAGGTCTGACACCTGTCCCACCAAATCCCCTACCTGCAGCACGAGACCCACGGCATCCACGGAGCTTGGTGTCTTCCAGGCTTTCTGTCCTCCCTGAAGGGGAATCCACAGCTGATCTCCCAAAGTTCTGCCTCCCTGGGCCTTCTTGGACTTCATCTACAGGAGGCACCTCTGGAATTTCCTCCCTGGCATTGGAGAAGATTTTCATAGGAATTCTTTTGACAGCTTTGATGTTCACACCCTTGCTGCTTGTTGGGGTCAGAAGTGCTGAAGGCAAAGGTTCAGGGGGCTCCCTTCCCATTCTGCCTCCTGCCTGGAGGACAGGCCCTGCAGCAGGAGCACCCCCGCTCCCTTCCCTGTCACTCCTGCCCCTGCTCTGGAATGACAACGGTGTGGACACCTTCCTTCTCTCCAGCCTCCTGCAGTCCCATCCCAGTGAGGTTTCCAGCCTGGAGCTGTCACCCAGGGGTGTTTTTGCCTCTGCAGTGGGTTCAGCACTCCCCGGGGCCCCGTTCAGCTTGGGGCTACCAGCATTCCTGGTCTCCTCAGAGGTCTCCTCCCCGCTGTCCTCGATGGAGAAGCCCAAGTCGAAGGTCACGGAGAACAGGTCCTGGGAGCAGTCGTAGGGATCATCCACCTCCAGGACTGCTCCTGCTGCTCCCATGGATTCCCTGCAGGGCTCCCCCCCAGCTGGAGCTGCCCTGGCTGGAGCTGCCCTGGCTGGAGCTGCCCTGGCTGGAGCTGCCCTGGCTGGAGGCTCGGTGCTCACGGGGCTGCCCTGGCCCTCGTCCTCACCAGCCTCATCCTCAAACAAATGCAGGCTCTGCTCCTCGCCAGGAGCTTCACGGGCAGCCTCTGCTGTGTGCTGGGGAATGAAGGGCCCCTTTGAAGGGCCGTTTGCCAGGGGGTGGTTCACGCTGGGAATGCTGTTTTCAGGGAATTCCTCACTGTCAAACAGGCCATCGAAGCTGTCATCCCAGAGCTGCTCCTCTTCGACAGCAGCAGCCTCGGCAGGTGACACAGTTTTGGACAAACAGGGACTTCTTGAGGCACAGGATTCCCTGGGAACTGCCCCTTTGGGATTTTCCAGGAGCAGCAGTGAAGGATCAGTTTTTGGGGATGCAGAGGAGCTGCTGTCCTGCAGTGCCCCTGAGTGACCATCGTGGAGAACCTCTGGGGAAGGAGATGTTATTCCTTCATCTCTCATCATGCTCTCCAGCTCCTCCCCAGAGGGAGGGCACTGTGACAAAAGCTTTTGCACCTGGGAGAAGGTTTGTTCCAGCCCCGGGGGCTCCTGGGGCAGTCCCGGGAGCGTGAGGGGATCCCTGCAGGATTCAGGGAGGTAGAACAGCTCCGAGGCCACCGGGGAGGTCTCGTACCCCGAATCGCAGTGGATCCTCCCCAGGGACCCGCAGGCCTCACCTGCAGGGCTGTGCTCCTGTGCTGCTGGGCTGGCAGGGCTGGCAGGGCTGTCACACAGCTCAATAAAGGCACTTAGGTCAAATGTCACCTCCAGCCCCTCGTCCTTGTCACAGTGCCCAGCCACAGCAAGCCTTGTTCCCGAGGGAGAGGCCGAAGGATCCTGAGGCAACACAGGCACCTCCTCACGGAGCCCAGGAGCTCCCCTGGGAGCCTTGGGTTTGGGTATTTTAAAGGTGGTGAAGAACTCGCTGCCATTATCACCTGTGTCAGGCGGGAATGGTTTTGGTTTTGGTTTTGCCAGGTCTTTCCTGGAGCAGCGACCTCTCTGATGCCGAGGGGGGTTGGCCACGGGGAGATTCCTTCTGTTCCCTGGAATATTCACATCTTCCATCCGCAGGTGAGGCTGGAGCTCCTGCTCGTAGCTGCAGTCTCCCTGGGGACACAGGGCAGTGGTTACCAGTTACCCCAGGGCTGCTCACAGCCACATTTAAAACAACAGACAAAGGTTTTGTCATCCCAAAGAACTTCCCACAGACTCCGAATTGATTTTCCATGGATGTCTATAAATCTGCTGTTCAAAAAGCAACCAGCTCTGTTAAACACGTGCTTGGGAAAAGCACAGTGGACCTAGAAATGTAGGAGCTGAACAGAATGATTATTTTTTGGCAGCTCAGGCAGATGGATCCCTGGATTCCCTAACCTCTGAAATTTCATGAGGTACCTTTCTAGAGGGTGAGAAAAATGACTTTTACAAGAGACTGGCTTGTCTGAAGGTATTTCAGGAAGCAGCATCCAAAGCCACCTCCCAGGAATTTGAAGACTGATCCCTAACAGGGCTGGGGATCCTCTCTGGTTGCTGCAGGCAAAGCAAACTGTGCACTATTAGCAGATTTTGTCATTAATCACCATCATCACATTGCAACACCAATTTCACACAGATGCTGATGCTCACTCCATCCATTTGTAAAGATATCCAAAGAAACTGCAAGTCTGGGTTTTTTAACTGAGGATCTCCAAGGATATCCCCAGACCACACCAGCTGCCTTAGGAGAAGGCTCAACAAAAACAGTGAGGAAAAGAATTGTCACAAGTGGGTTAAAGGATGATTTTGATCTGGCAGGTTTAAAGAATTCCTTTCCCTCAAGCCTGCTCAGAACACAGACTCAAGACATGGAATTCTTTCTCTGAAATCCCAGAGGAACAACAAATCTGGGTCCCAATTCCCTGCTCACCTGAGCAGAGGGAGCACTGGGCTGACAGGTAAGGGTCTGCGTGGGTTTGTCTCAGGAACAACTGCCCCTTGCACAACAGCTCAATTCAGGCACTTCAGCATCACACAAACAAGGCAGAAATTAACTGGATTAAGGATTAATTGGCTGCCAAGCCACTGAACATGAGTGAAATGGGAGATGGTGCTGCCCCTGCCCACCCCACACAGTTCTGAGAGTGCAGTGCTGATCAGGCTTGGCCTAATATTGTCCTGCAAACCAAAATTAACCAAAGCACAACCCTAAAACCTACAAACCCAATGAAACTACAGCTCCCAAACCCCAAACTAACCAAGCTCCAAACCCCAAACCCACAAACTCAAACCAATCAAATTACAATCCCCAAAGCTCACAAACCCCAAACCCACCAAACTACAAACCTCAAACCTACAAACCACAAACTCATCAAACTACAACCTCCAAAACTTACAAACCCAAAACTCAGACCACAACCCCAAACCCTCCAAACTCCATCTCCCAAACCCAATCAAAATACAACCCCCAAACCCACAAACCCAAACCCAATCAAAATGCAATCCCCAAAACTGACAAACCCAGAGCCAAACTCCAATCCTTAAAACCCACAAACCCAAAACAAAACTACCACCCCTAAAACCTCCAAACCCAAGCACAATCAAACTCCAACCCCCAAAATCTAACCTCCCAAACTAATCAAACTACAACTCCCAAATCCAAACCCACTCAAATACAACCCCTAAAACCTACAAACCCAATCAAACTACAACTCCCAAACCCCAAACTAACCAAGCTTCAAACCCCAAAACTTACAAACCCAAACCAAATCAAAATACAATCCCAAAACCTACAAACCCAGAGCCAAACTCCAAACCCAGAACAAAACTACAACCCCTAAACCCTCCAAACCCAAGCCAAATCAAACTACAACTCCCAAAATCTATGAACCCAAGCCCAATCAAAATACGATCCCCCAAACCTACAAATTCAAACTCACTCAAATGCAACCCATAAAACCCACAAACCCCAAACTGATCAGGTTTCCCAGAGCAGCTGTGGCTGTTCCTGGATCCCTGGCAGTGCCCAAGGCCAGGTTGGACACTGGGGCTGGAGCAGCCTGGGACAGTGGGAGGTGTCCCTGCCATGGCAGGGGTGGCACTGGGGATTTAAGCTCCCTCCTAACCCAAACCTCTCTGGGTTTGTGGGATTCCAGCACAGGAGCAGGAGCAGGGAGGAGTTTTCCCAGGAATGTCCCCAGCCCCTCCACATCCCCCTGTGTGCTGTGAGTGAGCCCAGCCCCACCGGAGCCTGGCAGTGCTGCTGGGGCAGCCACAGCCCAGCAGCCAAATTTAGCATCTAGGGCAGAGCTCAGTAACCTGATTTGGGCTGGCAGGGGTTGTGTAACTGCTCCACTTCCCAGAGCCACTCCAAACACTTTCTCCCAAACAAAACGCTGTGTCCCAGCCAGGGCAGCTTGTGCTGAGCAGTGAAAGGGCAGATTTGGAATTAGCACGTTCTGGCCTGAGCGTGCACAACTTGTGGAACCTTAAATTACCTGCTCAGCCCCCCTCTCACCCAGAGAGTTCCAGGGTGTACCAGCTCCTCAGAAAATAGGTCAGGAGCAGGAAAACAGCATCGCTCAGAGATTATTGTGCTCAATCAATGACCCTGCCTGGAGTCACTGATCCACTTCAAAAAACAAAACATATTTTGGCATAGAAAACAGGAACAGAAAAGTAAACTTAGCATATTCAAATTTTCGTTGTTAATGAGTAAATATCTGTGTTGTTATACCCATTCTGTTTCCCAGCACCTAAATTTAAGGCATCAAGTACCAGAATTGAAATTATCCCCTCTCTCCTCATAAGCTGCTTTGGAGGCACATTTTCTAACAAGATTCATCTGCCTGATGAAACCCTGGTGATGTTGCTATTTGAAACTCCAAGATAAATCTGTAGACAGCTACAGTGTGGATTTTTAACAATTAAAACTCCTTTAACTGGCAGCCTGAGTGAAACCATGCAGAATTCCCCCTTTGGTGTGCTCTGGCCAAGCAGATGCTGCTCCTCAAGCCCTCCCAGCCCTCCCCACTCCCCCTCTCCTCCAGGGCCTTGGAGCAGCTTTAAGCTCCTTTCCAACCCAAACCTTTCTGTGATTCCAGGAGCTCTTCTGACCATCTTTTCCATCTTTTCCCAAAACTCTGCTGCAGCACCAGTGATCCCAAAGCTCTGGTGCCCTGTGAGTGCCCTGCTGCCCTCCCTGAGCTCAGAACATTTGCTCATTACCCCTTCCAGGAACTGGTTAGGGAGCAGAAGAATCAATCCCTGTTTCCAGAACACACTTCAGGGGAAGAAGCTCTGTCAAATACATGGTTTTGGAGGTTTAAGTGTATTACATGAGATGATCTTTAAAAATTTATTTAGTTGAGTCCTGGAGGAAGCCCGAGGGACACAGAACCCCCAATTTCCTTCTTCCAAACTGAGATAATTCCCTCTCTAATGGCATCATACTAAATAGACTTGCTGGTTCTGTTGGGTTTTGCTTTCTGCTACCAAATAAACCAGCCAAAGATCCCTAAAAAAGAAAGATGATTACAAAATACAGCATATGTGCCCTGGCAAATATGGGAACAGGAGCAATAAAGAGGCTGAGGAGGTGAATGTTCAAGAACATCAGGAAATAAATGAAGGTGCCCAGAGCAGCTGTGGCTGCCCCTGGATCCCTGGCAGTGCCCAAGGCCAGGCTGGACAGGACTGGAGCAGCCTGGGACAGTGGGAGGTGTCCCTGCCATGGCAGGGGTAGGATTTGGGGTCCCTCCAGCCCAAACCATTCCAGGATTCCATAATAACAACCCCATTTACTGAGCCCATGCCCTGCCCCTGCTTGGCCATCCCTGCTCTCCCTGTGTTTAGCATTGGATTCCTGGAATGGTTGGGCTTGGAAGGACCTGCAGGACATCCAGCCCCACTCCCAAATCACTGTGACATCTCTGTCCTCACTGGGAGCACAAGCCCAGCACCAGGAAAAGCACCAAGCACCTGCAATTCCAGGTCTAAACAACCCAGCCCTGGTCTCAGCTGATGCTTGCTCTCAGAAATTTGGCAACAAGTTCAGCAGCAGCAATTCAAAGGAACTGCTCCAATTGTAGAGCTGAGATTTTGGGGCTCCCTGGCACCTCAACCCCCAAAACCAGCCCAGACTCTTCCACCTTCTCTGGAATCAGACGTTTGGCACATCTCAGAAGAGGATTTTAATCAGAATTTACTGGCAACGAGGGTCTAAAAAACCCAGATAAAACCATTTCATTGTCCTTACTTGAACCATTTTTAACTTTTCATTCAAGGTCTCCTGAGAAAAAAAGTCCAGCTGCCTGAAAACACCAAACTTCCCCCCAAAACACATCTGCTTTAAAACTCCAAAAGCTTGGGAAGCCTTCTGAGGTTCACTGGGATTCCAGAGTGTCCTGGGAATGTCTTCCCTGCTGGCAGGGAGTTCACCTGGAGGATCCCCTGACAGATGACAAATGACAGCTGATTTCAGAGCCAGCACTTCCAGGGTTATCCTGGGGTTAGGAGATGTTTCCCTCCCAAGGTGTTTGGAGTCAGAGGGTGAAAAACTGAGACAATCCCAAAGATTTGGGGATTTATTTTGTTTTCCTTTTGCAAAGCTGTGAGTTCCCACTGCCAGCTTGGAAATGGGAAGGATCCAGAGTGACCCTCCCAGTCTGGGCACTGAAATGAAGCATTCCTCATCTCCTAAGGAAAAACAAAGCACTGGCAGCTCCCCACTCCCTGAGAAACCTGGACAAATATCATCCCCACTAAAAGGATTACTCTGCCTGGCCTTATTTCCAAACAGCACAGTTTAATTTGCAAAAAATGCTTAAAAGAGATGGAATTATTTTGCAGAAGGACAACTTGATTTGTTCCTATGTTGCACCAAAAATCCCCCCGGGAGTAAATCCCCAGATCTGCCCCGCAGGCGTTGCTGTAGCAATAAAGCCCCCGGGGCATTAAAGGCTTTGCTGGATGTGTCTTTTCCAGGGGTCACATTTGGGCCTTTTTTGACTTTTTTATTTTCTTTTGACTGGGCCAACCTCTTCTCAAAGATTTTAAGAGCATGTAAATGCAACGTAATTTTTTGCCAATCATTTTCATCTCATCTATTAAGAAAAAAGCCTTCAAATCGACTTCTTTAAAGCTGTTAAACAAAATACAAATTTCTTGAACCATTGAATGAGTACAAGGAAAGGAAAGCCACACATCAGTGCATTTCTTCTCTAACAGAAAACACCCAGAAAACCACACAAATACCTCTTGTGCTGAGTTCTATTGAGTCACAACAAATCTCTGAATGAAATTCTGCCCAAGCAATAATCGAGCAAAAACTTCCAGATCATTTGGTTATTGACAGTAAAATAATGATTTGCCTGCTTTTATGTTTTATCCCCCAGTAAAAAAATCATCACTAAAACTGTGGTTTGAGGTTCCCTCTCTGGGGTATTTAAGGAAAGAGCTTTGGCCTGTATTGGTGTTAAACCCCTCTGTTAATTAAGCACGGTGAATGAACGTCAGCCAGATCAGCTGGGTGTGATCAGCCAGGGAATATTTATAGCAGGAGCCTGGATGCACAGCACACCCCTGCAAACCCCAGCAGAGAATCATGGAATGCTTGGAAAGGGCCCCAAACCCCACCCAGAGCCACCCCTGCCATGGCAGGGACACCTCCCACTGTCCCAGGCTGCTCCAGCCCCAGTGTCCAGCCTGGCCTTGGGCACTGCCAGGGATCCAGGGGCAGCCACAGCTGCTCTGGCAATTCCAGCCCAGCCAGGAATTCCCAATTCCCAATCTCCCATCCATCCCTGCCCTCTGGCAGTGGGAGCCATTCCCTGTGTCCTGTCCCTCCAGCCTTGTCCCCAGTCCCTCTCCTGGAGTCCCTTCAGGCCCTGGCAGGGGCTCTGAGGAGTGCCAGGACCCTTCTCTCCTGCAGGGGAACATTTTGGATGGCAGTGGGAGCATCCCTGCCCTGGGAACGCTGTCAGTGCCTCTCAGGGAAGGCAAGGATGACTTCAGGGCAGGATGAGGCAGCTCTCAGACAGGAGCTCAGTGTCAGAGCTGACTGATCAGCTCAGCTCAGGACAATGCTGCATCTTCCCTTTCTGTGGGACACTTTTGGTGCAGTTTTGGTGTCCCTGGAGCGGCAGCAGTTGGCTCAGTGTGAGAGAGAGCCCCAGAGCCTGTGAATTTAAACCCCTGGTGCCAGTGCTGCCTCCAGCCCTGCCAGTGCTCTGTTAGTCCCCAGGAGGCTCCCAGGGGGAGTGCCAGGCCCTGTGTCCCCTCTGGGCACACCCTGGAGGATTCCTCCTCTGAGAGGGGAATCTCCACACGGCTCCTCTGGGGAACACAAAGGGAGAAGCTGGAACTCGCACAGGGGGGCACAGGGGCAGCTCAGGGGGCTCAGCCTGCAGAAGAGGAGCTCAGGGGCCACCTTCCAATTCCTGAACCATTTCTCTCCTCCTGAAATCCTTCCTGTCCCAGCCCTGCCCTCTCCCTCTGTAGTGTCCCCAGCTGGGGCCAGGGGCTCTCCGAGGAGTCAGGAATGTCTCTGGTGGGGTGGGGAAGCTTTTCTGAGCCGGGCAGGTCTGTTCACAGCCTCCCTTTGACACCCTGGCAGCAAGGAGCACAACTACAATGTCTCCATTCTCCTCCTTGATTAGTCTGGTGTTATTCAGGAAACTCTGGCAGCTTAGCAACAGCTTCTGATGACCTAAAAAACTGCCACGTGCTGAAAGGCAACATTTGGGGAGCTAAGCTGGAGGGAAAAACAATGTGGTGAGCCCTGAAGCCTCCATCCACCTCTACACCCACTTCCTTGTGCCTTCCAGAGGGATTTCTGTACTCACCCCTGTCAGAAAACAAAATTCCCATCTCCCAAATAGCTCCCACCCATGTTTGTTTGGCTTAGCTCCTCTTATCCCTTAATTCTTAGAACAATTTGCTTTTTAGTTCAAAAAATCAAACTCAACAAGCCTCAAAACACAGATCTCCTGAAACACGCCTGGGGCTCCTGCCTGACTTTTCTGGGATGCTTCTGATACACACACACGATACCAAACTCTTCCCAATTCCTGGAATGGCTCTCATATCCCTCTTGGTGGCTTTGCTGCTCCTTGGCAATTGGAGCTTCTGCATTTACTGTCATTCTGTCACAAATTGATACTGGAACTCATTTAAAAATGACTGATTTAAGGGTGGGGAGGGGGTTTTCCTATGTAGGGAAACACTTCCTTTAAACAGTTCCTGTGGAAAAGATTAGGAATCACAGCATAGCAGTGGGAGGCAGTTTGAAACAAGATTAAATACACATAATCCATTTCAATTATTGGGTTTTTTAAAAAATGTCATTATTTTAAACTATTCTAACAGTGCATTCAGTTTGGGCACGTTTGTTACCTGCTGGTGCCTCATCAGCTCCATCATTTCCATGGCCCTGATGAAGAGGAGGCAGCGATCCGAGTGATCCACCAGGGACGTGGGGAGAGGCTGATTCTGCCAAATGCTCCACTCACACAGGGACAGCTCCCGCGCTGCCCCCGCCCCAGGCTCCTGCAGGGGAACAAGGAATTGTTGAGCAAAACTTCTCTGCCAGGGCCAAGAAATACGGAAATGCAGAGAAGGATTTCAACGTTCTCACACAGGTTTGAGTCTGGTCCAAAATAAAACATCAGGAGCAAGCTGGGCTAGGGGAAGGTGCCCAGGTTTATGATTCCCTTAAACCCACACCATCCTGGGACTCTGAGAATACAGCATCCTGCATGGAATTCCTAAAAACAGGAGCAGAACTTAATGGATACTGAGACTTCCTAATGTACTTTTACTTTATCAACCCAACTTCTAATTTACAGACCTCATTTTTTTACTTACAGACCCAACCTCAAAAACCCATTTCAAACACTGAATTTCTGAATTCTTAACCTCAGAAACCCACATGTAAATCTCAAAAAAGGCATTTTTATAACAGACTTCCTTCAAATCCAGAGTGAACTCTGGTATTTCCAGCATCCTTCAGGCCTGGTGTCAAGGGAAACACTGCATGGAACTCACTGGTGTTTCTTCCAGATTTTCTAAGGTTTCAAACTGAGCTCGAGGCAACACTGGCTCCTTTATCCCATCACTCTCCTTAATCCTGTAGAGTCTGTCCCATATTTCAAACTCCTCAGGTGACAAGGACCAGCTCTCATGGCAGTTCGTTTGCCTTTGGCCTGTGGGGGGAAACACAACAACAGGAAAACGTTACCTGCTGTAGGAAAAGGGAAGCACAGAACAAAAGAACTTGGCGTGGTACCAGGCACAGAAAAAATCTCTGAGCCACAATCAACACCAGATGCAGAGAATCTGAACCCAGGGACAAGCATCCAAAGAGTGTTAAATGCTTTATATGGATAAATATCATTAAACAGCTGTTTTGGGGAGGGCATCATATAAAAATAGAGAGACAGATACAAATGATTATCCCTAACAGAGTCAAATTCCTTCAACAGCCCTGGGAGGGAATGATTCCAAGGAATCAGAGTTGAGAATGTGATTGTTTCAGGCCAGATGTGTGAAGCTGGGAGAAAAATAATGAAGGTAATTTGCCTCCTGTGTCTGTGCAGACAGGATTTGGGATGAATCTGCAGCCCAGGCGCTTTTGGGAATTAATGCCACAGAAGAGGAATCAGCCTGGATCTCTCAATCCTCTCAAGTTCCAGCTGCCAGGGGCTGTGTCTGCACAGAGCAAACGCTGAGAGCCCAGCTCACATCCTGCTCAGGAAAACCTGGAAAAATGAAACAACACTGATGTTTTTAAGGCTATCACTAAAAAATCCCAAAAGATCAACCTGCTATGAACTATTTCTGACTGAACTGGAGGAGCTGTCCCATTCCTGAAGAGAAAACACCCACTCCAAGGGTCTGGCAGAGGAGTGAAAAAGAGACCCAAAGGAAAAGGAAATGAAGAACAATTCTCAGAGAAGCATTTGGAATCATGGAATGTTGAGTGGGAAGGCACCCACAGGGATCACAGGCTGTCCTGGGCTGCAGTGCAGGATGTGACCAGCAGTGATTCTGTTAAACCCAGCTGGGGCAGGGCTCTTTATCCCTTCCAGGACCCATCCTCCCTCCAGGGGATCTCTGCTGTCCAGGGGCCATCGAGGCTCCCTGCAGGGCTGATCCAATTCCATCATCCATGGGAGATGCTGCACCCAGGGGAGGAGCCCGGCATTCCCACCTGGATAAACCCTGGGATTCAGAGCCCAGCACAGCCTGTGTGCTCTGCATTCCCACCTGGATAAACCCTGGCATTCAGAGCCCAGCACAGCCTGTGTGCTCTGCATTCCCACCTGGATAAACCCTGGCATTCAGAGCCCAGCACAGCCTGTGTGCACTGCATTCCCAATGGATAAACCCTGGGATCCAGAGCCCAGCACAGCCTGTGTGCACTGCATTCCCAATGGATAAACCCTGGGATTCAGAGCCCAGCACAGCCTGTGTGCTCTGCATTCCCACCTGGATAAACCCTGGCATTCAGAGCCCAGCACAGCCTGTGTGCACTGCATTCCCACCTGGATAAACCCTGGCATTCAGAGCCCAGCACAGCCTGTGTGCTCTGCATTCCCAATGGATAAACCCTGGCATTCAGAGCCCAGCACAGCCTGTGTGCACTGCATTCCCACCTGGATAAACCCTGGGATCCAGAGCCCAGCACAGCCTGTGTGCTCTGCATTCCCAGAGGAACACCAGCCCCATCTCACCCCACGGCACCTCCAGAGGAAACTGCCCCTGCTCCAGGATCATCTCTGCTCCCACAGAGCCACAGCTGCCCTGCAGGAGGGCTGGGCTGGGCTGCTGCAGCCCCTGACCCACAGGGTGCCAGCCTGGGTCTGACCCTGGCAGGGTTTGCTTCTTGCTTGTTTGCTTTTTGTACTACTGCATTTTTATTTTTGATATTCCTAGTACAGAACTGTTATTCCTATTCCCATATCTTTGCCTGAAAGCAAAATTTCAAAATTATAATAATTTGAAAAATTATAATTATAATAATTTCAAAATGATAATAATTTGGAGGGAGGGGGTCTACATTCTCCATTCCAAGGGAAGCTCTGGCTTTCCCTGGCAGACACCTGTCATTCCAACCCAGGACACAGAACCATGGAATATCCTGAGCTGGAAGGACCCACACAGACCATCCAGCCCAGCCCTGTCCCAGCCCTGACACCCCAACAATGCCCCTGGGCACCCCTGGCAGCAGGGCTCAGGCTCCTGGAGCTGTGCCAGCCTCGGGGCCGTGCCCATTCCCTGCTCCCCAGGATCTGCTGCCATCCAGCCACAGCAGTGACTCCAGGGCCGTGTTCCTGCTCCGTGGGACAGGGACACGATGATCCCGGGACATCAGCCCAGGTGAGGAGCCTCGGAGCAGCTGGCACAGCCCGGGAACAGAGGATTCCCAGAGCTCTGGGATTCTTGCTGGGAGCACAGGGAGGACTGTGGCCACCCAGAACATTTCCCAGACACAAAGACAGAGGGACCTGCACAAACAGGACTGCTGTCACCAGAGAACGGGAGCACCAGAGAACATTCCCATCCTCAGCCAGGCTGATAAGGCTGTTTGGATCCTTGGGAATCACCACGTCCCACAGTCCCTGGCACAGCCTCTTCCCTCCATGGGAAGCAGCTGGTGCTGTCCCATGGGGAATTATCCTCCAGAACATTCTGAGTTAGGGATGCCAGGCACTACCAGATACAAACACAGCGCTCAATCCACATTATTTTCCTCTTTTTTTCCCAAAACCAATGCACTTCCATTGTTCTTGAAGTGGGAGGAGAGCAGGAATTAGCCACGGGCAACTGGAAAGGCACAAAAACCCCACAGAGGACCAAACAGTAATGCAGGTGTTGGTCATCTTAAACAGTGAGTCCAAACCAATTACCACTAGGATAAACCGAGCAATTACAGAAATAACGTGAAATTGTAAAATCAAACAAACCCCACGGTTATTGATGCTCAAAACTGACCCATCTGAAATGAGGGAGTAGAAGAATTGTGGAGAACCAGCAGAAGAATTAAGAAAATGAGATTTCACCTGAACAAAAGCCAAAAGAAAAAGGAATTACTGGTAGATTGAAATGAGATTCAGCTCCCAGGAACAGCAGTATTAACATGCTCCTCACTTTAGCAAACTCTTAAACAAACCCCAAACAAACAAACCCCAAAAATCAGAGAGAAAAAAGAATCTTAAAATACAGGAAATTAGATAAGAGGCTTATGGAGTCAAGGGATTTTTTGCTGCACTTGTTGAAGGAGAGCTCTGAAAACCGGAGCACACACTTGGTTAATGAGGGGGCAGCACAAGATACTGGATCCTTCTGGGGCTGACAGACAAAAGTTATGGAAGAGGTTTTGAAGTGAAAAGAGGGGTGTAAAATTAATAGAAAATGGATCAAATTAAGAAGAACAAGAAATGTATATTTCTTCAGGTAATGAGTGAGAGGATCAGAGAAGACAGCCTGAAGCTGTGCCAGGAAATTCCATGGCAGGAATTTCTTCATGGAAAGGGAGCTCAGGCCTTGGAACTGCCCAGGGCAGTGCTGGAGTGCCCATCCCTGGAGGGATCTAAAGCCCTGTGGCACTTGGGGACACGGGGCAGTGGTGGCCTCGGCAGTGCTGAGGGATGGTTGGACTCAGAGGGGTTTCCCAACCTAAATGATCCCATGATTGTATTTATTTTGACAAGAAAACAAGGAGAGTGCTTGAAATTCTTATGACAACTCAGCCCATGACAGCTCAGTTTCTTCCATGGAGAAACCTGAGGATGAACTGGACCTCAACAACCAAGAGAGAGCAGAGATCAGAACACACCCAGCTCACCCACTGCTGCCAGCTTTACCCATTTTTATCCTGGAAAGGGGCACAAAAATGAAGAGAAAATGCAAAAAAAAAAGAAATCAACTCCTGTCTTTGTCCTCTTTTAGAGCTTTACCCTGAGTGTCACCAAAATCAGGAGCAGCCCCTGGTTCACCCAGCAACGAAGGGGACTCAGCACAAGGCTGGTGCTCAGTGACCTGCACAGGGCAGCCCTGGCTGGCAGGAGGGCACTGAGCCCTGGCTACCCTGGGGACTCAGCCCTGGCCACCCTGGGGACTCAGTCCTGGCCACCCTGGGGACTCAGCCCTGGCCACCCTGGGGACTCAGCCCTGGCCACCCTGGGGACTCAGCCCTGGCCACCCTGGGGACTCAGTCCTGGCCACCCTGGGGACTCAGCCCTGGCCACTTTGGGGACTCAGTCCTGGTCACCTTTGGCAAATCAACCCTGGCCACTTTGGGCACTCAGCCATGGCCACCTTGGGGACTCAACCATGGCCACTTTGGGCACTCAGCCATGGCCACTTTGGGGACTCAACCCTGGCCACTTTGGGCACTCAGCCATGGCCACCTTGGGGACTCAACCATGGCCACTTTGGGCACTCAGCCATGGCCACTTTGGGGACTCAACCCTGGCCACTTTGGGCACTCAGCCATGGCCACTTTGGGGACTCAACCCTGGCCACTTCAGGGTCTCAACTTTGGCCACCTTGGGCACCCAGAGTCCCCCAGCCCTGGGGAGCTGCACATGTGGCTCACACGAGAGGCCCTGGGTAATTCCAGTCCTGCAGTGCTGCTCCCACAGCAGGAACATTCCCAGCATTATCGTTTGCTTTCTGCCCTCCCTGCTCGTTTCTCTTTTCTAGGACAGACCAACAAATGCTCCAAAATGATTATTTTCATTCCATGTTGTGCTCTGATTGCTTTCCAGCAGCTGTGTCTGTTTAATCAGAAATAAGAAGTTTCCCAAGGCTTTGAGTTTCTTCTTTTAAGAAGTTGCTGTTGGTCTTTACAGAAAGCACTAATAAGGAGGAAGAGCATGAAAATTCCAAGTATTTATAAAAAGTAGCTCTTTTTTCCTATCTTAGGATTGTGTTCAGTTTCCTGAGCATCCCCATGCCACTGAACTGCATCAGCTAAAAAGCCTCCAAGAGAATTTTCCTACTTTTCCTGCAAGAGAGTCTGCACAATTCATAAATATCCTGCCTTTCATTTCTCCTTTCCCCCACATCAAAATCCTCTGGTTTTCAAGCATTTCTTGTTTATTGCCATTTCCAAAGCCTCAATGCCCAGAGCAGCTGTGGCTGCCCCATCCCTGGGGTGTCCAAGGCCAGGCTGGACAGGCTTGGAGCAGCCTGGGATAGGGGAAGGTGACCCTGCCCATGGGAACTGCAAAGTCCCTCCAACCCCATCCAGCCTGGGGTTCTGTGATTCTGTGATGAACATTTGCCTCCTCTGCCTGCAGCTGGAGTTTCTGACCTTCAGTGAGAGACAGATGAACAAAGCCTGACTCAGGCTCTGGGTGTGCAAGGGCAGAGCTGTGAGGATGCCCAGGAAAAGCCCTGAGCAGAGTCTGAGCTGGCAGAGTGACCCCGCAGAGCCCTCAGCCCCCGCGAGAGAGGGCTGCAAGTGCTGCAAACACCATAATCCTCTTACCAGGGCCACAGGCAAGGAGAGCAGATCTGTGCTGCAGGGAGCTGGATCTCCTCTCTTTGGAAAGCATCCTCGAGGTGCTGGGCTCCTGTTTTTCTGCAGTGATAAACATTTTGTGCACTTTGGGGTTGATGCCTTCTGGAACCATCCGCGGGCTGTGCTGGTAGAAACGAAGGGCTTTGCTGCCTGAAATGGCTTTGTGGATGCTCCTTTTGTTACACTGGCTTTGGTTGTACGTCTGAAAGGGGAGGGAAACAGATAAATCATCTGCTGATCGATTGTTGTTTCACAGCATTTGATCACAGCTAAAAGAACACCTCAATGGCTGTGGGGTCTCTCATTTTATTTCTGTTCCCTCAGCAAGGTGGAGTTTGGTGTGGGGATTTTGAATGGACCAGAAGCAGGCACAGCCCTGGAGAGTGAGAAAGGAGCACAGCCCCGGCCTGGGGGAAGTTACAATCTGCCACTGATACAGGGATGATGTAAATTAGATTACATGGGAAGCAGGCAAAGGAGCTCAGGCAATAAAAAGGCCTAAGATGATTTGTTGATGTCATGAGTGCTCTGAGTCCTTTTAATTGCACCCCATTTTATTGTGCAATGGAGAAACTGGGCAAAGCTGCAGGAAGGGAGGGGAGGAACTGGGGCCTCCCTCTGGAAGGGGCTCCCCCAGAGGGGTTTTGTGCTGTGCCCCTCCCCAAGGCCCTGCCACAGCCTGGCTGGCACAGGGGACAGCTGTGATCCCACCTGGCAGGGATCTTTTCAGGGAGCAAAAAAAGTAAAACTGGAGGAGGCCCACAGGCAGCTCTGAAAACCCCCCCGTCATTCCAAGAAATGAATTTCAATCCTAGAACAAACCCCAATGTCACCATGAGTTTTCCTGGTTTTCTGAGTGTTCATATTAAAGGAGAAGTTTTCACTTCTCACGCTCTGTTCACATAAATAAGAGATTGCTTTTTGTAAATACTGTCATTGTTTTTGCATTCTTCTTGATTAGAGGAGGGTGTTGGTTGACAGTCTGTTTGACCAGCGTGGTTGAGAGGTGGGAATTCCACCCTCCAATCCACAGTCACATTTCTAAAAGTATATAATGGATAAAATAAACAAATCAGGGCTTTCTGTGGCTGCTCTGATTTCTCCAAAGTTCCAAGTGTCCCTGTGGTCATTTCAGTGTGGCAAACAGCGACACCTCCGTGTTTTCAGGACAGAAAAACATGGTGTTACCAAATAACCAGGATCCCAGAGCTGTGACACTGCTGGCTTTTCCCTCCCCTGTGCTTGCCTGGGCTGAGCAGCTCCAGGGGACATCCCAAGGCCTGTCCCAGCTCCAGAGGACATCCCAAGGCACAGCCCAGCTCCAGGGGACATCCCAAGGCACAGCCCCACAGCTCCAGGGGACATCCCAAGGCCATCCCCACAGCTCCAGGGGACATCCCAAGGCAAAGCCCAGGTCCAGGGGACATCCCAAGGCACAGCCCAGCTCCAGGGGACATCCCAAGGTCCATCCCAGCTCCAGGGGACATCCCAAGGCACAGCCCAGCTCCAGGGGAAATCCCAAGGCACAGCCCCACAGCTCCAGGGGACATCCCAAGGCAAAGCCCAGCTCCAGGGGACATCCCAAGGCACAGCCCAGCTCCAGGGGACATCCCAAGGCAAAGCCCAGCTCCAGGGGACATCCCAAGGCACAGCCCAGCTCCAGGGGACATCCCAAGGCACAGCCCAGCTCCAGGGGACATCCCAAGGTCCATCCCAGCTCCAGGGGACATCCCAAGGTCCATCCCAGCTCCAGGGGACATCCCAAGGCACAGCCCAGCTCCAGGGGACATCCCAAGGCACAGCCCAGCTCCAGGGGACATCCCAAGGTCCATCCCAGCTCCAGGGGACATCCCAAGGCACAGCCCAGCTCCAGGGGACATCCCAAGGCACAGTCCCACAGCTCCAGGGGACATCCCAAGGCACAGTCCCACAGCTCCAGGGGACATCCCAAGGTCCATCCCAGCTCCAGGGGACATCCCCACAGCTCCAGGGGAAATCCCAAGGCACAGCCCCACAGCTCCAGGCTGGCCTGGGAACACCTGGGAGCCATGGAATAAACACCGAGCTCATGGAAATTCCTGCCAAGGTCTCCCAGACTGCACTTACTCCTTTCTCCCAATGAAACATCTCCAAAAAGCTTTGTGATTGACCTGAACTGCTTTGATTAAAAACAACCTTTAAACCAAACCAAGCAGAACAAAAAAGCCCTGAAAACCGAAACAAAGAAAAACAAAAACCAAAAAAAAACAACCCCAAAATCCAAACAAATTCCCATAGATTAGGACATGGGCATTTCTTATTTAGCTGCAAATTAAGTGATGGGTAGGAACCTCCACATTGAGCCTCTTTCCAGTTCTGATAAACTTAAAAACTCCAACAACAACCCCAAAAGACACCCTGAAGAAAAAACAAATAAACCCCAAAATACAATATTAACTTGCAATTAAACTTATTTCCTGAACTCAATTTTTTTAAAAAATATATATACACAATGACTGTTCTACCTGGGGGAAGGTTCTGCTTCAAAGATACCTGAGAAAATCTGGAGAACGCAGTAATCCAACTACTTAAGTGAAGCCCTAAGGAATTTAAGGGACTATTTTATATCCCATTACAGAGCAGAGCTTTCAATAGTAACCAGCCCCTGTAAGCAGCATGAGAAAATATCTGTTTACAAGCTCTGCTCAGGTTTATAATTTTTAACTCTCATCCCTTCAAAGGGGAAACTTTTTTCCCTTCAGGGAGGATTCTTGGCAGTCTCATTCAGAATTAAATCCCTGCCACCTACAAATCCCAACAGAGCTACAGCATGGACTGGAATAAATGAAATAATACCAAGAGTCTGAAATTTTGGGTTTACAGTTGATTTCCACAGATCTTGGATTTGTTGTTTTGCAGCTCCTTTCACCGGTGATGGCAGCAGGGAGAGCCCAGCCTGCTGTGCCCAAATCCTGCCCCAGTGCCACCCCAAGGACAGGGCAGTGGGATGCAGCTGGCACAGCTGGGGTGGGGTCCCCCAGCTCCCAGCACATCTCCAGGGGGTCACGGATGTCCCCAGGGACAGTCTGTACTCAGAGATGATTAATTACGCTCTGCTTGAGTGCTGGGCTGCAGGAGCCCAGCCAAAGTGGATTTGCACCTAAGCCGATCTCCTCATCCTCACACGCAAGAGCGCGGCCGCTAAAGCCAGCTCTGAGCGCCAGTGGCGTCACCAGCCCAGCCTGCAGCAGCGTCAGCACCCGGTGTCATCACCAGTGTCCCCTCCCAGTGCCACCCCTGCCCCGCACCTCCCTCTGCACCCCTGGAAATCCCCTGGAATCCCTGAGTTTAACATTCACTGACATGGCAGGCTGGGAGAGCTGGGAATGTTCCCCTGGAGAGGAGAAGGCTCCAGGAGAGCTCAGAGCCCCTGGCAGGGCCTGAAGGGGCTCCAGGAGAGCTGGAGAGGGACTGGGGACAAGGGCTGGAGGGACAGGACACAGGGAATGGCTCCCACTGCCAGAGGGCAGGGCTGGCTGGGAGATTGGGAATTGGGAATTCCTGGCTGGGCTGGAATTGCCAGAGCAGCTGTGGCTGCCCCTGGATCCCTGGCAGTGCCCAAGGCCAGGTTGGACACTGGGGCTGGAGCAGCCCAGGACAGTGGGAGGGAGGTGTCCCTGCCATGGCAGGGGGCAGAACTGGAGGATCTTTCAGGTTCCTTCCCTCCAAAGCCACTCCAGGGTTCTGTGCTAGAGTTTCCTGTAACACTGAATGAGGAGGCTGAGCAGAGACTCACCAGCTTCACCCCAAGGGACAGCTCTGATCTTTGCTCCCTGGGACAGGGACAAGACCCAGGGAAGGGCTGGAGCTGGGCCAGGGCAGGTTTAGGTTGGATTTCAGGAAAGGTTCCTCCCCAGAGGGTGCTGGCACTGCTCAGTCTCCCCAGGGAATGGGCACAGCCCCAGAGCTCCAGGAGCCTTTGGGCAGCGCTCCAGGGATGCCCAGGGTGGGACTGTTGGGGTGTCGGTGCTGCTCCCCGCGGGTCAGGCCCCCCCTGGCCCCGGCCGTGCCCCTCACCCTCTCCTCGCGGCCCTGGGCCAGGATGACGACGATGCGGCCGTGGCGGCGGCGGCCGGTGCGGCCCATGCGCTGCACCAGGCGCACGGGGCTGCGCTGCGCGTCGAAGCACACGATCAGATCCACCTCGCCGATGTCCAGCCCCTCCTCGCCCACGCACGTGGACACCAGCGTGTTGTAGCCGCCCTCGCGGAACCGCCGCACCACCTGCGGGGACACGGGCGGGACTGAGCCTCAGCCAGGAACAGCGATCCCAATTACGGAACAACCACGGGCTGTCTTTGCACATTTCCCAGCTGCTGCCTCGGGATCAAACAGCACACCCAGGGGACCAACACCGGCATTCCAACTCTTTAACTCTTCATCTTAGACTTAAACTAACTCCTAAACTAACTCTTTAACTCTTAAACTAACTCTTAAGCTAACTCTAACTCTTGAGCTAACTCCTAACTCCAACTCCTAACTCCAACTCCTAACTCCAACTCCTAACTCCAACTCCTAACTCCAACTCCTAACTCCAACTCCTATCTCCTAACTCCTAACTCCAACTCCTAACTCCAACTCCAACTCCTAACTCCAACTCCTATCTCCTAACTCCTAACTCCAACTCCTATCTCCTAACTCCTAACTCCAACTCCTATCTCCTAACTCCTAACTCCAACTCCTAAAATAGAGTTTTTTCTCTAAAATAAAGGGAAAAAAACACACCTTATTCTGTCTCCACCCACAGTATTCTTGTAAGACTGATCCTCTCAAGTTAGCAATTAAATATTTTAGGGGTTGTCTTTCTTTTAGCTTTGCTAGATCAGAATTTAATGCTAGATCTTATCCTTCCTTCCTAGAAGAAAAATGAAATTCCCACAGCATGTGTTCGCATTTTCCCCCAGATTTTGGACATCTAAATTTAGCAGTTGTTAATATAATGTAAATATATAAATTACTGATCTATTTTTTTCAGCGAGTACAATCTTGGCTACTCTGGAAACCACTGGACTTCACTAACACCACTTAAAGCTCGGCCCCTGACACACAGTCCACACCCCTGGGGTTATTTTCACAATTGATGCCCTTTATCACCAATTCCCAGTGCCGGGCTGGTTCCCACCTCCAGCTGCTCCCTCTGGGTGAAGCCCTTGGTGCCCTTCCCCGAGGAGTGTCCCACGAAGGTCATGGCGCGCACGGCCGGGCGCAGCCGCGCCAGCATCTCGGCGATCTCCTGCACGCTGTCCCGGAACGAGGAGAAGATCATCACCCGCGTGTCCCCTGCACTCCTGCCTTCCTCTGCTGGGTTTGAAACGGCAGGTTTTAATGGAATCAGCGATAAAAAAGGACGAGGCAGCCCCCACAAGTTACACATTCACAGTTCTTATCCCACGTAATTGAAAGAGAAAATTGCCAGAAAATGCTCCAAGATCCACCTCCTTGAGAAACTCCTCTTTGCATCAAAGCAAGCTCTACTTCTGGAGAGTGTGAGAATGGGAATGTCTTGACCTGAGGCACCCTTACTGAAGTCACTCTGCAAAGCTGGGGTTGGATGGGAAGTGTTTTGGAATGAAGCTCACCATGCCGTTGTCCCCATGTCCCCAGTTTAGGACCCTCGGGACAGCAGAACCAGAATCCCAGAATCCCAGAATGTTTGGGTTGAAGGGACCTTAAATCCCCTCCAGTGCCACCCCTGCCATGGCAGGGACACCTCCCACTGTCCCAGGCTGCTCCAGCCCCAGTGTCCAACCTGGCCTTGGGCACTGCCAGGGATCCAGGGGCAGCCACAGCTGCTCTGGGAATGAATGGAACAGAAAGGGCTGGTGCTGTTCCAGGTAAGGCTGATGGCTTTGGGCAGGAATTCCCTCCCTTTCCATCTCAAATGTAGGGTTTTTAGAGTGGAGGTAAAAGGAGGGAGGGAGGACAGAAAGAACTCTGAATGGGAAGGGGAAAAAAGGAGTGAATTGTATTAAATGCATTGGGACATATCCAAAAGTTAAAAACCCAGAACTGGGAAACAAAGTTGCCTGCTAGAAAGCCTCAGTCATTTCAAAGGTTTGCTGAGAACACTGCATCCAAGAGAGGAAAAAAACACAATAAAAAGAGGGAAGGACAGGTCAGAAATTATCAGAACTTCACAGTGCACAAAGATCCAAACAGGCAAGATAAAAGTGAACAAGATGCAATACAAATGTTATTATCACTCCTGTCATCATTCCAAAGGCTGGAATCAAGCAGCTGAAACATCCCAAAATCAAAGAGAGCTGAATGATGTTCTCATTGAGATGAAAAAGAATGAGAGACAGGTGAATGTAACTGAAAGGTTTGAACTTCTAATTGATGCCTCAGAGTTGTTAATTCTTATCCTCAGGCTGGATATCAGAGCTTTTATCCTCAATGCCCTTAAACGTGTTCATGGAGCTGTGCAGGAGGGGCTGGCAGCAGGGCCCTGAGGGGAGGCTGCCAGGACAACCTGGCCAGACCAGCAGCAAAGGTGGCAGCCCCAGGAATGAGCTCCCTGTCCCTGTTTTACTCAGCTGTTAAAGCACTTTATGTCAAATTAATTAAGAGAATTTATAGGAAGTTTTATCCCAGAGAAATCTTACAGTGAAGTTCTTCTAGAGGGAAAGGTGCACAAAAAATCAAAGCCATAAAGCAGCACAAAGGAGGAAATCAGTCAGGAGGATATTCCTTGTTTCCATTCCCAGGTTTTCCTCAGAGTTGTTGGTGCTCACCAGAACATCCCTGTTTCCAGGATTTGAAGTGTTCTATTACGATTTCCTCCAATTTCTTTAATTTTGGATGGCTGTAGACAAATTCCCTCTTCTTTTCCAATGCTGGAAAGGATATAAAGTAAGAAAAGGTGTAAATAAACCTGCAACAAGCAGGAAGGTTCAGTGAACTTCACTGCATCCCACTGTAATTACCTGAGTCCTGATACTGATTCTAAACAAAACAATAAACTGCTGACAGAAGAACATTTGCTAAACCCAGGTTTTGAGAAAATGCTGTTACTTTTGTTAGAGCCACACTGGAAAAGACTTACAGTGGAACAGTTGTATTTTAACCTTCATTTTAGAGCAAATTAAAAACTTCACCCACAGGAAACTTGCTTGAAAGTAGCTAAAACCACCAAGGGGAGAGAGAGAAGGAGGAGAATATTGGGAATTCAGTGTGGAATGAAGAGCAGCAGCCAGCGCAGCACAACTTTTAAACAGGAATATTTTGTCCCGAAGAGGGGACTCCTGACCTGTTGTGCTCTTGCAAACAGCTCCACTCTCAGGGGTCCCAGCAGTGTGGGAGAACATGTCCTGCAGCTGCTGGTAGAGCTCCATGAAGTCCTGGTTGCGCCCCAGCTCGTTCTTGGTGCGGGATAACCCTTGGGAGAGAGCGGGAACACCTCAGGATCCCGTTTGCTTCCCCGGGCACACTCTGCCTTTAACACCAGGGGAACAGAACACCAAACCCATCTGCAGCCCCTCATGCTTTCAGGTGTTTGTGCCAAACCAGCCTCACAGTGAGCTAAATGAACTGAGGAGCTGAGAGGAAGGATGCTCCTGAGGACACCTCACCTTTGGAGCCATCCATGATTCCCCCCAGGTAGATGAACAAGGAGCGGATTCCCATCTGCAGCAGCAGCTCGTAGCCATGGTACAGACTGATGCAAAGGGCAAAGTCTCCTTCAATGATGCCTTGATGGATTCCCTGGGGACAAAAGCAGACTCTGGCTGAATTAGGAAGTGGCTGAGGAGCAGGAATCCCACTGCAATTCCTGCCCAAAGCCAGAGCGACACCTGAGCAGCAGAGCAAACCCCACAGCGATGCCCAGGAAGAGGTTTGTCCTCCAGAGCCCTCAGACTGCACAATGCTCAGGGAAATCAATCCTCTTCCACCTCCAAAACACCTCTGTTAGCTCCCAAAATCAGCTCACCAGCCCTCAGACCCCGAGAGCATTTGGGAAAACCAGGGATTTCTGGCACATCCACCCAGGCTGCAGAATTAAGTCAGGAAAGCTGCCTTGCTTACAGTGAAGGAGATTTCCCAATGCTCTTTTTGAGGCACACAGTCCTTTTTTTAGGCAATTTTCTTTAAGTTTACAAAATTTGACCATTCCATGAGGATCTACCAAAAAACAGGAGCAGGAATATACCTTTGAGGGGAAAATGAAAACTTGGCTGTCAGTGATTACAATGTAAGTTCTCAAAGCAATTTCACTTAAATGGAGCTCTTAATCTTTTCCTTATCTCTTCTACACTGGCATCCTGAGACGTGGAACAATTAGGAATATTTTATAGATTTCATAAATGATCTTAAAGATCCCATCCATCCCAAATCATGCTGTGATTCTATGACATTTTATTCCATGGCTAAAAACAGAAATCTACTTAAAATGTCTCCAGAAATGTTGTAACGATG
Organism: Prinia subflava; assembly: GCF_021018805.1. Classification (NCBI taxonomy): domain Eukaryota; kingdom Metazoa; phylum Chordata; class Aves; order Passeriformes; family Cisticolidae; genus Prinia; species Prinia subflava. The sequence goes on from NC_086251.1 coordinate 62,696,194, forward strand.
GATTATTCCTATTTATTCACCACTTTAATAGCATGAAATAAATAAAGAACTTACTGCATGTTGTGCAGAGGGGTTCTTCCTGTACTGATCCCTTGCCAGGATGATCTGGTACTTGGTCAGGCTGGGAATTTCCCTCCTGGATAAAACTCCCATCTTAATCAGGCGCCCAGCAAACGCTTCCAGCACCTGCAACCAAAAGCCAGCACAGGTGAAGGGAGGGGTGAGCCCTTTGAAATGACTTTATTTTTATAGATCCTACTCAACAGAACATGAGCAGTTCATTGGTTTTATCTGAGACACAGGATTTTTCAAAGTGAGCTCTGCTGAATTCCGAGTGCTTTGTTACTGTACCAGGTGCTCTGCCTTGTGGAAGGTTCTCCATCATCAGGAAGTTTTTAGGTTAATTCCCAAAATTCCTGCCAGAGCACTTGGACAAGGCTCTCAGGCACAGGGTGGGATTGTTGGGGTGTCCTGTGCAGGGTCAGGAGTTGGACTCCATGATCCTGGGGGCTCCCTTCCCACACTCTCCTGCCCCAGGGTGCCTCTGGATCCATCCAGGAAGCGAGGAGGGGAAACTCCCCCTGGATCTGGGATGGAACAAGGGCTGAGCCAGCAGAGAGGGACAGGAATGGGATGGACACGCAGGAACAGAACAGGGCTGCAGCTGCCCTCTCCCTGCTCACCCTCCAATGGCAGTCTGATCCCAGGAACTCCTGGATTCACCTCTGAGAAGACCAAAGTGGGTGAGGGACTGGCCAAGGTGTCCAGAATCCATGTGTGGAAGGGATGGGAGTGGAGCAGAGAGGAGCGGGCACAGGCACAGCAGCGTGTCCCATTTCCTGCAGAACCCACCCCAAAACACAGCTTGTTTGCAAACATCACATGCACCTGCTTTCCACCTCGGTGCAGCAAGGACAATAACCTGCACTAATGCATCTTAATCCTGTTTTTCCTCTTTGTTTCCAGCCTTAGGTGGTCAGGATTTTTCCACAGACTTGGTTTGGCCTGAGTGCTAACTCTGCCATAATTGCAGTAATCAGATTTGTCCTCCAAACACTGTTCACAGCCTGCTGGCCCCCTTGGCCAAGGGCCCCAAAAACACCTCAGTGCACAAGGACAGGCATCTCCAGAGCTGACTGACAGTTTCCCAGTGCTAGTTCCATGCACACTGTGCTTCCCAAGTTCTCCAGGTGCTCCACCAACTGCCCTAAAAGGGCTACAGAGTCACAAATGCTTCATCTCTTTAGTGTCCCTCCAGCCCACTGAAAAGCATCCACCCAAACCAATAAAGCCAGGCCTAAGTCAGGCTTCCACCACTGATCCCAGCAGGCCTGGAGCTGGTGGGGAGAAAATGTCTTGGCAGGTAAAGAAAGGCACGTGTAGAACTCAACCTGTGTTTATCCCTGAGTAACAACATTCCATTTGTTACCCCAGGCACTGCCCCATGCTGGGTTCCCCAATCCTGCCAGGATGCACAAATATCCTTAACCAGCACATGCTGCTCATGCTCTGGCAGTGCAGGGGCAGCTCAGTCTAACTTCTGTCTGCTTGCTTTGATTTACTCCTATAGCTCAGTTTATAATTTAGTTTTTAATATTTTTTATTTATAGGTCTTCTTTTATCTTCTTATTCTGTGTGCAGATTGCCTGTGTGGCATTAAAATGAAAACAGAATCACAGAACGGTTTGGGCTGGAAGGGACCTTAAATCCCATCCAGTGCCATGGCCAGGAACACTTTTCACTGTCCCAGGCTGCTCCAGCCCCAGTGTCCAACCTTGGGCACTGCAGGGATCCAGGGGCAGCCACAGCTGCTCTGGCAATTCCAGCCCAGCCCTCCCCACCCTCCCAGCCAGGAACTCCTTCCCAATATCCCATCTAAATCTAACCTAAACCCCTAAGGAACAGAGTGGGAATAATTGCCATCGTCACTGAGAGCAGCATTAATCCCCCAAAGAATCAAAAACGCAAGGAGGAATGTGGAAGGGTGAAGGGAAGCTTGTGACAGCCCCAGCTGAACTGGGAGAGCTGTGCTGGGGAATTTCCACCCTGCCCATCCACGGCCACAGGTCGCTCCAAAGAGCAAACTGCAGCACAGGGTAAGCAGCTTACAGCAGATAAAGGAAAACACAGCCATGGAGCACAATTCTGAGTGCTTTGGTGCATCTTGGGCTGCTCCTCTCCCAAGGGACTGGGCTGGAATTGCCAGAGCAGCTGTGGCTGCCCCTGGATCCCTGGCAGTGCCCAAGGCCAGGTTGGACACTGGGGCTGGAGCAGCCTGGGACAGGGGGAGGTGTCCCTGCCATGGCAGGGGTGGCACTGGGTGGGATTTAGGGTCTCTTCCCACCCAAACCATCCCATGACTTTACCCTGGGCCATGGGATGGGAGCCAGCCCCTCCCTGCCTGCCCCGTGTCCTTCCCAAGCCCTGCCCAGGGCTCCTTTATCCCCAGGGGAGCTGGGTCACGGCCTCACAGCTCCCGGGGAAAGCAAGGCACAACACCCCATCCCCAGGCATTCCTTCTAATTAAGGCTCGTGGATTAATCAAGCCAAATAAACCACTAACACCTCTAACTACCAACTACCAACAAGAAGACACCAACTGGAGGCTACAGTAGTGCCAGGAATTTCTGGAGGAAAGGGGAGAAAAAAAGAAGAAATCAAATGTTGTTTTCTTAAAATACAGCCAAAACCATACACCAAGCCACTGGGAAGGTGAATGCACAAGGTATTCATTTCTCATATTAGTGAGAACAAAATTAAAAATGCAGTTTAGTTTCAAGGGTTTAAAATTCAGAACTTGGTGTTTTATCACAGAGTTTGTTACTGTTCTGTTGTTTTTCAATCCAGGCTGTACCTGACGTGTCCCTTCAAAAGGACAAAGACAGAGATGTCTGTGCCAGCTCACAGGAGAAGGTATTTACCAGATAAACCAAAGTGCTCACCATGAAGGAAGAACTCAGTGCTTTTCATTTGAATGGATACTGCTGGAATAGCTCATCACCCTCCCATCAAACCCCGAACAGTTGGACATGAGCACATTTGAAATGCTGAAGATGAAGCCTAATCTACGTCTCAAGTAGTGGAAATGGAGTCAGGCTTTTCAAAATGTTTCTCTTGAAAAGAAATTAATATTTTCATTAAAAAGTAATGGCCACTAAATCTGATATTTCAGCACTGGTTTATGATTTCCTATACTTGTTGCAGAGCTTTTTTTTTTCTAAAAAGCAATTTCCATTACCTGGACTTTTCTGTTTCATCCCTTGACCTAGTTTGTAACACGTAAGAAAATGATATTGTCCCCATTTGCTCAATGCACACCCCTGTCTGATTTAATCACCCTCTGCAAAACAAACCCAGCTCTGTTATGGAAGACAGCAGGATCCAGTCACCTGGAGCTCCAGAACGACCAGGGAACAGTAAACACAACCTACTTAGGAGAGCCTCAGCAGCAGGCACTGCTCACTGATTACATTTATCTTGCCTCCATACCTTCCTTTTTAATTAAAAAGATAATACTTCTGGAAAAGTCCCCTCAGCCTTTTCAAAACACTTCAGTGTCGTGTTACCCAAACACGGCCATAGAGTTAATTCCAATTAATTGCTCAGGAGCACTCGTGGCTTTCTCCAGCTCAGTGACTGCAGTTCAGAGCTGACAGATTTACAGCCAGCAGATAAAAGACAACTGGCACAGTTATCCCATCCTGCACTGAACTTGCCAGGAGCACAAAGACTTTCTCTGTTCTGAGGTATCTCCCACAGCAAACCACAGTGAGTTCTTGGAGCCCGTGAGGAGCTTAGAACCTGTTTTTGGAGCTCTGACAGGAGCTGAGGACTTGTGTACAGCGCAAAGAGCTGTTCCTGTGCCAGCTACACCTCACTAAAAACTGCTCCTAATCTGTTTTCTGTTGGCACAATAAAAAACAAAGGCTCTAAATCAACGCCCTGACCTAATTATTTTAGTGCAGATTTGCAGGGGTTCTTCACCAAAGAAAAACACCCATAAATCACTGTTAGAGTGGCTTTTCTTTCCCAGAGGAGAAGGAGGGGGGGCAGAATCCTGCTGCCAAGCAGACAGAGCCCCACAAACAGGGATTCCAAAGGTGCATCCCCTCCACAGGAGCTCCCCAAGCCTCCCCTGACAGCCCTGACTGGGTTTTGCAGAGCCACACTGGGCTGAGAGAGAGCTGCACCTTCCTGCACCCTTCCCCTGCCCTCCCAAACCCTGGCTCCAGCACTCCATAGAGAATCCCAGACTGTTTTGGGCTGGAAAGGACCTTAAATCCCATCCATCCATCCCACCCCTGCCACGGCAGGGACCCCTCCCACTGTTCCAGGCTGCTCCAGCCCCAGTGCCATAGCCTTGGCTATGCCAGGGATCCCTTCCCAGCGTGCTGGGGCTGAGCTGCTGTGAAGGAAATGAGCCCAGGCAGTGCCAGTGAGGCCCCACCACACCCCGACCCCTTGCTCAGTCCTAAGGGGGTCCCCAGAGCAGGAGCAGGGAGTGACCAACAGCTCCAGGACAAAGCCAGGTGTGTGCTGTGGCCGTGCACCTCACGGACACTGCGCTGCTCCCGAGCCTCACATTCCCAGGGAAGAGAGCAAAGGGAGGCAGGGCAGGGCAGAGGGAGACTCTGCCCACCAGGCCCTGCGGGAGATGGGGCTCAGGAGGGGTTTCCATCCCAGGGATCCACAGCAGGGCTGCGGCCAGGCTGTCCCAGGGCAGAGATCCTGCAGGGAGGTGTGAACACAGCCAGAGCCTCCCACTGCTCCAGGGAAGGTCAGAGGATGATCCAGAGCATTCCCTGCCTTGTTCCACTGAAACCAAGAGCTTTGGGTTCCCCAAGTGTGGTTCCTTGAGGAGTGTCCAGGCAGTAGCCAATGTTCCCAGAAGTAACTTCCAGGAGCAAACCACATTCAGTGCCTGCCAGCTGGGGAGGCTCTGCAGCTCTGACTGGCACTGAGGTTTATTTCAGAGGCTCTGCAGCTCTGACTGGCACTGGGGTTTATTTCAGAGGCTCTGCAGCTCTGACTGGCACTGGGTTTAGTTTTAGAGGCTCTGCAGCTCTGACTAGCACTGGGTTTAGTTTTAGAGGCTCTGCAGCTCTGACTGGCACTGAGGTTTATTTCAGAGGCTCTGCAGCTCTGACTGGCACTGAGGTTTATTTTAGAGGCTCTGCAGCTCTGACTGGCACTGAGGTTTATTTTAGAGGCTCTGCAGCTCTGACTGGCACTGAGGTTTATTTTAGAGGCTCTGCAGCTCTGACTGGCACTGAGGTTTATTTCAGAGGCTCTGGAGCTCTGACTCGCACTGGGTTTAGTTTTAAAGACTCTGCAGCTCTGACTGGCACTGAGGTTTATTTCAGAGGCTCTGGAGCTCTGACTCGCACTGGGTTTAGTTTTAGAGGCTCTGCAGCTCTGACTGACACTGGGTTTAGTTTTAGAGGCTCTGCAGCTCTGACTGGCACTGGGGTTTATTTCAGAGGCTCTGGAGCTCTGACTGACACTGGGTTTAGTTACTGTCTTGTAAAACTTCAGAGTTGTAACAAACAAACTCCGAACCAGGCAGAAAAGTGCATTTTGTGCAAGTTTCCTCCTGACATTTTCTCACCTGGCCAATAAAGGAAGGAAAGCAGCAGGGACACAGCAGTCTAGGGTGGATTTTAGCTGATCTTGTCACTCTCCAAACCCAATACTGATCAGCCCAGTGATGATCTTGGCACCAAAGTTCTGTTATAAGTTTATATTAACTCGTTCACACCCTTCCCAATCTTCCAGGGACATGAGACACACTGAAAATCCACTGTTCTTCCCTGGAAGCTGGGATCCATCCAAAAAATCCAATACTTTGTCTTTCTCTAACAGCTGAGTTTTCTCCTGTTACAGCATTTTTCTTTTCCTAGAGGTTATTAAACAAAACCTCCAGTTTTTACTTTTCAACTGATTTCACCAAGAACAATTTTACTTTTTATTGAGAAATGTTAAGAAAGAAGTGGCTTTTCTACATCAACCTGCCATTCAGTACGTGACACTGTCAGACAGAAAGGAGCATCCCACTATGGATGGTTTGGATGTGAAATTTTTAAGGCTGAATATCAGTTTTTCTGTTCTGTTCAGAGATAGAACCTGCCAGGAAAGCACCGAGAACACAGCATTACCAAAACTGTGTTTTCTCAAGAGTGGCTGTTTATTAGCCAGCAGTCATACACAAAATTAGCAAGTTTGGGGAAAAAAAAAACACAACAAAAGCAACAAAACCCAGCTTTTTTCATCTGCAGTAATGAGTTCCTCTATTATCTATCCAGACACAGCCCATCACATCTTCAGTACTCCATCAAACACAGTAATTACCAAACTCATTGGGAATCAAAGACAAATAAAATACACACAGAGTAATTTGTAGAGATGGATTTTTAAAACAGGATTTTAAACTCCCCCCAGCCTCTTTCTCAGTATAGTCAGTATTCTGTGGCATTTTGCATATATAGAGAAATTTAGCTGTGATTTTAAACTCTTTTTGCTGGTCGATTTTTCTTTGTCTTTTCTCTCATCTCCAGCAAAGACACTTAATACTTAGAAATAATTTCATTTAAGCAACTATTAATTCTCATCATTACTGTGTAAGCATTATTTTTTTCACGTGTTTCCATGATTTCTGCAGGATGGACAGAAGAAGAACATGCACACGTTGCCTCAAACAGGAATGCCAGCTCCTGGAAGTGCCAGGATGCCCTCCCTTGGTACTAATAACCCAAAATTCAGTGGAAAATTCCTCATCCCCAGCACTGGAGTGTGATGTGGGATTTACCTGGGGCAGGGATGGGTTCCCACTGTGCCTCCCCTTGGGGTTCAGCTGGGTCTGAGAGGGATCTGGGGTCACTATCAGAGATTTCCCTGCCGTGGAGGGAGCCATGGTCACTGTCAGAGATTTCCCTGCTGTGAGGGAGCTGGGGTCACTGTCAGAGATTTCCCTGCTGTGAGGGAGCCGTGGTCACTGTCAGAGATTTCCCTGTTGTGAGGGAACTGGGGTCACTGTCAGAGATTTCCCTGCTGTGAGGGAACTGGGGTCACTATCAGAGATTTCCCTGTTTGTGGGAGCCGTGGTCACTGTCAGAGATTTCCCTGTTGTGAGGGAACTGGGGTCACTGTCAGAGATTTCCCTGCTGTGAGGGAGCCGTGGTCACTGTCAGAGATTTCCCTGTTTGTGGGAGCCGTGGTCACTGTCAGAGATTTCCCTGCTGTGAGGGATCTGGGGTCACTGTCAGAGATTTCCCTGCTGTGAGGGAGCCGTGGTGCTGCTCTGGGGCAGCTGCCTGTGAAATCGCATCAGCACCCACCCAGACACTCAAGCATCAGCTCCAGCCCTGCTCAGGATTTGCCCAGTGCATTCCAGAGCCTCTGGTGCTGATTCACCCAGCAGCCCAGAGCCCACACCCCCCAGTGACCTGTGCTTCACCCCCTGCAAGCTCTGCATCCCGAAAAACCCTCTCAGGATATTCCCACTGGCAGCTGCACCTCTTTTTGTGAATTCCCCAGGGAGCACTTCCAGGGAACAGCAGGATTTGGGTCTGCCCTGCCAGGAGCACGGTCAGGACTGGCAGATCTCAGCTTCTGAGGCAATTCAGGGTTCATTTTCACAGCCAGCTCAGCCCTGGGGCTGGGGAGCCAAAGCTGAGCCTGGAGAAAGGGACTGCCCAGAAAAAGGGAAAAAGGAAGGGGCAGGTTGAGCATCACGAGTCACATCCCCAACCTCCAGCTTTCCCTGGAAGCATCGACAGTGCACAGGAAAGGACTACTTTCCTATTATTCCAAACCCCTAAATGCCCCGAGATTCCCTTTCCTGCCCGCACAAAAAGGGCCACGACAGCCAGTTCATGTTAAATTGGGAATAAAAGACAACACAGTGTCCACACAGACTCCTGATGCAAGTCCAGGTCCTGCTTTAATTGCCACATCCACCCCGTAACACAGCTGCTCATCTCCCTCGCTCACACACAGGCTCCTCTCAGCAACTGCAACATTACACAGCTGAAAACTTCCAAAGCTGGGCTTCAGCAGCAAAACTTCACTTCTGCACCCCTGACATTTTGGAAAGACTTCAGAGACCTCCTAAATTAAATGAAAGATGATGAAGCCAACTTTAAAGTGTGGTTTGAAAGCAGCAAAATAAAATTGCAATAAAGAAGAACTAACAGGACATGAAGAGCAGTGGGAAAAAATACAACTAAGAGAACAGCTGGGAGAGAGGGAATGAGAGGGCAAACAGACAGAACACAAACTTGTGTAAGTTCTGCACTGCTCGGGGTGAAGGCAAGGAGCACCAGGAGCGGGCATCCACCCTGGATCCATCCATCCCCGGCTCTATCCATCCCTGCCCTGGCACTGGGCGGGCAGAGACGGGTCCCACCGGGTCCCCTATCCCTCCATCCCCGGTTCTATCATCCACCCCTCCGTCACCGGGCTCCCGGGCTCTCTGCCCCGGCGCTGGGCAGGCAGAGGCGGGTCCCGGCAGGTCCCTCATCCCTCCACTCCCAGCTCCATCCGCGGGCTCCCTGCCCCAGCTGAGCGGGCAGACTCGCGTCCCCCGCCCCCGGTCCCTTGATCCAACTCTCCGTGCCCGGGTTCCCGGGTGCCCTGCCCGGCGCTGGGCGGGCAGAAGCGGGTCCCGCCGGGTTCCCCATCCCTCCATCCCCGGCTCTGTCCACCCCGAGCTCCCGGCGCTGAGCGGGCAGAGCCGCGCCCGGTCCCTTGACCGGGTATTCACCCCTCCATCCCCGGCTGTGCCCCGGGTGCGCTGCCCGGCGCTGGGCGGGCCGGGGCGGTGCCGCGGTGCCCCCGCCCCGGCCCCGGTCCCTTGATAAGCCCGCGGCGGCGGCGCGGCGCGGCGCGGGGATGGAGACGGGCGGGTGCCGCATGGGGGGCGCGGGGCCCGGCGGGCCGGCCGCGATCACGCTGGAGGAGCTGGACGGGCTGGCCGAGGAGAGCCCCGACTCGGCGTACCACAGCCACGGCAGCAGCCTGGAGGAGGAGGCGGCCGAGCGCATGGACGACGAGGAGCAGGAGCGGCTGCTGCACTACTGGCAGAGCGTGGGCCGGGGGCACCAGGTGGACGTGCCCCGCGGTAAGGCCGGGAGCAGCGGGACCAGGGACGGGCAGGCGGGACGGGCTGGGGACACGGCCGTGAACACGCAGCAGTAAACACCCAGCAAAGTCCTGCGTGATCCGAGCCACCGAACTCTGGCTCTGGAACAGCTAAAGCTTCAGCCGGGGCCACGCAAAGCTTTCCGTAACGCGGGGAAGCGGCTAAAGCAGCACCGGGGTGACCTATTCACACTAAAAACTACCAGTGCGAGCCTTCAGAGCTAATTAAATATTAAACTGACTGCCTGCAAAAGCATTCCTCTAAGAATATCCAGTAGACCACCACATAGCTCTTTAAGGAAAGAGGGCTGTGTTTAAAAATGGCATAGAGTAAACAAGTAAAGGATTGGTTTGCTTTGACAGCCAGGATCCCAGGCTCATCTTAGTCAGAAATTGGCTGTTTTCAATTTTAAGAAAGACTGGAGAATCTCAAAGACTGATGAGTCAGAGAACTCCTAACAAGCAGCAGAGAGTCACTACAAGCTCAGCTCGGCCACAGACTTTAACTCTGCCCTGTCCTGCCCAGAGGAGCAGAGATCTGCAGGTAACTCACCCTCCCCCCAAGGTGGGGAGAGCCAAAGCTTGCCCAGGCTGCACTGGACACTACCAGTGTTAAACTGCCGTTCTTTAAGAACTCTTTCTATATTCCAACACAGCAAACCGAGTCCATCCTCCTTGTCCAGCCACACCGTGAAGCCTCATCTTAACTCTATAAAGCTTTAACAATGACAGTGTTAAACTGGTAATGTGCTAAAAGGGTGGGATCGGTCTGAACTGAGCTCCCTGCCTTGCCCTGCTCCCACTGCCCCTGCAGGGGTCTCTGGGTGCCCAGTGCCATCCCAGAGTGTCGCTGCCCACTCCAGCAGCCACTGGAATGCTGGAATGTGACAGCTCTGGGATGCCCAGGGCACGGAGGGGCTCTGTTTAACACTCCTGAGTGCAGCACAGAAGCAGAGCCCTTCCCACAGAACTGTCGGTGTTTCTCAATTCCTGGAGTCCCTGACGGGGGATACAAAGTGTAAGGAACGTGTCAAAAGCAGGGTGTGAGCAGGTTTTAGTTACATAGTTATACAGAATTACAGGCTTGCTCTCTGGCACTCGGCACATGTTACAAAAATCAAGACAGAATAACAGAAGATTTTTCTTCAGGTGCTGTCCAGAGCTGAAGGAGGAGGGGAGGCAAGGGAGGGGATTTTCCAGAAGGAGGAATCCCCCTGTGACAAGGAGCAGACCATGTCCCTGCCTCTCGGCTCCCTGCGACAGGGCACGACCCTGGAGCTGTGCCAGGGAGGGTCAGGTTGGATTTCAGGGAAAGGTTCCTCCCCAGAGGGTGGAATAAGCACTGGAAAAGCTCCCCAGGGAATGGGCACGGCCCCAGAGCTCCAGGAGCCTTTGGGCAGCGCTGCCAGGGGTGCCCAGGGTGGGATTGTTGGGGGTCTGGGCAGGGACAGGGCTGGGTGATCCCTGTGGGTCACTGAAACCATGACTTGAGGAAATACAGCTGTCCTTGTCCCTCTGCTGCCTGCCTGGCCTGTGCAGCTGGAGCTCTCCAGACAACACCAAACACAGAGGCATAACCTGAAGGATAAAACTGCCCAAAGGACTTTCACCAGCTGCAATCCCTGTCCTCTGCATTAATACTGAATGCAAAAATCATAACAGCCCCCCCACTAATTGATAAAATAATCTGGAGTTAACTTTTCCAGAGTCCTGAAAGCTTTCCTAATTCCTGGAAAATTCAGTGCTGAAGTCTTATCTACTTTTATTTTTCCCTCAGCCTCCAAAGAGATCCATGTACATGTCAGTTATTAGTTATATTTTAAGCGTTTCCCAGTGACATACTGCAAAGGAAAAATGTTTACCCTTAACTACCATGTAGCTTTCTCCCCTTTATTTTTTTCCCTCCCCTTTGTTTAAGGATCCTTACTATTCCAAATAGTCTTAAGGCTAAACCCCTGGACTGGATGCCAGGAGATGGAGGTTTGATTCCCAGCTCAGCTACAGATTTACTGAGTGACCTCGGCCAAGTTAATTCTCCTGCATCTTAATTCTCCTCTCAAACACGGATAATGCTCTCTCCCCCCATCATCCTGCCTCTTCCTGAGGCACCTCAGACCTCTAGAAAAAGGGCTCTGGGAGCTGAAACTCCTCCTTTTCTTGTCCAGTACACACCAAGGGGCAGCAGGGCAGGAATCCACATCCAGACTGTCACACACTGCACACAGAATTGAGTTTCTAATCCTCTAAGTACACAACTGCCTTCATCACGTCAGCTTTGGAAGGCAAGGGACCAGCTCTGGTGGAGAGAGACATTCCAAAGGCTGACTTTGTATCCACAGTTTCCAAGCCTGTCTGTCAGGGATCAACTCCTAAGCACAATTTACTCATGACCCTCAGCTGGAATTGATGTCAGGGCCACCACAGTTACACCTTTAGACATTAAACATCCTTTGGAAATTAATCCCCACAGCAGTGTTTCCTTGAGCCTATGAACAAGAGCATCCAAGCTAATTTGCTTCATGGGGATACCCCTGAATCCAACAGCACAAGAGCTGCTGAATTGAGAATGGCCCCTGCACAGGGCCAGGGAATGGGGCACAGCCAAAAGCTTTCCATGGACATTTGGGTAGCTGGAAATTCGGGGAATGGGAGAGGGAAACCCGTCCCTAACAGCACAGGTGACCTCTCCCAGGAAAAGCTTTTTCCTTCCCTAGAGAAGAGCAAACAAAAGCAGCCACAAAGACCCCAAGGGGACGAAGCACACTTCAGTTTCTGCAGCCTCACGTGGGAACTGTGTGGTTCTGTTGCAGACATGGCAGAGCCCATCCAGCAGCTGACCAGGAATAACAACCCCCAGGAGAGGCAGAGCATCCCCTTCACGCTGATCCAGCGCAAGGAGAAGGTACTGCTGCCCTCCCCTGCTGCCAACCTGCCTCCCACAAAGGGGAATCCTTAGAAAGTCCTTCTAACGTTTGGCATTTTGAACACCGAGCGCAAAGCATTGTAACTGTGCCACTCCCTCTCATCTGGAGCATCTCAGCCCTTGGACATGTGTAATTTTCTTTTTTGCAAGGTAGAAACTATCAGGAAAGCCAGAAGATGGCAAGGAATTACAGCCTTTGACACATAATTAATTTAATAAAAACCCCTCTTACTTTGCCATTTGAAATAAAATGCCCATTTTCTTCACTTAAATACATGCATTTGCTCCTTTACAGTCATGTTGATAAAACCTTAGCAAAGAGCACTTGAAAGAGATGAATATCTGAATTTAAAACCAAAAATGTACTTCTGTATCACAAGTCATTATCAAAGAAACCAGCAATTTATAAACCTATCTTATACTCCAATAAAAAATTGAAATTAATATACAGCAAATTGCTTCCAGCTCAGGAGATGTGCAAACAAATATCTAAAGTTAAATCAAAAACCACGAAACCATCTGTGAGGACTTTTTGGCCACATTTCTTTTAAACAGATTTAAATAATTCACACTTATAAATACCATCATTTGAGTGTTTCATCTAAACAGTTTGGGACTCCTGACTGTTTATGCTGAAAGCATTTTTTAATGTTACAGAATTACTGTCACAACTGCAGCTATAAAATAAGGTTGTTCAGTGTCAATTGCAACTAAATGTTTAATAGTGCCAGTCCAAAAAATGACAAATCCTTTTTTTAAAAGGAGAACTACCTAGAATTTTGAAGTCAGTTTTGATCCAAAATCAGCGGTGTATTCCTTGGTTTATAGGAGGAAGGATTAAAATTTATGTTTCTTTGAAGATGTCACTGAGAGCTGAAAGAGTTCTTGTGCTCAGCTTGTATTTGTTTGGTTGATGCGGGGTTTTTTCAGATGATTAAACTAAAATTCCAAATTCTTCTGTGTGTTTGCAGCTGGGAGATCTGCTCTACGAGAAAAGGCAGTATGGGAAAGCCAAGTGGGCTTGTATCAAGATGAAAGAGAAGCAGTACGAGCAGAGCATCTGCCTGGGCTTCATGAAGCTCATGAGGTACATCTGCGAGCAGAACTCCTCAGGTAATGCACATCCCAACCCTACAGCAGTTACAAAATCGTATTTCTGCCCTCGCTCCTAAACAGGGAGATGCTTTGAACAGCTTTTCCCAAATACACACCTTAAAGGGATGTTTTTCCATTGTATGGCCTCTCCAGAAAAGTCAGAGAAATCGTGGAATAGTTTGGGTTGGAAGGAGCTTAAATCCCACCCAGTGCCATGGCAGGGACACCTCCCACAGGCTGCTCCAGGCTCTCTGCTGTAAATCTGGCATTTGCTACAGGACTTGCAGGGTTTCGTTTTCACAGCAGCACTGAAATCACCGGTCAGAGTGTGATATCAAAAGGGACCAGAGCTTTCTGCCTCCTTTCCTTTAGTTTAAGATATTAAATTGCCCCTGTCCCAAAGGACACGGCAGATTTGTGGTCAAAGCAGGTTTTCCAGAAAGATAATCCAGTTTTAACTGAAAATAATGGCAAATCCACCATGTCCTCGAGAGTCTGTGCCTGCCTGTAAAACGTGCACCTGGTGTCCAACCCAATTTAATCTGGTTTTCACTTCCAGACATCACTTCTCCTATTTTTATCCTCCAGTTACCATCAAGTTTTGCCATGCTTAGTGTTCTGTGCTGTAATTGACTCAGCCCTTAAGTGTCTTTCCAAGAAAATACAAACATTGATCACCAAAGCTTTTCCTTCCTCAGGTACCTTCCCCACCCTCCCCATTCTTTTAACACTTTAACATGGTTTAAAAGTAATTTTTAGCTCCAGAACTTCAGGGTTTTTATCAAACTGTACAAGAGTGAAGCTCCCTCTGTCAGTCATCTCTGCCTCCTGCTGTCCAAACACACACACAAAAAAACACTGCAACATTTTTGACACCAGCAACCCCTCAGTGAATTCACAGAGCAGCCCCTTCTCTGCAGTTTTGTTCCCCAATACTTAAACCATGACACAAAAGGTCAGTTTGAAGATAAACACAGCTCTTTTAGGAGGGGGAAAAGACTTCAGGCAAACTCCCTGCCCTCCACGAAGAGAGAGAGCTCACCAAACACTGTGTTCTGGACACAAATGAACATTCACACACACACACAAACTATAAAATAGTGAAATCATGGATCACAGATGGTTTGGATGGGAAGGGACCTTAAAGATCTTCCTGTTCCATGGGCAGGGACACTTTCCTCTGTCCCAGGCTGCTCCAAGCTCCTGCCCCAGCCTGGGACACTTCCAGGGCTCCAGGGGCAGCCACAGCTGCTCTGGGCACTCACTGCTACTTCCAAATGCCACTTCCAGCTTGGAGCACACCCCGCAGTGCCTGAGCCATCCCAATGAAATCCCTTCCTTCACCCCGTGGTTAAATGATTCAGCAGAGGCTCAGCAGGGGAGCACAGTGTGCACAGCCTCTCCTGAGCCCTCTGAACCCCGTGTGTGTGTGGCAGGGCTGTACCTGGGGATCACGGTGCCCATCGTGACCATCGTGCACACCAACGAGGCGCACTCGGCCATGACACAGGCGGTGACAGTGGCCTATTACCTGCCCGAGGTGCTGCAGGACGAGCCCCCGCACCCCTTTGACTCTGACATCATCATCGAGGAGTGGCCTGCCACCATCGTCTACAGCAGGTGAGAGAGGCTTTCACTCTGCTTTGCTAAACACAGGGAAAACGTGCAGTTCTCACTCGGGGCATGTTACTGTTTTTAGACCTTGAGAAAGGTAACAAATGGTAAAACTTCATCTTCAGGAGTCGCAAAAGCTGCCTGTTTTATGAATGGGATGGGCAGGAAATAGTGGTTACCAATTTATGACAGGGAAGGTTCCTCCCCCAGAGGGTGGAAAAGCTCCCCAGGGAATGGGCACAGCCCCAGAGCTCCAGGAGCCTTTGAGCAGCACTGCCAGGGGTACCCAGGGTGGGACTGTGGGGGGTCTGGGCAGAGACAGGGCTGGTCTCCATAATCCTTGTGGGTCCCTTCCAGCCCAGGTTATTCTCCATTTATATCAGCTACTTGGCAAAACGATGCATCTGTAAATATCTGATAAAAGACCCTAAGACTGTTCTGTGTAGTCAGGAACAAAGCATCTGACATGGCACAGAAAAAATTGTTTGGGATCAATCACAGTCAGTACCATTGGTGAAACACAACCAAGTGATTCAGAAAGCATTTCTGAGCTCTGGAAAAACAGTGGGTTTAAAATGAGTTACAGAATGAACTAGGTTGGAAAAGTTCTTTGAGATCATCGAGTCCAGCCTATGACCCAACATCACCGAGTGCCACATCCAGGCTTCCCTTGAACTCCTGCAGGGACGGTGCCTCTACCACCCCCAGGCAGCCCTTTGCAATGCCTGTCACTCCTTCTGTGAGGAGCTTTCTCCTCATGCCCAGCCTAACCCTGCCCTGGCGCAGCTCAGGGCTGTCCCCTTTTGTCCTGCGCTGTCCCCGGGTGCAGAGCCACCCCCACCCGCGGGCACGGCTGACCTGCAGTGACCATTGCAGGAGCTTCCGAGGCATCACCAACGAAGACTCCATCATGAGGGAGATCAACCTGCTGGCGGCCATCCTGGAGAGCCCCGAGCTGTGCCTGCGGGACACCTTCATCATCGCCGGCTACACCAACCCCGCGGCCGCCGACCGCCACAACGAGATCTGGTTCCTGCAGCGGCCCTGAGCCCTGCCCTGCCCACGGAGCCTGCCCTGCCCACGGAGCCTGCTCCCTCCCAGGTGAACCCGGGCAGCCTGGCTGGGCCCTCACGGGGGCTCCGGCCGCGCCAGGAGCGCCCAGCCCAGCTCAGCCCACACCCACAGACCCCACGGCAACTCTGGCTTTGACGCAAATTCCATGAGGGTTTGAGCACTTTGAAAGTTAGTTCACCTTATCTATTATTTTTTACCAGGTAAGGGAGGCAGAGACCTCTTCCCTCACGCACCTATTGGCATCCCTAGCCTGCCTGTGGCTCGGGATGGCCCCTGGGGACATCCTGGAGCCCTGACCTGCTCTGGTGCTGCACAAAGACCCCGCTGGGGCTCGCAGTGTGGCACACCAAACCCACCTCACACAGGCACAGAAAGAATGTCCAGGTCTTAGTTCCTGAGGAGAACCACAGATTGAGGCCACTGGGATTAGAGCATGGAGTAGGAACCGGCCAAAGCTGCCAGTTGTGGCACAGAGATCCCCAATGCTTACCTCAGAAAGCTCCCAACCAAAGCACCCCGAGTCTGGAGAGAGACTAAAAAGGCACCACAGTCCTACTGCTCACTCAAGACAGCAGAATTACAGGTTACCCTCACCACACCCCCCCAGGAATGCCATGACTGGCTCTGGCACTCCTAAGGAGACACTGGTTATTTTAACTGCAGTTTTCTGAACAGTTTATTCTCGCAGCTTTGCTGGGTGTTAAAACACTGCAGCTGCAGTAAATTGTTCAGTATTTCTGGCTCTGCTCTGGCAGTCCCATGCTGTTAAAGGCATCAATGACCCAAATATCCCCAGAGAAGATCTCAGCTGGGAGTGAGCTCGGGCAGCCCCTCTGCTGAGCATCCCCAGGGACGGGGACCCACAGCTGCTCCGGGCCCTGTCCCAGCTCTGACCACCCTCACTGTGAGAGTTTTTTCTTCCTAATATCAATTTGCTGTTTGTTTTGCCCTTCACCCCTGTGACAAGCCCTCAGCTGCCAGCCTGGCCGGCTGCAGAGGCCGAGCTCCCACATTCCAGAGCCCCCAGGAGGTGTGGGAGCAGCATTCCCACTGTTCCACACAGCCCAAAAGCATCCACGGCACTTTAGAGTCAGGGCAGAAAACAACTCTGCTCTCCAAAATCCCTCCCTAATGTCTCCCCTTACTGACAGGATGCTAGAGTTTATTCTTAATAGAAGTAAATGTCTATTTATATAAAATTCACTGAGTACATCACCAGCATTATTTATTGGTTACAGGATTTAGGGTTCCAACAGAGCTTCTGTGCTCTTAAATTCCAACACACAGACCAGCAAGCAGAGCCAGTGGCTGCTAACTCACAGCAGGGCAAGAAAACAACTCCAAAAATGGATTTGTGGAGGACTTCTGAAACAACCTGAAGCCTCCTGGTCCCACAGGGCTCTGTGCTCAACCCAAAACCTCTCCCTGAGCAGCAGGATCAGAGTGGCCCTGGCTTAGATGGGGCCAAGCTGCCCTCTGGTGCCTGCTGGGCATGGAGATTCCTCGGGAAGCAGCAAGGAGAAGAGGAAAAGGAAAGAGAGAATAAAAAAGAGACACAAAAGCCTTAGTTTTAACACAAACAAACCAAGAGTCTTTATGGAGAGGAGAAAAAATCTCAAACCAACTAAAATGCAATACAGTGTCACAGCCTGGGAGAAGGAAAATTAAAAATGCCAGCCAGTATTACACTAAAAGCACTTAAATAAAAACACTCAAATTATTTTTAAAACTGAGTTGAATAGAAGGCCCAGGGAGGAATTAAATTAAAGGTTTTGTTTTCATATCCTCCCCCAGACTTTTATAAGAGCCAATAAAAGTAATTTTCACCTTCAACAATATTTTATGGCAAATTAAAGAACTTTCTGCCATCTGATTGCTTTTGCCAGTTAGAGAAATTCTCATAATGCTTTGGCACAACAAGATGTTGGATAGCTCCTGGAAGCAGTGAAATCCTCTCACCACAGAGCACCAGTTTGTACATAAATCACCCTTCAAACCTTTCCTGCAAAAGCATCTGCTGTGTCTGATGTCCCTGGCCACCCCTCCTGTGGCTCAGCTCCCCACGGGTGATGTTCTAGAAACATCCCTGAACCATGAGCAGATCTGAGTGTGCTGATATCCCATCTGCAGCCCAACATTCCCTGCTGCTTTTGGCAAACTATCAATTCCAAGACAGTATTTATTTATTTTGACTTATGTTAGATGGCTTCTGCTGCTGAGAAAAAGAAACAAACACCTACTTCAGCTCCAGTTTGGAGATACACTTCATGGCTTGGTACCAAGAGCTGTCACTGGCCCTCACGAGCACAGCTCCAGTTTAGCTGACACAAAATGCAGTTTATTTAGTTGTTACACCAGTGAATGCCAAGCAAACATCACTGTTACTCAGATCTGACAACAGCATGTCAGGCATGATTGCCTAGAACAGGTATTTTGTTATCCATCCATGGCTCTACTTCGGGAGCCACTCATGGATTTGCAGTTTTAATGTGAAGTTATTAGCTTTCCACTCATGAAAGGAGATAACAAATCAGCATTCACCCCCATTTTTGGAAGATTAAATGATGTAGCCTTAACAGATAAGTGTTATCCTGCATACTGTGTATTTTCCAAACCAGAGTTAGTGCCTAAAAAGTTTATTCCAGCTATTGTGGTACTCAGGGCCTCGCCTATTGTATGTAAAGACATCTCCCCAGAGCTCGTCTGGCATTGTTGTGCTGTGCTGTCTGACTGTCCTTGGCTCACACTGAAGTGTTGTCTTGTTTACTGTTTGTCACAATTAAAGAGAATGGTTTCATTGTGCACAGGACACCTGGCTCTCGCTCTTGCAGCACACACAGGTGCTTTGCTCTCCCACCCTGGGATGCTGCTCCGATTTTACAAAACCCATCTAAGCCCCAAATTTGAAATGGTCACCTCAAGACCCCCAAGCTGAGGCCCAGGAGCCGCCTCCCCCTCCAGGACTGAGGCCTGGCACAAACCATCCCGCAGCCCTGGGTGTTCCTCGAAGTTTGTTCTCCAGGAAAGCAGCAGCGATTGAAATGCAAATCCAGAGCAGAGAAGGGAAACAGCCCTGCAGCCACAGGGCAGCACAGGCGAGGCTGCTGCAGCCAAACCAACGTGCTCACTGCACCTGAACCCAAGTGAAACACCCCAAAATAAACCCCTGCACGCAGCAGAGCCCTCAGAGGCACCTGTGGTGATGCAAAACTGCTTTGAAGTTTCTATTTATCAGTGAAAGTTCCTCATTTAAACACTCCCAGGTCACTGGGCTGCAAACAGCTGATGCACTACAAGTCTGCCTTCCAGTGCTCCTCACAAAGCTGCACCAAAATCAATCAGCTTTAACCAAAACCATGCTCTGAGGCCAACAGCCTAATACATAACTCAATCCTAACTTTTTACACCTCTAACCAAAAAAGGAGCAGATAATTCAATCTTTTCAGAGTGGTATTTTATGTAATACTATTTGCCTACAAGTATCTTAATGGGAAGGCACAGATCACTAAGTTACAACTGCCTGAGAAACAACTCTGGCTCCCAAAAATCTTTCATGTTTGGGCAGTAGAGATTGGTAAAAAGAAAAATATGTCATCATCATCATAATAGAAATAGGCCAAATAAACCAATAAAAAAACCTCCAGGAGACTAATTACACTCACACATGACTTAAAGCTCCAAAGAATATTCTTAACAGAGAAAATGTTCCAGTCCACACTGAGATTCCTTAAGGCATTCTCAACATCTTCATACTACTGAGTTAGCCAAATGCAGAAACCTCAGCTCAGGTCTGGTGTCACTTTTGGAAAGACTCCCCAAAGAGGGTGAGGAAAATTCAATTGCAAGTTTTCCACCTGAGTTTTCAAGTTACTGCAAGGTAAAAAGGGTCACTGGTGCAAAGTGAAACTGCAGCTGCTGGAGTTGAAACTATGTTGCTTAATTTACCCTATATTCAAAGATAATTACATAGGAAAGTGTTGCCTTTATAAACACTGCAAGTCTAGACAGAGATAAAACATTTACTGTCACTGGCCACTGACCAAAAAGGAAATGCAGTCACTCACCTTGATGTAAGTGTTCTGAATTTCTACCAGTTCTTCCCCAAGAGGAACTACAATTTTTTCCACTTGTCTCTCATGGGAATAAGGCTGAATTTCTGGGGAATCCTCAGCACACACCTCTATCTGAGCAATCAGCAAGTTGGAGATAACTTGTTGCACAGCCTGGTAGGGAAGCCACAAAAACAAAGTATTTTCATATTTTAGCAGGGGTTACATCAATTTGTAAGAAAAAAGCACCCACAACTTAGAATGGAAAATGAAAGAAAGGTCAGGAAATAGAATCCCAGACTGGCTGGGGTTGGAAAGGAACCTTAAATCCCATCTTATTCCACCCCTCCATGGCAGGGACACCTCCCACTGTCCCAGGCTGCTCCAGCCCCAGTGTCCAACCTGGCCTTGGGCACTGCCAGGGATCCAGGGGCAGCCACAGCTGCTCTGGGCACCAGTACAAATAAATAATACATGGTTTACAGCAGGAGAAACACCAAACCTGATCAAGTAATGGATTGTAAAGAGATTCAGTGTTGATGTGGAATTCCTCAGGACGCTGCAGAGGCTTCAGGTGAAAGAACAGAGCTTCCCCTCAGCCTTGATTATTTAAATCACACCAACAGCTCTGGCTCACCTTGGTGTCACTGCCTGGGGTGGCACTCAGGGCCAGGACCCGGAATTGGTTTGTGTATTTGCTCAGTTCCCTCACAACCTAAAAACAGGAAAGCTCCATTAATACCCTTAAAACAGATTATTTCCTTTCACAAACTACATCAGTGAAAACACCCACTAAGTAGGAAAGGCTTAACAAAACACTTTAAAAATACTGAACCACAGAATGGTTTGGGTTGGAAGGGACCTTAAATCCCACCCCTGCCATGGCAGGGACACCTCCCACTGTCCCAGGCTGCTCCAGCCCCAGTGTCCAACCTGGCCTTGGGCACTGCCAGGGATATCCTGGAAATGTACCAAGAACAACCTGGGGAAAATGAAATTACTTCTCACTTGATTTAACAAAAGTATTGACAGCCCACTAACTCAGGTGAGCTGCCAAAAAGTGAGTCTGAAGAAAAACTCTAAAAAATGTAATTCATGGATGATTAATCCATGTAATTTGAATGCCACAAATATCCAGTAAATTTCTCCAGTGTATCAAACTAACTTCTTAGGTCACCTATTGCTCTCAGGAAATAAGCCCATGATAATGCAACAAACTCCTGGATAATCAACACAAACTTAAAAAGAAATCTTGAACTAACTTGTCTCTGCTAAAGAACCTTACAAAAACACTGTTTTTTAACATTTCCCAGCCAAAAATATTTTTAAACCAAAATTACAATTTAAAGGAGACACTGAAAAAATACCTCACAGGGATTACTAATAAACAAGGCAATGACAACACACAGGAGTGCTGGTTCTCCAGGACAATCCCCCCACAGCAATGACAGTGACACTTCATAAAGCTCCTGTAAGCAATTTTGGGAAGGTTTTGTAACTGGGAGAGCAGAGTGGGGTGGCTCCAGCCCTACCTGGCAGTAGGCATGATTGCCAAGGGCTTTGTGGGCTTCATCAATGACCAGACATTTGATCTCCACGGCGGGACAGGTCCCACGAGAGAGGTCATTGACCATTATCTGGGGTGTGAGGAAAAATACTCTCTTGGTACTCCACAGCTCCCGACGGCCCAGAGCCTGGGTTCCTCCTGGAAATTAAAGAAACAAAGTTAGGGAATTGTTCTGTTGAGAACAAGGTACAGCCCATGATCTGAGGGTGACAGGGCTGGCAGGCACATAAAATCATGGAATGGTTTGGGTGGGAAGGGACCTCAAATCCCACCCCTGCCATGGCAGGGACACCTCCCACTGTCCCAGGTGCTCCAGCCCCAGTGTCCAACCTGGCCTTGGGCACTGCCAGGGATCCAGGGGCACCCTGTGCCAGGACCTGCCCATCCTCCATGAACACAATAACTAGGATGAGGTTTCTGCACTAAAAAACTTAAATCCAGAACCATGGAAATCAAGGCTGGGAAGCTCCAGAGGCCTCGTAGCTGCCCACTGCCCTAAACATCGTTTAAAACACCTCTGGGGAAGGTCTGGGGCCAAAAACAGGTTATGGGTTCAGTCCCTAAGGCTGCTGCCTCAGTGAGGAATGAGCTGCAGCTCAGGGGGCTGCAAAAACTTGATGGAAAGCAACACGGAAAGAGACACGGAAAGCGACAAGGGAAGGAGAAAGGCGGGGGGGGGGGGGGGGGGACAGCTATAAAATGGATTAAACGAGCCATTATTCTCTGGCTTAAACATCACGCAGACCGCTCTGTGTGTATAGACGTGCACGCTGTGACCCACAGGGCTGCTCCCCAGCTCTTCACCCTTTATACAGGTGTCCTGGCGTTCTAACTACTGCGAAACCAACAGCTAGCCCTTCAAACACGGCTCACGTTTGATTTTTTCCCCTGCGCTGTGGTTTTCACGCCCGGCAGCCTGCGGGCAGCGGCCGTACCTGTCATCTCCGCCATGTCCCGGGACGGGATGCCCATGACGCGGCCGCACGCCTCCATCTGCTGAGCCACCAGCGGCTTGGTGGGGGCGAGGAACAGCACCTTCCCCGAGGGGAACCAGCGGTAGAAGTTGTACATGACCACGGCGGCCACGAAAGTCTTGCCCAGCCCCGTGGGCAGGCACACCAGGGTGTTGGCCAGCAGCGCGGCGCCGGCCATGCGCTCCTGGTACGGGCGCACCGGCAGGTTGGTGGGGTAGATCCACACGGACCCCGCCACCTCGCTGAAGCCCCGCGGCGGGCCGGGGTCGGCCGCGGCCGCGGCTGCCAGCAGCAGGTCGTCATCGCTGTCGCCGCCCGCGTCCCCGCGCTCGGCTCCGCCGCCGGGCGCCCGCCACACCTGGGGCAGGGTGCGCTGCCCGCCGCCGCTCATCCTGCCCGGCCCGCCGCCATCTTAGCCCGCTCACAGCGCCGCTTGAAATCGCCGCGACAGCCACCGGGAGCCGCCACCGGGAGCCGCCACCGGGAGCCGCCCCCGGCCCTGCCCTTCTGCCCCGGCCCGGCCCTTCTTCCCCGGCCCTGCCCTTCTCCCCCGGCCTTGCCCTTCTCCCCCGGCCCGGCCCTGCCCTTCTCCCCCGGCCCTGCCCTCCGCCCCCGGCCCGGCCCTTCTCCCCCTGAGGCGCCCGCCGAGCCCGAGGCAGACCCCGCTGTTCCCGTGCCTCAGGGCGTGCCCCGCCAGCCCCGGGGCGGCGCCATTTTGTCCCTCCCCCGGCGCCCCTGCCCGAACTCGCCCTGGGGGCTCCGCCGAGGCTGAAGGGGAGGGCCGGGCTCGGGACCCTCCCCTTGCCCCGCGGATCCTCCCCCTGCCCGCTGCCGGGCGGCTCCCAGCCCTCCTCTCCGGAGGAGGAGCGGGCGGTGGGTGGGAAGATGGCGGCGGCGGCGGGCCCGGCGCAGCCCTGGAGCGCCGAGGAGCTGCGGAGCGAGGCGCTGGCCAAGAAGGAGATCATCAAATTCCTGCAGGAGCACGCGGCGCAGGCGGTAACGGCGGGGCAGGATCGATCATTTGGGGCCGTGTGAGGGAGGTTTGGGGTTTTTTTGTTTCCTCAACGCCTCACGTGCGTGTCCCGCAGTTCCTGGCGGAGCACAAGCTGCTGGGGCAGGTGAAGAACGTGGCCAAGACGGCGAATAAGGAGCAGCTGATCGCGGCTTACACGCAGCTCTTCCACACGCAGGTGAGGCCGCGGGGCCGGGGCTGGGTCGGGCAGGGCTGGGGTGATGGATGCGGCTCCTCATCCCTCCCTTCGCAGCGCTTCAAGGGCACGGACGGCGCCGAGAAGGCGGCGGAGAAGGCGAAGCCGGCCAAGGCGGAGGAGGCCAAGGGGAAGGCGGTGAAGGCTGAGGAGGCTGTGGACGAGGTTGGTGTGATGCTCTCAGCTCGCGTCTTTCGCCTGGAAAATCAAATTATCCGGGTCGCTTGTCTCGGGGTGAGGGTTAGGGAGAGATCAGGGAAGAGTTCCTCTCCCAGAGGGTGCTGGCACTGCCCAGGGAATGGGCACGGCCCCAGAGCTCCAGGAGTGTTTGAACAGCGCTGCCAGGGATGCCCAGGGTGGGATTGTTGGGGGGGTCTGGGCAGGGACAGGATTGGACTCCACGATCCTTGTGGGTCCCTTCCAGCTCAGGAGACTGTGTGATCCTAAGTCTTCAAAAACCTGCTTGCAGCAAGAAATCTGGTGTTCATAGCCCACCTGAACCTGAAGCTGCATTTTCCCCAAATGTTGTAACCCTGTAGTAACATGAACACATCATTCACTAAGTGCCTTCTTTGATGCCTTAAATTTAGTAGTTGTTCAGTCTTGGATATCTGAGACTATTTAACCCAGCAGTCATTAGTCTATTTTTATAACCTTAGGGGCCACCAAAGTACACAAAATCCATTTTAAAGAAGGGCGATAAAACCAACTTCCCAAAGAAAGGAGACACCGTCCACTGCTGGTACACGGGAAAGCTGCAGGACGGGACAGTCTTTGACACCAACATTCAATCAAGTAAGGCTCTGCATGTTCGGGTGTGCAGATGAACTGCTGGGCTTGGTTGCAAATGCTCCCAGAGGGAATTAGCTGGGCTCCTGCAGCAGACGTGGGCAGGGGTTTGTCCCTGGAAGGTGTGTGTGGAAGCGTTCCTGACAAACAGCTTTATCACGGTGCTGCTGAGCTGCCCTGCAGCCCCCGATCCTGACTTTCCTGAGGCAGCAAGGGCAGTATTTTAGGACTGCCTGGTGTCAAGTGACACGGCTGCATCCTGCCAGCCCCGGCCTCTGGCATTCCAGCCCCGGGGAATGTGGAATGCAGGGAGGCAGTCCAGAGAGGAGATGGTGCCTATGGAGCTCTGGCACCAGCAGTGTCCTGAATTTCTCTAAATAAACAAACCTTGGGGCCCTTCTGTGGTCAATCTTTAAATATGGAGGCACTGGAATGAGAGGGATTTGAATGTTCTGGTGTGCAACCTTCCCTGGTGATGGTTTTGTCACAGCTCAGAGGGTTTAGGGGTATGGAACTGTGCAATACTGGAAAGGCTTTGCCAGCAGTGGTGTCCCACACTCAGAAACTCCAGAGTCACTGCAATACTCTCTGTAATTCCTCATGCTTGTGTGTTCCCTGCTGACTTTTCTTGGTTCCTTAGTACGTCCATGACTTGCACAGTCAACTTGTGTAATTCAGGAATGAGTCTTTGGGGTTTGAAAGATGCTTTGGTGCAGCTTGAACATTAATGATGTTTTTAGTGCACAGTGTTAATATTTCCCCTGCAAATCTGATATTGAGCTAAAAATAATATTAGAAGAACAGCTATTTATATAAAGCATGACTGTAATGGCAGGTACAGAAGTGTGGAGCGTGCTGGTGTGATGTTGAGGCAAATGAGCCTAAAACTCTTTTCCAGGTTCAAAGAAGAAAAAAGCAGCCAAGCCCTTGAGTTTCAAAGTTGGCGTAGGAAAAGTGATCCGAGGTGTAAGTGAAGCATCCAGGGCTCCCTCTGAGCCCCCGGGCCACAGTTCCATTCTGTGATTTATGTCTGGGCTGCAGTTTTGGGGTTCTGTTTCTTGTGGAGGCAGATTGCAAGGGGTTACCCTGGGAGGGGGGAACGTTCATCCTCAGAGTGATTCCCTTGTCAGGCAGAGCACGGAACACAGGCTCTGTTCCTTGGGGTGAGCCCAGCCTCGGGCTCCTGTCAGCCTCTCACAGCAGCTGAGACTGATGGGATCCCGGGACTCCGTCCGTCCATCCATCCACCCACCCATCCATGCATCCCTGCATCTGTCCCTCCCTCCATCCATCCATGCATCCCTGTTTGCATTTCCTGGCCTTTACCCTGTGCCAGCCCTGAGCTCCCTTTCCATGGGGAAATTCCTGCTGCTGTCCCCCCTGCCCCTCCCCTGGCCCAGCCTGAGGCCGTTCCCTCTCCTCCTGTCCCTGTTCCTGGAGCAGAGCCCGACCCCCCCGGCTGTCCCCTCCTGGCAGGGACTGTGCAGAGCCACAGGGTCCCCCTGAGCCTCCTTTGCTCTGGGCTGAGCAGGGGAAGGTCCTGATGTGGGATTGGAGCAGGGAAGGGGCTGTGTCCAGGAGCTGCAGTGGCCCGGGTTTCTCCCTGTGTTTCTCCCGGGTTTGTGGGTGCCTCTCCTCAGTGGGGACACAGCAGCAGTCCCTGGGCACACCCTGGGAAGGGAATACTGAAGCTGGGAATGCTGATGGAATGTGCAATGCTCCCATTGCTCCCCGGTGCCACCCCTGGGAGCACAGGTCTGCTCTGTGGGAGGGGAGGGGGAGCAGGGAGGCCCTGCAGTGTTCAGGGCTGGGAGGATGCCCGGGGGTCTGGGATGGTGTGTGGGTGTCCTGGGATGGTGTGTGGGTGTCCTGGGATGATGTGTGGGTGTCCTGGGATGGTGTGTGGCTGTTCTGGGATGGTGTGTGGGTGTCCTGGGATGGTGTGTGGGTGTCCTGGGATGGTGTGTGGGTGTCCTGGGATGATGTGTGGGTGTCCTGGGATGGTGTGTGGCTGTTCTGGGATGGTGTGTGGGTGTCCTGGGATGATGTGTGGCTGTCCTGGGATGGTGTGTGGGTGTGCTGGGATGGTGTGTGGGTGTCCTGGGATGGTGTGTGGGTGTCCTGGGATGGTGTGTGGGTGTCCTGGGATGGTGTGTGGGTGTCCTGGGATGGTGTGTGGGTGTCCTGGGATGGTGTGTGGGTGTGCTGGGATGGTGTGTGGGTGTCCTGGGATGGTGTGTGGCTGTTCTGGGATGGTGTGTGGCTGTTCTGGGATGGTGTGTGGGTGTCCTGGGATGGTGTGTGGGTGTTCTGGGATGGTGTGTGGCTGTCCTGGGATGGTGTGTGGCTGTTCTGGGATGGTGTGTGGGTGTCCTGGGATGGTGTGTGGGTGTCCTGGGATGGTGTGTGGGTGTTCTGGGATGATGTGTGGGTGTCCTGGGATGGTGTGTGGGTGTTCTGGGAGCACAGGGAGGGCTGGGCAGGCAGAGGCTGCTCTCCTGCGGGCTGTGCTGTCCATCCCTGCCCCAGCCGCCGCTGTCGTTGCAGTGGGACGAGGCCCTGCTGACCATGAGCAAAGGAGAGAAGGCCCAGCTTGAGATCGAGCCCGAGTGGGCCTACGGCAAGAAGGGGCAGCCCGAGGCCAAGTATCCTTCATGATACCTGGGGAACTGGGAATGCTGGGGCAAAGGGGAGCTTTATGGACAGGGATACAACGGGGGCTTCACCTGTCACCCACTCAGGAGTTCAGGGCACTGCTGGGGGTGCAATTGCCCTTTTGGAGAAAAATTCATTCAGGGGGAAACCTGCTGCTGTTTCCCACCTGCATTTTTATTCCAGTGCTTCCAAGTGCTTGTGGCTGACGGGGATCCTAAGCAGAGTAGGGAAACAGGAGCAGAGATACATTTGGTTCTGGGATACAGCTGAAGTAGAGGGTGGAGAAGTGATCCTGGAGGGTTTTATGCCCTTTTGCTTTTTCCCAACCCTTCTGGAGGAGGGGAAGGGATTGTTCTCCTGTGCTGGAATGCTGTGATCTGAAGAGCTGCCTGGACACTTGTCCTGTGTAGGGGACACAGGGGGACAGTGTGACCTCCCAGCCACTCCCCCAGCCCTGCAGCCAAGGCTGGGACAGCTCAGGGGCTGAGGGGCAGGGTGTGCCCATGGAGCTGTCCCTGTCTGCCCACAGCTCCTGCTGGGCAGCAGCCGAGGCTCCCTGCCGGATCCGGGGTGTCCAGCTGGGTCTGGGACATCCCAGGGACACGGCAGCAGCCGAGGCTCCCTGCCGGATCCAGGGTGTCCAGCTGGGTCTGGGACATCCCAGGGACATCCCAGGGACAGGGCAGCGGCCGAGGCTCCCTGCCGGATCCGGGGTGTCCAGCTGGGTCTGGGACATCCCAGGGACACGGCAGCAGCCGAGGCTCCCTGCTGGGTCCAGGGTGTCCAGCTGGGCCAAGGACATCCCAGGGACATCCCAGGGACACAGCAGCAGCTGAGGCTCCCTGCCCGGGCAGGGTCACTGCAGGGGCTGTCTCCTTTCAGCTTCCTTAATGCTTCCAACAGGATCCCACCAAACGCCAAACTCTTCTTTGAGGTGGAGCTGGTGGATATTGAATGAGGAGTTCCCTGTGCTGCTGGGGACCCGTTTCTGCCGGGGAGCTTCCTGCCAGCGTTGCTGTAATCCTGGCCCCGGTTACAGCGGCGCTCTGTGGAGATGAGTGCTGAGTGTTGTCCTGCCCCGCTGCTGTAGTGACAGCCCCACCACTAAAGCAGAGTTTGTACCTCCCGTGCCTCCCTTCTTTGTGTGTGTGCTCCCCCTGCTCCTCTGCCGGGCACTGCAGGGCCCCACACCCGGCCAGGGCCCCACATCCGGCCAGGGCTCCTTTCCTGCTGCGGAGCCCAATCCCACAGCGTTCCCCTTATTCCCACAGCGTTCCCCCTCCATCCATTTGACAGCAGCTCTGTTCAGGTGTTCCAGAGGTGTTCCAGGTGTCCCTGTGCCACAGCCCCTCCTGTGCCCACCACTGAGCTCAACTCGTTCTGTTCTCCCTCGTGGCTGGAATGAGGCAGTCCAAGAAAGCTCAGAGCGCTACTCAATTCCTCGCTTTTATTACAAAAATGGGAATGATCACTTTGATCAAAATGAAAAAAGTTCTGCTCACACCGTGTACATGAAAAACTCTAAATACAAAACTCATCCCAAACACAGTTTGTGCTTTTAGAAAAGAATGAAGGTGGTTCAATCCCTGTCCCCTCCCACGCTGCAGGAGCCGTGGGGCAGCTCTGCCAAGGCCCCCAGCCCTGACAGCTGGGCTGGGAGCAGGACGAGCCCTGGCTCCAGCCCCGGCCAGGGCAAAGCCAACCCAGACCCCCTCAGCTTCACCCACTCGATCAGGGAATCATGAGACCGACGAGAATTCTTCTGATACTCCATAAATTAGTGCAGGGAATTAAAAAAATCGTTTATGGTAAATGAGAATCGTACAGAGACCATTTATCAGTTACCAGCACACGAATCTTGCTTCACACGTATCCTGTGAGCAGCAGCTCGGTTCACATGCAGAGGACCAAAAGCAGGTGGCACAACAGTTCTTTCACAGCCCAAAATTAGAAAAATATATTTTTTTTATTCCATCTTTGTTGAAACTGCAGCACAGTGAACTCCACTCCCTCCAGGGATCAGGTGGTGTGGTAATACTGTCCGTAATTCCAGGCGTTCTGGTAGTTGTACTGGAACCAAGCACAGCAGTGGCGTCAGCCAGGCTGGCCCTGGGCAGCACAGCCCGCGCAGCTCCCCCAGCCCCACTGTGCCCCCACTGTGCCCCCACTGTGCCCCGCTGTGCCCCCACTGTGCCCCACTGTGCCCCGCTGTGCCCCCGTGCCCAGCACAGCGCCCGGGAGGGCAGGACAGTCCCCTCCCTCTGAGCAGCCCGGGAAAGGCAGGGCAGGCACAGGACACAGCCTCATCACCAACCACACAATCACAACGTCCTGGGCTGCAGGGACCCACAGGGATCAGCCCAGCCCTGTCCCTGCACAGACCCCCAACAATCCCACCCTGGGCACCCCTGGCAGCGCTGCCCAAAGGCTCCTGGAGCTCTGGGGCCGTGCCCATTCCCTGGGGAGCTTTTCCAGGGCTTATTCCACCCTCTGGGGAGGAACCTTTCCCTGAAATCCAGCCTGACCCCCCCTGGCACAGCTTCAAGGCTGCCACTCCTGCAGTGCTGGGTGTGAAACTCGGGGTGTTTCTCCTGGCCTGGCAAGGGACAGTCTGTGCTGGATGAGACTGCTCCCACTGCCTGCCTCTGGAAAGGATTCCTGACCTGGCTGCAGGCAAGCCCAAAGCAAGGCTACCCACGGGTTGTGCCCCAGTTGTACCACTGCTCTCCCAGCTCTGGGGGCTGCTCTGCACAGTCCAAACACTTTTCATAAAACCGCTTCAGAATTTCCATGGATTTAAAATACACGTGGCTGCGGCAGCAGGGACATGTGTCAGGGAGGCCTTGGCAGAACAGCCAGACTGGATGGTCTTGGAGGGCTTTTCCAACTCAACCATTCCATTCCAGCTGCAATGCCCTGAGGAAGGGCCCCAGAGGAGCAGCTGATTCTGCTGGTCCCAGCAGAGCCCACTGCAGGGCACTACAGGAATTGCTGCCTGGTCACTGTCCTGGCACACAGGAAAGGGCACACCAAGGGCAGCCTGGGCACAACAGCTCCAACAGCAGAGCCCTGCTGCCCTCCCTGTGCGACAGGCCAGCCTCCAGACTGCCCCTCGCTCCTCACAGGAACACCTAACACTTGTGGGGCACGCCCAGCAGGACCAACAGCCCCCGGGAGCCGGCAGCCCGTACCTGGTACCAGGCGTTGTAGTTGTAGGCGGCCTGGTTGACCTGCATGTCCCCGTCCATGAGCTGCGCCGACGCCAGCCCCGCCTCCTCTGTCAGCAGCTTCTTCTCATCGGGCTCCTCCGAGCTGCAAGGGAAAACAGCCTCGTTCTGTACCCTGGGGAAACTGCCCTGGCCCTGGGAGCTGCAAGGGAAAACAACCTCGTTCTGTACCCTGGGGAAACTGCCCTGGCCCCCTGAGCTGCAAGGGAAAACAGCCTCGTTCTGTACCCTGGGGAAACTGCCCTGGCCCTGGGAGCTGCAAGGGAAAACAGCCCTGTTCTGCACTGGGGAAACTGCCCTGGCCCTGGGAGCTGCAAGGGAAAACAGCCCTGTTCTGCACTGGGGAAACTGCCCTGGCCCTGGGAGCTGCAAGGGAAAACAGCCTCGTTCTGTACCCTGGGGAAACTGCCCTGGCCCCCTGAGCTGCAAGGGAAAACAGCCTCGTTCTGTACCCTGGGGAAACTGCCCTGGCCCTGGGAGCTGCAAGGGAAAACAGCCCTGTTCTGCACTGGGGAAACTGCCCTGGCCCTGGGAGCTGCAAGGGAAAACAGCCTCGTTCTGTACCCTGGGGAAACTGCCCTGGCCCTGGGAGCTGCAAGGGAAAACAGCCTCGTTCTGTACCCTGGGGAAACTGCCCTGCCCTGGGAGCTGCAAGGGAACACAGCCCTGTTCTGCACTGGGGAAACTGCCCTGGCCCCCCGAGCTGCAAGGGAACACAGCCTCGTTCTGTACCCTGGGGAAACTGCCCTGCCCTGGGAGCTGCAAGGGAAAACAGCCTCGTTCTGTACCCTGGGGAAACTGCCCTGGCCCCCTGAGCTGCAAGGGAACACAGCCCTGTTCTGCACTGGGGAAACTGCCCTGGCCCTGGGAGCTGCAAGGGAACACAGCCCTGTTCTGCACTGGGGAAACTGCCCTGGCCCTGGGAGCTGCAAGGGAACACAGCCTCATTCTGCACCCTGGGGAAACTGCCCTGGCCTGGCAGGGGGAGGGAGGGACAGGTTGTGCTATGCTTCACAACAGGCTGGGCTTAAAGCTGCTGCCCAGAATGAGACAGCAAAGGCTTGTTCCTGCTTAGAGACAGTTATTTTACCAGCACTGTTTGGCTCAGCTCAACAACTCAACAACTTATTTTCCAGAAATGTTTTCACCCTGGAAGTGTCCAGGGCCAGGATGGACAGAGCTCTGAGCAGCCTGTGAAAGGTGAGCCTGTCCATGGCAGGTTTTGGGGCTTTAAGGTCCCTTCCAAGGCAAACAATTCTGTGAATACTTACGGCAGCACAGCTCTATTTAGTACACACTTTGCAGACTAAAACAGAGTGATTCTGCTCTCACATCAGCCAGTTCAAAGCTGACACTGACACTGACAGACTAAAGCACCCCCCAGTGAGGCTGCCCCCAGCCCTGCCCGGGCTCAGTCCGTACCCGTTCTCCG
This sequence comes from Prinia subflava, assembly GCF_021018805.1. Lineage (NCBI taxonomy): Eukaryota > Metazoa > Chordata > Aves > Passeriformes > Cisticolidae > Prinia > Prinia subflava. The sequence goes on from NC_086251.1 coordinate 62,727,939, forward strand.
CCCGCCGCTTCAGCGTCTCCTGCTCCTTCAGCAGCGCCTGGTGCTCGTCGTAGGCATCCAGGAGCCTGGGGAGAGCACAGCCAGTCAGGCCTTGCAGGGGCTGAACACCTGAGCAACGCCTGCTGCAGCTGCAACAACGCAGCAAATGCAGAGGAATGGATTTTCATTCCACCAGGAAGGGACAGCCAACTTGGTTCTGCTCACAACAGCTCCAGTTCCCAACCCGCTGAACTTCCCTCACAACTTGATGCAGTTTGTATCAAGATCATTTGTACAAAAGTTTTCTAGAAGTGATTTGTGATCAGCTGCTCCTTCAGAGCCTGCTGGTGATGTCAGCCACAGCAGCACAGAGAAGTGGGAATTGATATTTAAACACTGGAAATTATTCCAATCCCAAAGCAGCACCTACAGCCTCTGCCCACCCAGCAAGGAAGAACAAATGTGGTTAATGCAGCGCAGGAGAGTCCTGGCTAAAATTCCCACCAATATTGAAACACCTCCTCATCTGCAGCCTCTCACAAAACCTGCAGCTGCTGACAGTGTGCTCTGGGTGAAAAGAGCTCCTCAGACTCTTTCTGTGCTCTGGCATTATTTGGAAACTGCAAAATTCCTTGTTTGATCTGTCTCAGATCCAAAACCTGCACTGACTGGCTGCCATGAAGAGGCAGCAGAATTTAAGGACAGCTATTGTTAAAAACATACAAAGCAGAAAAACTGATCTGTCATTAATCCTTCCGGGTTATTTAGCTGCAAAATGTAAATAAAAACAACAGACAATTAAGAGGCAAAAAGTACTGTAGCACTGAATTCAAAACTTGCATTTCTGGTGTATCCTCCCATGAAAGTGAACAGTTGCTAACAGTGCTGAGCACTGGAAAACCCCAGCAGTGCAGTTCTGGGAACAAGCAGCAGCTCCCAGAGCCTCCAAGGACAGCTGTGTCCCAGACCTGTCCCATTCCCTGGGGAGCACCTCCCTGCACAGGCCTGACAAGGGAGGAAAACCCGGCAGCAGCAAAGCTCTGCTCAGCCAGGTGTTAAGGGCCAATTAACTGAGAAGAGATTCCTGTTTACAAATCTATTCCTGTTGAACACCAGGAGGGTGGTTTAGAAAAGCAGCTGCTCCTTACAAAGAGCTGATGGCACAAAGGAAATAATTTTACAGAAGGCACTGACCCCACCCTTTTCCCAGCACTCTCCCCATGACCTCAGTTTGGCCACTGCCCCCAGGACATCTTACTTGTTCACATCAGACCCAAAATCTTCCAGGAATTCCACTTTTCTCTGTGAGAACGTGATCCTCATTTTGATGGACAAGGCCCCATGGATGGCCTTGTCAAAGCAGCTCAGGATGTTCTCCTCGTTCTGCTTGAGGTCACCACTGTACTCCATCTCCAGCAGGTTCAGGTACAGTTTGGTGTTTTCCTGTGCAAAACAGGCGTTAGGAATTGCACACTGACCCTCACAGCAGGGTTTAACTCTGTTACACCCCACAATCCACCCCACAAACACACACAACAACAGGCAATAAAGGATTTTCCTCTCTCCTGGGCTGGTTTGTTGCACAAACAGACCAGAAGTGACCAACACCACAGCCCCAGGTGCTGCACTTTGCTGAGTTGCCAGGTATGCCTGTGCTGGCACCAAACCACCCAGTACTGCCCACACCACCAACACTGAACACACCGAGAACATTGAAGAGTCTAAAAATTAAAATACAGGTGCAAAGCACATTGTGCTTCTGATGGGAAAAGGGTGCAAACTTCCAGATTCCCAAGCTGGGGCCTTGGCAACGTCAGTTTAGAGGGACTGTTGTCTCCATGCAGTAATGGGACATTACATCCAGTTACAACTCCTGTCATCACAGTTGCCATGTTTTACAAAACACTTCAGAGAGAAAGACACCGGGGTGGTTTGGGTTTTGGGTAAGACAGCCAAGAGGGAACACATACTTTGTCCAGTTCTATGGCTTCTGACAGCACTTTTCTTGCCTTTGGCAGGTTTTTCTGCACCTTGAAGAGGTGCCGGGCGAGTTTGATGGCATAGAAGGAGGCTTCACTGATGGACTTGGCGTTCCTGACAGCATCTTCCAGCAGCTGCTCTGCCTCCTCCATGTTTCCGTGCCGGCGCTCCAGGCTCACCCTGCGCAGGCGGATCATGGCCAGCCCCAGGATGCACTCCTCAAATGTCTTCAGGATCCTCCTGGCTTCATCAATGTTGCCTGCAACAGCAGGGAGATGCTTTAGGACAGGGCAGATCCCAGAGCTGCCCCAGCAGAGCCCCCCAGAGGCAGGGCTGCCCTTACCCTGCTGCTCCTCGAAGGCTGCCCACAGCATGTGCACCATAGGCTTCTTGGGCAGGTGGATGGTGCAGGCCCTGCTGTACACGTGCCTCACGCCCTCGATGCTGTGGTTCTCCATGTATTTGGCATACTAGGGTTGGAAACAGAGCAGAGACCAGCCAGGTTAAAGCTTGTATGTGTCTCCAAGAACATGCCAGAACGATAAAATTCTTTTGTTTAAACCCATTCAGCACCTTTATGGAACCACTAGACTAGTTTCTGTAAGGAAGGACGTAGAGAGGCAACGCAGTTGGCAAATGCAGCAGTCAAATCTGGTTGCAAGCAGACCATCTCCTAATGCAACAGATATAGTTATAGATGAACAACGTTCACAGGGTACAAGGGTTAGTCACCGGGTCAAGGTGTGCACCAGCAGAGCCGCGAGCTGCCGCCCTTACCTTGATCCAGAAGTCCTCATAGAGGGCACATGAAATGACACATCTCTCAAAGAGGACCACGACCCGCTCGTGAGTGCCATTCTCTATCTCAAACTCTAAGTACTCTTTCCAGTTTTTCAGCTGAATTTTCTCCAGAGGTTTTACATGAAAGTAAGGCCTCTTGATCTGCAAGAGTCACAGGATGCAACTGGTGATTACACACATCACCAAGGGGGTCAAACAATCAACAGCCACACATCCAATACTCAGCTCCTGCCATTGCAGTGTCAGGGCTCCAGGGACACCTCCTCATCTCAATCCAGGGCTATCCAGGTATGGATCAAGGCATTTACTGCAGTGACATTCCAGGCTAGAACCCTCCTTCCCTGGAGAGCTTTGGGAGTGCAAGTGTTTAGAGATGCTGGGGAGAAGCCAAGGCAGCCCAGTACCAATGACATTACAGACACACTGGACACTGCCCACGTCCATCCACACAAGCAGAGTGCTCACTGTGGGACAACCAGCCCACAAATTCAACTCAGAATTTGGCTGAGAATCATGACAAGGAAACAGAGCACTGAATTGGACCCCCCATCAAATATTTACATCAATGTGGTTATGGCAAGACCATGAATTCAGCACCACCGTGTTGTTACTGATGGCTGCAAGAGGGGCAGGGTGGGACAGAGCTCAGCACAGAAAATTAAACATTGCTCTGTTTAAATTGAAATTCTTTTGTCTGGCATCCTGCCAGAGATCCTTTGCTTTCCCTTCACCATCTTTAATTGCAATTAAAAAAATTTAATTGTATCTCGCCTGTGCTGCAACTTCCTCTCAGATCCAAACCCATACAAACGGATGAAGAACTTACAGTAATTAAGGAGAATCCAATTCTTCAAAGCCACCTGAAATTTAAAGCCAATCCCCCCCTTATGCTCCTCACAGATCTCTGCTGTGGAACCCCACGTTTTGTGGCCATTTTGCCCAGCTCCCAGTCCCAGTCCCGCTGCAAACAGCTCCAAGCAATGCCCCGCCCCTGGGTGGGACCTGTGCCCACCCACCTCACTGCTGTCCTTTATGGACACGCTGCACTCTGCATGTGCAGTTCCCCCCAGGCCCCTGGAAACAAGAGCACGCTGTGACCAGCAGCAAGGGCACACTCAGCTTCCCACACCTTTCCTGAACAATGCCCACAGTCCCCGTGCCCTCCCAAGGGGCACAGACCTGCAGCCTCAGGCTTCCCAAGGCAGGGATCTGGGACCCTCTGCCTGCCCTGCCCCTCTGCCGTGGGTCACTGGAGCAGAGCTCAGAGCCTGGGACACTCTGCCTGCCCTGCCCCTCTGCCGTGGGTCACTGAGCAGAGCTCAGAGCCTGGGACACTCTGCCTGCCCTGCCCTGCCCCTCTGCCGTGGGTCACTGAGCAGAGCTCAGAGCCTGGGACACTCTGCCTGCCCTGTCCCTCCTGCTGTGGGTCACTGAGCAGAGCTCAGAGCCTGGGACACTCTGCCTGCCCTGCCCCTCTGCCGTGGGTCACTGAGCAGAGCTCAGAGCCTGGGACACTCTGCCTGCCCTGCCCCTCTGCCGTGCATCACTGAGCAGAGCTCAGAGCCTGGGACACTCTGCCTGCCCTGCCCCTCTGCCGTGGGTCACTGAGCAGAGCTCAGAGCCTGGGACACTCTGCCTGCCCTGCCCCTCTGCCGTGGGTCACTGAGCAGAGCTCAGAGCCTGGGACACTCTGCCTGCCCTGCCCCTCCTGCTGTGGGTCACTGAGCAGAGCTCAGAGCCTGGGACACTCTGCCTGCCCTGTCCCTCTGCCGTGGGTCACTAGAGCAGAGCTCAGAGCCTGGGACACTCTGCCTGCCCTGCCCTGCCCCTCTGCCGTGGGTCACTGAGCAGAGCTCAGAGCCTGGGACACTCTGCCTGCCCTGTCCCTCCTGCTGTGGGTCACTGAGCAGAGCTCAGAGCCTGGGACACTCTGCCTGCCCTGCCCCTCTGCCGTGGGTCACTGAGCAGAGCTCAGAGCCTGGGACACTCTGCCTGCCCTGCCCCTCTGCCGTGGGTCACTGAGCAGAGCTCAGAGCCTGGGACACTCTGCCTGCCCTGCCCCTCTGCCGTGGGTCACTAGAGCAGAGCTCAGAGCCTGGGACACTCTGCCTGCCCTGCCCCTCTGCCGTGGGCCACTAGAGCAGAGCTCGCTGTCACTGGCTCCCCTGGCCCAGTGCAGAAAATCACCCAATGAGCTGACATCACCCAACCCACCAAAGAGTCTCTGAAAATCTGTCCCAGCTGGCTAACACTTTTAGAATAAGCAAACTCTTTTGAATAAGTAAATTTAAAACAAGGACCATTTTTGTCAGGAAGAAGAATATAAAGACTGAGAATGAAAACCACCAGTTGTTTTATCAAGTGGAATCCAACTTAACTTTACAGTGAAAACTGTATATTTGCAGTGATCAAATTATTAGTTTAATTAATTATTTTTAATACATCATACATAGGAGGTCCAAACCAAAATTTACCTGATAAAGTGTGTAATGTTACAATACAAAAGCACAGGCATTTCACTCTCCTCTGAGCACAGGCTTACCTTTAAAAGGGAATCCCCTCCATCCCCTCACGCCTTTGTACCACCCCAGGGCAGGGGCAGCACTAACTCTCAGGGCTCACTGGCTTAGCAAACATTACAGCACCTTGCCTCTCTCCAAACACTGCTCTGAGATCTTTACACCATCAGGTGCCTCTTCACAAGAAAAACAGCACAGAAGTGAAACTGTTCCAGCTCTGAGTCTCTGTCCAGCCTCCCCACCAACAGTTTAATTGTTTCACAGAATTCCCAGCTGCCAGCCCTGCTCCCAGCCCGCCTGCTCGTGCGGCCTCACACAAACCCCACTTACCGCTTCCTCAAACGTCCACCTCTTACTGACTTCGTGCTCGTTGTGGTTAAATATCTCCTGGTGGATCTCAATGATTCTGTGCCTCATGTTCTCTATCTCAGTGATCAGCTAGAACAGAATGGGAGAAAATGTAACACAGGCAGGCACGGTATCGCCTTTGGAGCTGCTTCCTGTGCCGGTGACGTGCAGGGATTCTCCCTGAGCAGCCAGGGGAGGGCTGGGCCATTGCCTGATGGAGCCTTGGCCCTCAGCACACACAGCTGAACACGTTTTTATCCTGTGCTAAAGCTGATTGGAGATTAGGGCTGGATTTGGATCAAAGTCAGCCTCGGTTGCAGTGCGTCTGTGTTTTTCACCATCAGCAATTCCTTTGGACAGCTCCAGGCTTTCCCAGGCCTGTAACAGTCTGAACCTGCCCAGGCCACTGCTGGGGAGGAGCTTTCTTAGAGCACACATCCCAGTCTGCTGACCTGGAATGATTCCTGTTTGCTCCTAACGTTTTGTACCAACTCCTTTCATTTTCTAACTCATTTCTTTAACACCTCTGCCAGCACTGGAAGGGGCTGTCCTGCTCCCACACCAGCCACAGGGCAGGGATGTGCAGGAGCTCTCTGGGCACAGCTCAGGTGGCTGCAGTGGAACCCCTGCCCCAGGAAGGACACGGTGCCAGTGCCCACCCTGTACAGGTGCCTTGGCGGGGTCAGTGATGCCCTCAGAGCTCTGTGGGCACAGCTCAGCTCCAGCAGGCCGAGCTGGCTGCAGTGGAAGCCCTGGCCCAGCCCCAGGAAGGCCCGTGCAGGTACCTTGGCGGAGTCAGTGATGCCCTCAGAGCTCTGTGGGCACAGCCCAGCTCCAGCAGGCCGAGCTGGCTGCAGTGGAAGCCCTGCCCCAGCCCCAGGAAGGCCCGTGCAGGTACCTTGGCGGGGTCGGTGATGTCCTCGGTGCCGCAGGGCAGCTCGTCGCCGTCCTCGCCGCTGTGGCCGCTGGCAGCCGCCAGCTCCTGGCGCAGCTGCACAAACTGCTCCGTGGTCAGGAAGTCTCGGGGCAGGTTGTTCTGGATGTGCTCTTTAAACCTAGCAACAGGCACAGAGAGGCACTGCAGAGGGGCTGTTCCATGCTGCAGTGCTGCCCAGCAGGGCACGGCTGTAAATCCCAGGGGGTTCTCTGTGCCCCATCGCTCCTGAGTGACACTGAGTGCTGCCAGCCCGCACCCATCCCCCTCACGAGTGCCACGTGTCACAGGGAGCATGGCAGGCTGACACAACCCTTGCCATGCAAAAGAGATGGCAAAGGACAACATCAGGTATACAGGGAATATTTTATTTCCCACACCAAGAGATCTGTGGAAGTTATGGAGAAGACTGTGTGCAATTTAACTGAGGCTGCTGCTCAAGCTGCCCCACCAGTGCAGAATTCCACTGCCTAAAACTGAACCAGGTTCCTCTTTAGTCACTTAAACTGCTGTTCACCACACAGGGGCACTGCACAAGTATTAAAGCCCAAAACTGCTCATTCTGATTTCTCAAAGACACCCTCTCTTCTTCTCCACACTTCCAAGGCCTGTCCTTATTCCACAACAAAACCTCTGAATTGACCTAAAACCAAATTCCACAAATGTGCACCAGTACTTTAAAACAATCATTCCAACTGCCTGAGTACATAAATAAATTCAAAACTGTTTCAAGTTCTGTGCTGAGCGTTTCCCCCTCTCACACGGCACTAACTCCCTGTTTTCCCTTTACCTCTGGAAGTGGTGGCTGTAGAGCTGTGTTGGGATTCCCAGGATGCGGTCATAGATGGATGTAACTTCCCTCAGGTTTCCCTGGTCATTTTCCCAGTTTATATACATTTCCCAGAGTCTGTCAGAACGGAAATCTGTCCCAGCAGCCAGCACTGCGTGTTCATAGGCTCTGGAAAAGGAAATCGTTTTACACTGGTTTCTGCATGCCAGGACACAACAAGGAAGGAAAGTCCTGGCTCCTACTTAAAGTTATGAGCACCCTCACTTACTGAAACTAGACTTTTATTAATTATTTACATTCTTCAAAGTGTTTTCCAGATATGTCTAGAGATTCCAAAAGCTCACACACTTTTTTCCTCCAGCACTTCCACAACAGAACAAATAAAGGCAACAGCAAAAGCCACTGGCAGGAACACAAGAAATGAGGAAAATTTACCACTTTTGTCTTATACAGACTCCAAACCCACCAGTGCAGCAGTGTAACACTCAAAAGCTGTGCAGCAATTCTGCAGCTTGATTCAGACTCAATTACAGTTCAATTAAGCCTTCTGATCAAACTCCAGTCCAAGCCTTTAACCAGGTCCACTGCCAGCCACAGCGAGCAGACATACCTTAGTCATACCCTGGAAATCTCAAGGAATTAAATTCCAAGACTCCAAATGCTGCACAAAGTATTTCTTAACATCCAGTCAGAAGCTCTCAAGCCACAACTTTGCTCCTTCTTACAGAATCTGGCTCCATCATCTCTCAAGTTAAAAATCCTTCAGGTGACACCAGGCTGTTGGGAATTTACCCCTTGCCTTAAGAACACAATAACCTGATCCCAGGGGCGTGTATGGGTATCAGGCTGCTCCCAACTCACCCCCGGATGGTACTGTTAGTTTCTGGATCAGCAGGGTCCAAGGTCTCCTTTAGGAAGTTTATATAATGTATCCAAAGATCAACACTAAGAGGAATTGCCTGAAGCCCTCGGCGATAGACCTATGAAGAGAACATGAACTGTACTTCAAATCCTTAATGGGGTCCTAAGAGAGAGGCAACACTGTGTTATCCGGTGAACCTTAGAAATACTAATTACTGGAATTTTGTTTAAATAATCTACCATTACCATTCGGGTGGAGGTTGGATAGAACATGGCAATGTTCTGATCTCCACGTGCAGAGTCTTGATCTTCAAAGCGCAGCGGTCCCTGCATTCTGACCAGGTTGTGTGGGCAGGCTTTGGGGTACAGACCATAGGGCACAGACCCATTAGAGCATCATTGACAGCGTCTGACCAAAAATGCAATAAGATGGAGCAATTGTGACCAGCAAACCAACTATATTGTTTTGAAAATGAGTAATAAATGGAAGTGACAGAAAAGCCCTGCCCTACTTGTTAAGCTGCAGTGTAATACAGAGGCTTGCACTGCAAAGCTTGACAAACTGTAGAGGTTTAACGCACCTGCCAACAAAGAGAGAGAACATTAGCTCCAAATGCCACAGCTGGGACACGTGCAAACACGTCCCTCGAGCCCTGGCCGTGCAGGGCAGGCACTGGCAGCCCAATGACTCGCAGTGGGACAGTCATTGTTGGCTCTGGGACTGGTGGCAGCGCTGGCCCCGGGCCCTACGTACCTCATCTGACTGCTTGACGTTGTCGTGGCGCTTCTCCAGGTCTGCGTACTTCTTCCAGTACCCATAGCAGTAGGGGTAGTGTGAGAAAAACCTGTCAAACGCTTTCCTGGCCGCGGGCAAGTGGTTCTGGGGAAACACAGAGCGAGCATGGTCAGTGCTTCCCTTAGCAACAACCTCAGGTTGTTCAAATACAGTTATTAACACCGTGTTAGGAATGCCGGGTGTTATTCTGACATTGCCCTTGACTGGGCTACTGGAAGGTGTCCCTGCACATGGCAGGGGGTGGAACTAGATGAGCTTTTTAAGGTCACTTCCAACCCAAACCATCCCAGCATTTTACAATTAAATGACAACAGTGGCAAGGACAGCTGCCTTAAAACAGCATCTGTGACAGCCTGATGTCCATTCTACATTTGCCACTAGAACTCCATGACTTTGGTTTGGTTTCTTTCTTTCTTTCTTTCTTTCTTTCTTTATTTGTTTATTTATTTCTTTCCATTCTACATTTGCCACTGGAACTCCATGACTTTGGTTTTGTTTCTTTCTTTCTTTGTTTATTTATTTCTTTCCATTCTACATTTGCCACTGGAACTCCATGACTTTGGTTTTGTTTCTTTCTTTCTTTGTTTATTTATTTCTTTCCATTCTACATTTGCCACTGGAACTCCATGACTTTGGTTTTCTTTGTTTATTTGTTTCGGGGAGACTGAGGAGCAAGGGGCGGGTACTGACCTCCTGCTCTACGTACTGCAGCAGATAAACCCATCCTGTGAAATCCTGTGGATTGTCCTCTACCACTTTCCAAAACTTGTCAAAGTCGGGAGGGAAGTCAGCCTCGATGTCGGTGGTCTGCAGGCCCTCAATGTTTGGGATCTCGCTCTCCTGCGTGTTGTCCTCGTTGAGGTCGGGGGAGCTGTCTGGGGACTGCTCCATCTCGGTGACACTCATGATCTCGGTGCTGAAGTCCATGTGCTGCTCCTCGGGCGCGCTCTGGGCGCCGGGCTCCGCGCCCTCAGTGCCCACAGTGGGCTGCTCCTCCTCCGTGCTCTCGGCGTTCTCCATGGCTGCCTGTGCGCCTGGATCCTGTGGGGACACAACTGTTCAGTGCTGGGGCACAGCTCGGCTGTGAGCCGGGAGCCCAGAGCCTCCCAGGTGCTCCAGGCATGCTTGCATTTCACCACAACCCTGATTACATCTGCCTCGCTCATCAGCCTTGTTCAACAGTAAAAACCATTAACACCAGTCAGATTTTCATATCTGCACACACGCATCATTGTGGGTTTCTAAACAACTGTCACATGGAGCTACTGAGGTATAAAAGTGAATCATTACAGTTTTCCTGTAGGAGTCCAGCAGAAGTTTATTATAAATAAAGAATTATGTTCAAATGCCATAGAAACGTTCAGGCTGGAAAAGCTGTCTGAGGCCATCAGGTCCAAGTTACTCCAGAAGTGCCAAGGCTACCATGGACCCAAAATTCATTTAATTTTCCTACTTAGTACAAGTCAGTAAGCTCTTTGTGAAATAAACAGGTGTTAGAATGTGCCCCCAACATCAGGCTAAAGCAAAGACAAGAATTACTGTCACCACCAACTCAGTCCCCATTAGCGATGTCCAAGCACACACAGCAGCACCAGAGGGGCACAGAAACGCTGTGGCTGCCCTTGACCTGCAGCCCCTCACTCCCGCCCACACCCAGTGCCAGGCGCTTCCTCCCGGCCCTCGGGACAGACTCCTGCCTCCTCCCACTCCTCCTCTGATGTCCCTGCCAGGAGCCACTGCCTGCCCTGCCCTGCTGTGCCAGCACCAGGCCAGCCTGACCTGGCTGGGTGCCACCCGCCTCGGCCATCCCGGCCCTCCCTCCCGGAGCCGAGCACGGAGCCAAGCCCTGAGCCGAGCACCGAGCCGAGCCCTGTGCACGGCCCTGAGATCCAGAACAGCTCCCTGCAGGACACAACGGCTCAGGGATACAGAACAGCTCCCTGCAGGACACAACGGCTCAGGGAACAGCTCCCTGCAGGACACAACGGCTCAGGGATACAGAACAGCTCCCTGCAGGACACAACAGCTCAGGGATCCAGAACAGCTCCCTGCAGGACACAACAGCTCAGGGATCCAGAACAGCTCCCTGCAGGACACAACGGCTCAGGGAACAGCTCCCTGCAGGACACAACGGCTCAGGGATACAGAACAGCTCCCTGCAGGACACAACGGCTCAGGGATACAGAACAGCTCCCTGCAGGACACGACAGCTCCAGCTGTGAGTGTGGCCGGGATGAGGGACACTGCTGGACTGTCACACGCTCCACTCCACGCCTGCTTCCTCTCATTCCCCTCGGGGCGGGTGGCAAATGCATTTGGGATTTAAAATGGAAGGCAGAAGTCCCCACACCAGAATTCCCCAGAGTTCTTTCACACTGAAAATCTGAAGTGGCAAAACCCAGACCACTACTTTCACTTCAACAAGGACATGGATAAGACACCACTACATACTGGGGTGAAGTTCTTGCCAGAAACAAAATAATCTCTCTCCCTTGTCTTCAGCAGCTTCAATTCCTGGGACAACAGTTCATGTTTTCCCAGGAGCTCACCAAGCCAAGGAACTTCGGCACAATGTTCAGGAGTCCATGTGGTCTACCCTGCAAGTTTTCCAACAACTGCTTTTTAAAGTGTTTCTGTTCTCCATCATTAGGCAGCCATGGACTTGGAGAAACCTGGGGTAGTGAACGGTGTTCCTGCTCCTGGCAGGGGGTGCAACTGCACGGGCTTTGAAGTGTCTTCCAACCCAAACCATTCTGTGACTCTCTGATTTTGAGAAAAAACATCATTTGTAACATGAAGTTATACATTAAATATCAAAGAGTATCACTGTGCCTTTACCAGTGCAACAGGCAGAGATCTGAATCACTCAAAGGCTGCTGCACTTCGGAGGGTGCCTCGGGCAGGTTCTAAAATTGAGGGGTGAGAGGAGGGAGCGACACAAACTGCAGCCCCAGCACTAGAAAAAACAGTTTAAATGCTATTTACAGCTCTAAAACTTGATGTAACAGTGATGGGACAAGATGAAATGGCTTCAAGTTGCACCAGGAGAGGTTCATGTTGGATACTGGGGAAATTCCTTCCTGGCAAGGGCTGTCCAGCCCTGGCACAGCTGCCCAGGACACTCCTGGAGTGCCCATCCCTGCAGGGATTTAAAGCCCTGTGGCACTTGGGGACACGGGGTACTGGTGGCCTTGGCTGCAGGGGAGAATGGTTGGGCTTAATGATCAGCCCTAATGATTCCATGGGTTCTACCATCATTAGAAACGCAGTAATTCACGACCTGAACTTATTCTGACATTTAACAGATGTTTTCTCCCTCTAGCTGATTCACAAGACCTATTCCAACTTAAAAAAACCCCACCAAACCAGCTTTCCAAATCCAGCTGTCTTCAGATTCGGAGGGAAAAAAGAATGAGGGAGAAGCCGTATGGATCACACAAGGTCTGAGCTGCACACGAGGCTTCAAACAGAAACCAAGTCTGTCTGACAGCTCTTCCAGTCAATGGAAGATGCCAGTCTGGTCCCTGGCATTTCCCAAAATCTGACAGAAATCCATGGTTTAAACCAGCCAGCACAACAGGCCATGCCCAGGCCACGAAAGTCCAGGGGTGGGCACGGGGCTAAGGCATACCGGAAACTTAATTCCAGGGTTTTCACCTTAATTTGGGCAGTTTTCACTTTAATTCCAAAGGGTTTGATATCACACAGCCCACACAACTGAATCAGAGTATCAGGCAGCTACACACACAGCGGTATTAAATAATTGATGCCAACATGTATTATTCAACCTGTTACCAGCAAAACTGCTGTACACAAAACTGCCGCTTATAAACGTGAATGAACTAATGGAAAACAAACAGGGGAACTGCGGAGGGGCAGGAATGTGGAGCCTTATCTGAGCTCTGCCCAGAACGCTCCATTCACACCCCTGATAAGGCGCTGCTGAACCACCCGGGGCAGGGCCGCCCTGCCTGGGACCGGCGCGGCTGTGCCGGGATTAGGTTTGAATCACGGAATCATTTACTAGAAAAGCCCTACAAGGCCATCCAGTCCCAGCTGTACCGATCCCCACCGCGCCGCCAGCCCAGAGCCCTCAGTGCCACGTCCAGGCCTTCCCTGGGCACCTCCAGGGACGGGCACTCCAAACCTCCCTGGGCTCTTCCAAGGCCTGAACTCCCTTTCCATGGGGAAATTCCCGCTGCTGTCCCCCTGCCCTCCCCTGGCGCAGGCTGGGCCGTTCCCTCTCGCTCGGGGCCTCCCCGGGGCCCGGGCCGAGCAATAACGTCACAGCCCGCGAGGCGCGGAGCGGCTCCGCGCGGGCCCGCTGCCGCCCGGCGGCCGTTCAACGCACAAAACGGGGATACAAGGATACAGCCGGGACACCGGGATACACCCCCACGCCAGAGTTCACCTCTCGGGCAGACCCGAGGCCCGGCAGCGGCCGCGGGAGACGACGGGGCCGACGCGGCGCTCGGAGCGCCCCGCGCGCGGCCCGGCCCAGCCCCTGCCCGCCTGGGCCTCCCGCCCCAGCTGTCCCTCGGCCCGGGCGCTGCCGGCCGCTGCGGGAGCTCCCCGCTGTCCTCCCCTCGGCCCCGTGCCGCCGCAGCCCCCCGCCCCTGGCCGGTACCTGCCGGGGCCGCCGCAGCCGGGGCCGCCTCAGCCGCCGCCGCCTCGCCCGGGCCTCACGCACCGCGCACGCGCACTGCGCCCCGCGCGCGCGCACCGCCCGCGTGCCCGCCCGCCCCTGCGCGTGCGCACCGGCCACCCCCAGCGCCCGCCCCTTCCCGCCAAATGGCGCCGGTCCCTGAGGGGCGGGGTAGGAGACAGGGCCCGGTACGGGATTTAAATAAAAACAGCCCAGGACGGGAATATTTGCGGACCAGTAAAGGGAATGAAACAAATACAGCCCCGGATGGAAACATCCTAGAATCCTTTGGGTTTGAAAACACTTCGAAGATCACCCAGTCCCACTGTCCACGCACCACTGCCACTGTAGCCTTTAAATCACTAAAGCAAGTCACCCATACCACATCCAGGAATTCCCTGGACACCTCCAGGGATGGGCACTTCAAACCTCCCTGGGCACTTCCAAGGCCTGAGCCCCCTTTCCATGGGGAAATTCCTGCTGCTGTCCCCCCTGCCCCTCCCCTGGCCCAGCCTGAGGCCGTTCCCTCTCCTCCTGTCCCTGTTCCTGGAGCAGAGCCCGACCCCCCCGGCTGTCCCCTCCTGGCAGGGACTGTGCAGAGCCACAGGGTCCCCCTGAGCCTCCTTTGCTCCAGGCTGAGCCCCTTCCCAGCTCCCTCAGGAATTCTCCAGCCCCTTCCCAGCTCCCTCAGTCCCTCCTGGGGCTCCAGACCCTTCCCCAGCTCCCTTCCCTTCCCTGGACATGTTCCAGCCCGTCCAGGTCCCTTTTAAAGTGAGGGGCCCAGAGGTGATCCCAGGATTGGAGGTGCCTCAGCAGTGCCAGCACAGGGGACAGTCACTGCCCTGCTGCTGCCGCCACCCTGTTCCTGGTCCAGGCCAGGTGTCTCTGGCCTCCTGCCCACCTCAGCACACCTGGGCTCACCTTCAGCCACTGTCATCAGGTTCCTTTGAGCAGTGCAGCTCTCGAGCCACTCCTCCCACCCTTTTACAGAAATACATCTCTGTACAGAAATAAATCCCTTTATTTATATATCCCATTGTGTCCCATGTCCAATGTGTCCAGAGCCCACAGCTGGGGAAGGAGAAGGCTTGGGGTTCATGATCCCCACTGCCCAGCCCTGAGACAACAAATACTGCACCACTGCCTGTGGGGGTACAAAAATACATGTTTTTCACAAACAGCACTGCATCCCTGTGTCCAGGATTCTCTTCTTTGTAAAGCACAGTGCTGATGTGACCATGTAGGTTTTCATGAGCAATCCAGGGACAGGTCCTGGAGCCTCTGAAGGGAAGCACAGATGGGTTGGAGCGGCTCTTCCATGGCTGTGCTGGTGACAGGGAGGGGAGCCAGCCCCACGCTGCCCAGCACGGCTCTCCCAGTCCAGTCCTGCAGGCTGTCCCAGCCCGGCTGTGGGGGCTCTCCCTCAGGCACCGTGGGCCAGCACAGGGCTGTTCTCGCCCGTGTGCGCGGCCCAGGCGGCGCTGGAGCTTCACAGGGATGCCAATTTTACGTTCCTGTCTCCAAAAGCTCCTCCAGGCTCTTGCTGATGTGCGGGGGCTGGGCCGCGGCGTGGGCCAGCAGGCCGGGGCCCATCTGTGCCCACAGGGCCTGGGCCAGGCTGGCCGTGGCCGTGCGGGGGCCGGGCACGGCGCCGCCGCTGGCACAGCTGCCCAGCAGGTGCCACAGCACGGGCAGCACCTTCTGCTCCACAGCACAGGGCTTCCGCGGGTACAGCTCCGGCACCAGCTCTGCAATAAAATATTAATTTTAGTTACACTTTACATGGGAGCCCCAGCCCTGACAGGGGCACAGCTCTGTCATCAGCTCTGCGGGAGAGAACACGTTCAGTCACACTTTACACGGGAGCCCCAGCCCTGACAGGTGTACAGCTCCAGCACCAGTTCTGCAATAAAATATTCATTTCAATTACAGTTTAGATAGGTTCCCCAGCTCTGACAGGGGCACAGCTCTGTCATCAGCTCTGCAATAAAATATTCATTTCAATTACAATTTAGATGGGATCCCCAGCTCTGACAGGGGTACAGCTCCAGCACCAGCTCTGCCAGGAGAAAACAAACATTTCAGTTACACTTTACATGGGATCCCCAGCTCTGACAGGGGCACAGCTCTGGCACCAGCTCTGCAATAAAATATTCATTTCAATTACAATTTAGATGGGATCCCCAGCTTTAAGAGGGTAGAGCTCTGTCAGGAGAAAATATGCATTTCAATTACAGTTTAGATGGGATCCCCAGCTTTGACAGGGGTACAGCTCCGGCACCAGCTTTGCAAGGGACCAAGCAGGGGTCAGGATAAAATATTCATTTAAATTACAATTTTGATGTGATCCTGGTCTTTGGGAGAGGTTTAAAGGCACTTAAATCATCTCCTCAAACTGCTGCTGCACACAAGAGTTTGCTGTTGCAACATCATCACCTCCCATAAAAAGTACCAGATTTTTCCACAACAACTCCTTTTATCCTCTCCAAGGAGTTTACACAGTAGCACCAGTGCTGCTGCTAATTGCACTTTTCCATTAAGCTAAAAAACGAAAAGAAATAAAGGGGACTTTAAGTTGGGATTTTTTCAGTTAGGATTCTCATAAGGACCTTTATTTCTTACAGTGTAAGGTCTGGTATTTCCAATTTCCCTGCCATCTCAGAAATTAGCAGCAGATATTTAAGAAAAAAGCAGCCTTATACTGTAAATATAGAATCACAGAACGATGGAATATCCTGAGCTGGAAGGGACCCACAAGGATCACGAGTCCAACTCCTGGCTCTGCACACATATACATAAAATATGTATAAAAATAAATATATATGTTTATAGGATGAAATATTTTCCCTACCTGGACAATTAAACCACAGAATCATTTTGGTTGGAATAGATCCTCAAGCATGAATTCAGTGTTTCATCAGCAAATGTTCCCCTCTCTGCCAGAAGAGCCTCTTCTGATACATAATACAAACCACTCCGAAAATCCCAGCAAGAGAGGGACTGTTTAAAGCTGTTTAACACCTTCAGAAAGCATAAATGTAGGGGTATTTCAAGAACAGCCTGTCCATTGTGTTCTTGAGTTCATTTCACACAGCACTGCTCTGAAAGCAACCCAAGGCAATGTTTGGTCCAAGCATACTTCCTATAAAAACATTCCTTGTTCATTTAAAATGTGGAAATTCAGCCTTTCTCAAGGAATTCCTGCCTGTGAGGGTGGGAAGGGGCTGGGCTGGAATTGCCAGAGCAGCTGTGGCTGCCCCTGGATCCTGGCAGTGCCCAAGGCCAGGTTGGACACTGGGGCTGGAGCAGCCTGGGACAGTGGGAGGTGTCCCTGCCATGGCAGGGGGGGCACTGGGGGGGATTTCAGGTCCCTTCCAGCCCAAACCACTCTGGATTCCTGGCAAGAGCATGAGGGAATGAGCACTGGGAGAGGGAATGCAATGCCATGGTAAAATTATTACATGCTTAAGGTATTTATAAATGTTAATCCTTAAGGTATTTTAATATATGAGGTATTTAAATTTAAATTAAATCCTTAATATATTTTAAATATTTATAAATTCCAGGTATTTATAGCTCTTCCATCTGACTATATAATACCGTACTAAAGCTAATGCTAATCCTTTGTTTTGTCAGCAATAGCTCCAATTTCCATTAAAGAGCTGAAGTGTGACAACTGCTGCACAACCTCCTGAGACAGAAGGGAAGGTACAGACCCACCTCCACCCTGCAATTAATTTCCCTAATTAAGGGAACCCAACCAACCAAGCAAGCAAAGGAAAACAGCACTTTACCAGCCAGCTTTTCTGTCAGGTCCTGCTTTGCTTTTCCACTCAGGAACTGGGCTTTTGTGCAGAATGGCTGCAGGAGCAGGGAGGTGTCTAAATGCAAAGAGCAAAACACGTTAAATTCTTAAATAGGAAAATAAATTATCTAGAAATAAACCAAATATGGGGAAAAGTAAATAAGAAAATGCTATGGAAAATCAACTAAGCACTACTGAACAATATCAAGATGATCTGCGTGGTGAGAATAAACCAAATGATTTTTACACAGTGTAGCAACTCTGTGAAACTTGGAAAGAGTAACACTTTCAATTTCCAACTTAATCACCACAATTAAAACGGTTTCAAATGAAGAGAGAGTAAATTGCTTACCTAAGTGTTGACACAGAGCCTGGATAACGTTTGTGGCAGCTGTATAAATCCCTGGATTTTTGGAGTTGAGGTTGTTGTCCACTATGGCAGGAATTAACATGTTGATCACAGGTGACAAACTGTCTTTGAGCAGTGGAATCATCTTGTGCATGGCCTCCAAAGCCACCTGGTTCACTTTGCTGTTGGAGTCGTGCAAGCGAGGCTTGAAAGCATCAAAGATCTGCAAAAGCATCCAAGCAGCACTCATGGAACTGGGAATCAGTGCTTCAGGGAAAAAGCTCATTACCTGCTTTATTGCTGCACTTTAATTGTCCACCTCAGCAAATGATGGCTCTGCTATCTGCAGGAGTTGGAAATAGATGTGCTGTAAGGTCTCTTCTCACCCAAACCACTCTGGGATTCTGAGATATGCAAATTCCTGGGATCATTTTTGGAGCAACTCAAGCAACATTTGCTGTTTTAACCCCGTGCATTAATCTGATCTGAACCCCTGCAGTGGACTCCAGGCACAGTAACTCATCATGACTCAGATTTCCTGGGAAGCCGGTACTTTAGGGAGACATGGCTCTGCTCAGCACAGGGAATGTCAGAAAGGTTTCAAACCCATCCACAGTTTGGGTACCAGGAGGTTCCACAGCAGAATTCCATCATTCCACACAAAGATATGGCAGTGTTGGACAAGCTTGGGTCTCCTTCCATTGTATCTATCTTTAATTTACACCTGCTGGACCTTTCTTTCTCCTACAGAATCTCCTTTCCTATTGGACAGGATCCTCACCCTGGGCTTTAGCACAAGAAATTTAGCATAATTTATTCCTCACCTTCTCCCACACAAAAACTTGTACCTCTACTTCAGAGACAGTTTTACAGTTTGCATTAATCCCTTCTGCTTTCTTCACAACTATTCCATATTTTGATATTTACCCAAGAGTGGCATGCAGAACAGCACACAGGATTCCAGAAATCATGGAATCACAGAATGGTTTGGATGGGAAGGGATGTTAAAGTGCACCCCATGCAACCCCTTGTCATCATCAGGGACACTTCCCACTATCCCAGGCTGCTCCAAGCCTCATCCAACCCCCTGGACCCTTTCCAGGGACGGGACAGACACAGATTCTCAGGGCAGCAGTTCCAAAGTGCCCTGCGTGAAAAATTCCACGTTTCTCCTCCTGTTCCCTTCCTCTCCTCCCTTTTTGCCTCCCGCAGACCTCCCTGCTCCTCAGTGCTCTCTGCCAATGCTCCTTATTCCAAGGAGGGGCCCAGGCTTTTCCCAGCAAGGCGCTTTTCCCGAGTTACCCTGATGATGTTGGCCAGCACCAGGGCGGGGCTGCCCTGCGCGTGCAGCAGCAGCTGCCGCACGCCGCTGATGCGCTCGCGGAAATCCCTGGCGCTCAGCAGCCCCACCATGTCCCGCACGTACTCCTCACTGTCCAGGGCACTGCGGGGAGCTGCCCTCCGTGGGGCCTCGTGGGCCTCCGTGCTGTCCCTGGGGGAGAAGGAAACGTTATTGCATGAGCCACTGGGACAGCATGTGGCCCTTGTTACACTGCAGCCCTTAAACCACTAACCCAGGTCACCCACACCACGTCCAGGCTTCTCTGGGTACCTCCAGGGATGGGCACTCCAAACTCCCTGGGCTCTTCCAAGGCCTGAGCTCCCTTTCCATGGGGAAATTCCTGCTGCTGTCCCCCCTGCCCCTCCCCTGGCCCAGCCTGACGCCGTTCCCTCTGCTGGGCTCATCCCATAAATTCTCCTCCCATCTAAGGGCAAGTATCAGAAGTAAAAAGAAAGTTTCATGCTAAATGAAAAACTTGGCAAATTAAAAATAAATCACTTAATAGTAATTGTTGTTCTCTCATATATCCGTTCTGCCCCAAATGCAGCTGATTTTGAGACCAGGAACAATTGGGAACTTCCCTTACATCAATGGGTCACAACCCATCCAAAACTTACTGCAGCCTAATTCTTTATTCCCAGAGTACTTTAAAGACTGACTCCTGCTGTTACCTCAGCAACACTCCATGCTGAGGTGAAAACACAACAACTCTTCCTAGAATATTTAGAAACAAATTTCCTGTGGCACCTGATCTCATTAGAGAACCATGGAAAGGATTATAAAACCTGTGGAATGACCTCTCTGTCCAGGTACCTACAGACCATCCAGGCAGCCATTGCCTCACTCCTAATTCCTGAACATGAGGCTTGGATGGGGAATGGAATAAGCAATCAAAATTTATCAGTAAATGTAGAATCAGTTATTATTTTGAACTGTGGACAGTGTATTAAAGAAATCTGGTCCTGAAGAGATACTGCACTCACAGCCTTCTGAACTCTTGTGTTCTTAGATGCAGTTTCTGGCTTGCTTTAAATTTTGGGGTGCTTCTTTTTCAGTTCACTGAATCACAAACCACGGAATGGTTGGGGTTGGAAGGGACCTCAAATCCCACCCTGTTGCCATGAGTTTTTCCTGGTTTTGCTGAGCGTTCATATTAAAGGAAAAGTTCGTACCTTCTCACACTCTTTTAATGTAAACATCAGCTATGTTCTATAAACATAGCCATTGTTTTTACATTCCTTGCTGGGACAAACAAGACTGTGTGACAGTCCCCTTCACCAATGTGATGTAGAGGTGGGATTTCCTTCCTCCAATCTACAAGCCTCATAGTAAAAGTATAAAAGTAAGTTTTTGTAAATAAACCGGGTCTTCTGCCCTGCTGCTGTTGTTGCACCCAGATCTGTGTCCCCAGTCTGTTTTTCCTGGTTAGGCCTCCACGGTGATACCACCCCACCCCTGCCATGGCAGGGACACCTCCCACTGTCCCAGGCTGCTCCAGCCCCAGTGCCCAGCCTGGCCCTGGGCACTGCCAGGGATCCAGGGGCAGCCTGTGCCAGGGCCTCACTGCCCTCCCAGAAAGGATACAGTGAAGTGTCCTTCTATTCCTGTGTTCCAGACCCATCTCAGCCAGGAACCCTGTGTGTGGTGCTATCCTGGGTGTTTGTAAATCCCCCTACCCAGGCACTTTGAAGGATTTCTCCGTGTGGTGTTGGCTTTGTGGCCTGCTTGGTCTTTGCTCAGCCAAAGATGGTTTTTTCCTTCCCCTTTCTGGGAATTTTCTCTATTCCGTTTTGGTTTTCCCCTCAGCTTGGAGGGCCTGCAGTGCAGGTTTGAGCTGCCTTAAGGATGAATTCCGTGGTGCCTGTCCACAGCTGAGGGATGCCAGCAGGAGTGGAGCAGCCCCACTCTGGTCACTGGGCAGCACCAGGCAGGGAGAGACAGCCCCGAGTGGCCCCAGCCCTGGTGCTTGGCCTTTGTCCTAAAGCCCGAGGCCATCCCTGATGGGTATTTCCAGCATTTTGGGTTTCTTCTTTTTCCTGGGGAGTTCATGAGATAGAGCATTTTGCTGTCTAGCAGTTATTTACATTTCCCCCCTTGCCTGTCAGCATTCTGTTAATAAACTGATATTTTTTCACTTCTATCTACTCAGCTCATTCCTTACTGGCAGAAAGGGATTGGAATCAAGGGGAGGTTGCTCATTTCAGAGTGCCCAGCTCCCCAAACTGTCTCAGGGCAGGACCAGGTGACACTGCTGAGGGGCCCCCACAGAACATGCCAGCAGAGATGGGAGGTGACACTGTCCCCACTGATGGAACCAGCAGGAAATGGGAAGAGCTGCACAGAGCCCTCCACGGGAAGTCATGGGACTGGACAAGGTGATCCAGTCAGGCTGCAGAGCTGAAAGCCTCCAGCTGCCTCTGGACATCCCTGCCCAAGAGAAGTGGCCAGCACTCTGCCTCTGCACCAGTGGATGGTGGCAAACGCTCTGTGGGAGGGGCTGGAAAGCAGGAAAAAGGCAATTGGCAGCACAGAGGGAAACTGATTTTGGCTGCTGGAGAAAGGCAGGACATCAGTGGCCAGGCAGAGGGGCTGGCAGTGACAGTCCTGTGCCTGAGAGCTGGGCCAGCGAGGAGCAGCACAGCAAACAGCTGCAGCACGCTGCCAGAGTGACGTGTCATGGGTAGGTCTGGACTGCAAACAAGGGAGAGGAATTTCCAGCTTGGTGGGCCCGTGGGGCCTCAGGCCACTGGGGAAGAGATGCCACCTCTAAGTGGGCATGAGGCCAAGGGGTGGCCTTTACCATGGACACTGTATCCCAGGGAATCCACGGCTGCATCCATGGAATGTGAGCTGCCATCGAGGCCAAGTGGGATCCCTGTGCTGGGGGCTCTAAATATAACTGTGGGGAGGGGAGGGGAGGGAAGATGGATTAATCCTGCCTGGAGCAAAGGCAAACCCTCCCTGGGGCTGCCTCTGCTCAGAGGCCTGGCTGCACCTGGGGGTGATGCAGAAATGTGTGTGTACCTCAGGGGATCTGACCTGGGTGAGAACAGCCTGTGAGGCTGCAGTGCCTGTGCACCCCTGGCTGCTGAGCATCGCTGCTGCTGCATGATTTAACTGCCAGGGGCTGCCCCAGTCCTGCCACTCATGGAGCCAGTGAACTACACCTGGGATATCCTGCATGGGATATCCCAGGTAGTTCATACAGTTATATATTTGTATATATAACTATATACAAATGCAGTTATTATCCTGCAAAAACTGCATTTGTATAGAGTTATATGGATATATGTAGAGATAGGTATGTTTAAAGTTCCAATGCACTCATTTGGGCATCCAGCAGATGGTGTGGAAGAAGGGTGGAATGTCCTGGAGTAATCCATAAGGTCATTGTATTCTTATCTATGTGAGCCCAGAAATTGCTACTGTATATCCAAAACCTAAAAAAGGTCAAAATAAAACCTATAAGAAGATAAAACAAAACTAAAAGTGGTCAGAGTATGATCTAAACCCTTCAGCATCCCAGCCAGGGTCTAACTAAGTCCTTGGTGTCCACAGTTGTGCACAATGAGTAATTTGTGCTGTGTCTCCAACTAGGAATGGCTTTTCCATGAGTTTGAACAGCAACATCTTGGATCTGCTGACATGGATCCATTGGATCTACATTGCCAGAGCAGCTGTGGCTGCCCCTGGATCCCTGGCAGTGCCCAAGGCCAGGTTGGACACTGGGGCTGGAGCAGCCTGGGACAGTGGGAGGTGTCCCTGCCATGGCAGGGGTGGCACTGGAGGGGCTGTAGGGCTCCTTCCCACCCAAACCGTTCCTTGATTCTGTGATTCTAAACTGTGGATTTCAGGTATGTTGTGTACTGTGTGTATTTCAGAGATGGCCAATAGACAAATTAACTTTGAAATGCACAAAGCCATTTTAATATAACCAGTCACTCTATTTAAGAGTTCCTCTGGAACAGCTCAAGCCTTTCCTTTTCCTTCAGGGTGTTGAACTTTCCCAGCCCTGTGTGGCTGTTTCTGTGCTGCCTCCTTGGCCAGCTCCTTACAGAATAAGCACTGGAGCTCATTACCTGTCCAGGATGATGGGAGCATCTCTGCAAGTCGAGGACGACCTCAAATGTCCAACATTCCCAGTCTGGGAACGCCTTCCTTTGGCTGAGGGTGTATCCACGGGCATCTCCCCCAGGCCCTGCACGAAGGTACAGCAGGAATTCATGGAATGAGGGAAGCACAGGGAATGAACGTGGCTGCAGTGCTGGAATTGCCTACACCCAGCAGCCCCCAGGGCACCTCCATCCGCCCCAGGTGTTACACAAGACCTCTCCCACACACCTTCTCTCGTAGGCTGCCAACAGTTTCCTTAATGTAAGGCAAATCCTTGGCTGGCACAAATTTCTCCAGGGCTTTATCCAAGTCAGGGTGAGCCATCATGCTGAAGAGCATCTTCCGCCCGTAGTACCTGCAGGGAGAGCACCAGGACACCCAGGATCAGGGACTGCCTTTGTCCCTGGGTCATTAGTGTGTGCTTCCAAAAAGGAAAGGTGCAGGGAAATTGTGTCCAGGGATGAGAACAGAGCTGGGAAGAATTTGGAGCTTCAGGAGAGGCTGAGGGAGCTGGGAAAGGGGCTCAGCCTGGAGAAAAGGAGGCCAAGGAAGGACCCTGTGGCTCTGCACATCAGACATCAGCAGGAATTTCCCCATGGAAAGGGTGCTCAGGCCTTGGACCTGCCCAGGGAAGTCTGGAGTCCCCAGTCACTGTTACTGGAGGTCTTTTCCAACCTCAGTGATTCCATGACTCTATTGCTGTTGACGTCAGTAACCGGACCCCTTTCTATCCTCCCCCAGAGGATGTGCTCAAGGATCATTATTTAATCAACTGACCAAATTAAAGAGAACAGCCTTTCTATTCTGCTGGCTGTAACCAGAGTGATCCAGCCTCATCAGCCAGAGACATGGATGAGCTCCAAGTGTGGATTCCAGAGCCAGCATTCCCCATGTGGCTGGATCTCCTCTGTGCCCAGCACAGCATGTCCTGTGGGCCCCTCTCCTCCCTGCAGTCAGGGTGTGCAGGAGGTATCCAGGTGATTCCTGCCACAGGCACTATCCCAACAGTCCTGCCAGTGCTGGGATAGCAGCTGCACTCAAAGGTTTGTTTGGAAGGGACCTTCAACCCCATCCCCTTCCACCTCTGCCACGGGCAGGGACACCTCCCACCAGCCCAGGCTGCTCCAGGCCCCATCCAACCCTGACTGATCCCCAAGGCCTTTTCCATCCTAAGTGATCCTGCCAGGAGGGCACAGCCCCGGAGCCAGCCGGGCTGTTCCCTGAGGGGACAGTGCAGCACAGCCGGGCTGTTCCCTGAGGGGACAGTGCAGCACAGCCGGGCTGTTCCCTGAGGGGACAGTGCAGCACAGCTGGGCTGTTCCCTGAGGGGACACCGCAGCACAGCCGGGCTGTTCCCTGAGGGGACAGTGCAGCACAGCCGGGCTGTTCCCTGAGGGGACACCGCAGCACAGCTGGGCTGTTCCCTGAGGGGACAGTGCAGCACAGCTGGGCTGTTCCCTGAGGGGACCCTGCAGCACTCACCGTGTCTGCTGGGAGCTGTCCTGGGCAAACCTGGCGATGGCGGGGAGCAGGCGCTCGGCGGTGGGCTTGGCTCCGGCCAGGACGCGCTCGGGGCCCAGGCGCTCCACGATGTCCCCCAGGTGCTGCGCCGTGCACCGCCGCACGGCCGAGTGCAGGTGGCTGCGGAGGGAACGGGCCTGAGGGACAGCCCTGTGGGCTGCTCACAGTGTTCATCCCCCTGCCACCCCAGCCTGGCACGCCGGGATTGGGGCTGCTCACAGCGCTCACCCACCCTGTCACACCCAGCCTGGCACCCCGGGATCACAGCGCTCACCCCCCCTCACACCCAGCCTGGCACTTGGGGTCACAGTGCCCACCCCCTGTCACACCCAGCCTGGCACCCCGGGATTGGGGCTGCTCACAGCGCTCACCCACCCTGCCACACCAGGATCACAGCGCTCACCCCCCCTGTCACACCCAGCCTGGCACCCCGGGATCACAGTGCCCACCCCCCCGTCACACCCAGCCTGGCACCCCGGGATTGGAGTGCTTGGGCTGCAAGGGACCCCGAGCCCAGCCCGCTCTGCCCCTGCCATGGGCAGGGACTCCTTCCACTGCAATTATTCTTGTTGGATACAGGAAGGGAGGTTTTAGGATTTCAGTTCTAATTTTCCTTCATTTTACAAAGCATATGACTGTTCTTTCAATGAGCTCTACTAAAACCCAGTCGCTGTGCTCAGAGACACATCCTGGGCACTTGATATCACTGTAAAATCGACTAAAGCCGTGTTCAATCGACTGCTAAAGATCCTGCAGGAGTCCACGATCCCTGCTTTGTACAAAATGAACACCTGTGCTGATGCAAAGGAGAGAACAGCCAGAATCAGCTTTCAAACTCGTGCAGCAAATGACACTTTTATCTAAATCCTGCTGCCCCTGCTGATCCCACTTGCGTTCAGGAACAAAATACCGTCAAGTCTAACGTCTCCAATTTTATGTTTGGATTAAAAATACATTGAGGACAATTTGTAACTCCTGCTGCACGAAAACAAGCATTGTGAGGCTGAGACACCTCACTCCATGAATCAAACACGTCCCTACTCATGGAAACAGCTGGAAAACATTTTGTGCACACAACACCTTAAACACATAGAGTGCATACAGGTAAGAAGCAGGATTTTGTAATTGCTGAAGTAAAATCACTCTCAGCTCTATCCCTGCAATCATGCTCTACCATGAATCTACTCACAGAATCCCAGACTGGTTTGGGTTAGGAAGGGACTCAGAGCTCTGCCATGGGCAGGGACACCTCCCACTGGAATTATTCCTGTTGGTAAAGCCAAACCCAGCTCTGGAGCTGATAAAGAATCAGTATTTCTGCCTAGTCAGGGCTGCCAGCATTAAAGTCATGATCACAGCAGGCTTGAAAGGAGCTGAGCAGAAACCAGGTACGTTTTAAGAGGTCTCATGAATTATAAGTGACACCATAATTAAAGGATTATGTTGTGGTGAATTTAAGCAACTCAGCCCAATTTAGAGACAACATCCCTTGTGGAATTGCCGTTGTGTCAAACAACCCTTTCCGCTTCCTACTGAGACACAAATTTCCCCTTTGAAGGGTAATTTGAAGCCCCATCCAGCCTGGCCTTGGACACTGCCAGGGATGGGGCATCCATCCCAAGTCAGTTTGAATCCCAGTAATTCGTTAAAAAATGGAAATCCCAAGGCTGATTTTTGCCTTTCAGTTTAAAGAGAAGGAAACTGCAGTAGAGCTGTCAGGAGACAGAATCCATGTATCCTAAAACAACCAGCTTCCCAGGAAACAAAGGAGAACATTTTGAATCAAGACTGACTCTGAGGGTTTGGAGCTGTGCAGGAAATCTGTGGAGAGATTTTGAATGGAGCACCTGAAATGTGTCATGAAGGGAAATGGAGCCAGGGAAATGTCACCAAGGAGTGGCAGAGAAAAGAGGAAGCACAGGGAGGTGCACCCAGCTCAGATGCGGTGAGCAGTGAATGAGGATGGAAAAGGAAAACAGACAGAACAGGGCCAGGGAAAGGAGGGAATTAAGTCCAGAAAAGAATGGCCACCGGCACTGAGAAGGGAATTAAAATGCACACACACAGGCTCAGCCTAGAGAGGAGGAATCAAGCAAGGCAGCTGCAGCTAGAGAACTGTAAGTTATAAATCAGTTTTCTAAATAAAGAGGGGTGCTGAAAACTGGCCAAGGCAGGAACTGACTGCAGAGCAAAGAAGAGAGATGGTTATGTCAGCTTTACCAGGCAAAGCAAAGCAGTGGCTCCCCAAGAATACAGAGAAACAGCAAATAAAATCACAGAAGTGGTGCAAAACAGCCCAAAAATACACCAAGCTCCAAAACCAACAGCCGACCTCTTGCACAATGCACAGAAAGGAACAGAGGGGCTTTAATTCAATTTATGCCAATAAACATTGCCCTGGGCAGAGGTTTAGCACAGCTGATTTACTGATTTTCAGATTTCTGTCTACTGTACTCCCATTTGATGCTAAAAATTCTACATTTGATAAATTACTCTATTCACAATATTCTTTATAAAGTCTTTATAGAATTACCTTTGCCCTCCATTTATAAGAGAACAAAGTGCACGTGCTGGAGTCACATTATTAACCATGGCCTTCAGTGCCTTGTCTACCTCTTCCCTTATAAAAGTGTTGGATTCCCCAGCTTTGTGCAAAAGGACTTTTACTGCATTATCTAGTTCTTGATCCATGCTCTTTTTCAGGTGGGTGAACAAATCCCCTAAACAGACCACAGCAGCTCGAGAAACACCTGAGCGTAAATTCTTGACCTGCACACAGGAAAAACCCAAAAAACAATGAATAATGTTTATCAGAGAGACTTCAAAATAAATATTCATGTTTGCCCTTTGTCATTTTTAAGTAACATTACAAGCAACTGAGAAACACATTTCTAACTTGATTCACAATGTGTCAGAATTAAAATACACACTCATAAAAACGTTATAAAGTTAAAATCTACATTTTGTCAGCCTCTGAGTCTCAAATCATCCTTGAGACTGCCCCGTCGAGCAAGACCCACCAGAGGTGAGCATCAATCACTTCAGAGAGCTGAGTGATTATATATTATATATATAAATATATGTATAAAATACATTTATACACACAGAGAGCCAGTGGAATATGCTGATAGGAAAATTTAACCTCTTGAGCCACAGCCAGAGTTGTTTCGTGGAGCTTTGCAGTCAGAATAGGGGCATGGTAGGCAGACAAGCATCTGACAAAGTTCAGACCTTCAATCTTCTTCTCCCTGTGTGAAAAAATAATATAAATAATAATAATAATAAATAAAAAAATAAAGTTGGCTTTTCACAAATATTAAAATGAATGCTATATGTATAATGTTGGAAGGTTTTGCTGTATTAATGTAGTTTCTTTTATCTTCTGCTATTAATAGGGCTTAGAAATGGTGGTGTGATGAATGTATATTTATATACTTTAGGTTATAGCATAATATTAAAATAAATACTATGTGATGTAAGATGCTTTTTGTAGCTACCTCAGAAGTATGGGAAAGAAATTCTCCATGTTCTTGGATTATCTGGATGACAGTAATGGGGACAGACCCCAAAGGTGCAAAGGAAGAATTTATTGATCCTCTGCTATCAGGGAGTGTGACATGGGACACGCCACAAAGAGATTTATCTGCAAGGAGTAATAAAATGTTGAATTACTGGAATGGGGGCAGGTTGGGGTGTTGAAACTAGGAGAGCACCTGAACTAAAGGAATGTCTGAATGATGCATCAGGGTCTTTTGAACACCTAACATGCTGATCCTTGTAAAGAAGTGTTCTGAAATGGTGAGGCTGGCTGAACCAGGCACCCGGCCGTACTATTTTGCTTTATTCTGTCTCCTAATTGTCTTTTTTTTTTTTATTACTATTAAAGTTATTAATTTTACTATGAAAGTGAACCTCGTTTTTCACAGGAGTCTCTGTCCGTAACTGTATTGGTTTTCAGGCTTCACTACAGAGAACTTTCTTGTGCCTCCTGTGCCCCCTGTGCATGCACCAGTTGTGGTCAGCCAGCAGTGCCAGCACTGTGTTACTGACAAAGTCAATCCTGTTTTTCACAAGTCTCTGTCCATGACCACATCAGTTTTAAGGCTTCATTACAGAGAACTGCCCCATGCACCAGTCGTGGTCAGCCAGCAGTGCCAGCACTGTGTTACTAAGAAAGTCAATGTCATTTTTCACAAGTCTGTCCATGACCATATCAGTTTTAAGGTTTCATGATAGAGAACTCTCCCGTGCCCCCGTGCACGCATCAGTCATGGTCAGCCAGCAGCACCAGTGCTGTGGTGCTTTACTAACAAAGTGAACCTCGTTTTTCACAAGTCTCTGTCTGTGATCATATCAGTTTTAAGGCTTCATGACAGATAAACCCCCCGTGCCCCTGTGCACACACCAGTTGTGGTCGGCCATCAGTGCTAGTGCTGTGTTACTAAGAAAGTCAATCTCATTTTTCACAGGTCTCTCTGTCCATGACCATATCAGTTTTAGGGCTTCACTATAGAGAACTCTCCCGTGCCCCCGTGCATGCACCAGTCATGGTCAGCCAGCAGCGCCAGTGCTGCGTTACCAACAAAGTGAACTCGTTTTTCACAGGTCTCTGTCCATGATCATATCAGTTTTAAGGCTTTGTGACACAGAATTCTCCCCGTGCCCCTGTGCATGCATCAGTCGTGGTCGGCCAGCAGCGCCAGCGCTGTGTTACTAACAAAGTCAATCCCATTTTTCACATGCTTATATCCAGTTTTAAGGATATGACACAGAACCCCCCCTGCACGCACCAGTCGTGGTCAGCCAGCAGCGCCAGCACTCTGTTACTAACAAAGTCAATCCCATTTTTCACATGATCATATCAGTTTTAAGGCTTCATGACAGATAACTCCCCTGTGCCCCTTGTGCACGCACCAGTCGTGGTCGGCCAGCAGCGCCAGTGCTGTGTTACTAACAAAGTCAATCCCATTTTTCACATGCTTATATCCAGTTTTAAGGATATGACACAGAACCCCCCCTGCACGCACCAGTCGTGGTCGGCCAGCAGCGCCAGCGCTGTGTTACTAACAAAGTCAATCCCATTTTTCACATGACCATATCAGTTTTAAGGGTATGACACAGAACCCCCCCTGCACGCACCAGTCGTGGTCGGCCAGCAGCGCCAGCGCCTCGGCCAGCGCGGCCTCGGGCCTGGGGAAGGGCTGCAGCTCGGCGGGGTCCAGCACCTCGGGGCTCTGCGTGGCGGGCGCCTCCCGGCAGCGGCCCCGCGCCTCCTCCGCGGCCACGCCTGCAACACCGAGGGAAACTGAGACACTGGGGACAGACACGGGGACAAAGAGGGCATTTCCAGGTACTGAAACCAACACTGCATGGATAACGTGGGGAACTGCTGAATGAATATCGTTTCTTTTATATAGATGTATTAATATAGTGTCTATCTGCTATTAACAAAACTTTGAAATGGCGGCGTGATGAATGCATATACAGTTCTTTGGCTATAGCATAATATTAACTATTAATATTAACTATTAATAGCATAATAGAAACTAAGTGATGTAAAATGCTTTTTGTAGCTACCTCAGAGAACAGTAAAGATAATCAGGAAATCCTTCCCAGCATCATGTCTGGATGAAGGTAACAGCAACACACACCACAAGAAGGATTTATTGCCTCTCCCTTCTCAGGGAGGGTGGGACAGAGTGGAGCCACAAGGAGAAATGTCGTGGGGCAGGTGGGGGTTGAGGCAAAGCAAAAGAAGGAATAACACATGAGGTCTGTGAATATGCAACATGCTGGTGCATTTAAAGGGTTTCTAGATGGTAAGGTGTGCTCTTGGCTGAATGCCAAGCACCCAGCTGTATTTTGCTTTTCTGTCTCCTAGTTGTCTTTTTTTAAAAATTTTAATAAACTCTTTAAATTTTACCAAGAAAGTGAACCTCCTTTTTCACAGTTTTATTTTTAGAATAAATTCTTCTCTGCTGACTGAATTCTCCAAGTGATAACCATGACACAGACCAGAGGATAATTAGAAAATATCATGTTAAATTTAAAGAGGACATACTAAATCCTTATCAGAGGATGTAAAACAACAAGATGGAGGCACAAGAAGGAATAAAATGTATTAATTTGACACACAGGATGCCATGCAGATAAGGCAGAGTATGAAGAAACCAAACGGAAGAATTCCTGTAACATCAAACAGTTCACAAGAATGTTTGAATAATGGATGGACTCTGAATATGAATGTACCTCAGTAATGTAACAGTATAAATAAAACACTACGGGAAAATACCAGGGTCTTTTTTGGCTGTTTGCCAGGAACATCTCAGTGCTGGACTTTTGTCTCTTATATTATTCCCTTATTAAACTTTAAAAAAAAATTATTCTAAGAGTGAACTTTTGTTTTCACTCCAGGCTGCTCCAAGCCCTGGCCTTGGACACTTCCAGGGATCCAGGGGCAGCCTCAATCAACCAGCTGAATTGATATAAATTCAATTTTGCACACAACCTTCACTTTTAAGAGTCACAAACACAAAGGTAATGGTTGTTTAATGTGAAAACAGAGGCACAGTGTGCTAATAACATCATAAACCTTGAGGAGACACTTGGGAGATTCTGGCCACCTTTGAGCACCATCAGCAGGAGCTTCTACTCATAACATTTTTCTACTTTTCTTTAAAATAACATTTTCTACATTTCTTTAAAATAACTGCCTTATTTTCAAGGCAATTCAGTGCCAAAATGTACCCAGAAAAGGGATTTTGGGGACTCCCTCCCTCCAGGGGAGTCAGTTTGCTGTTAATACATTATATCATTTCAGGTCCTGATCAAACTAAACCCCTCTGTTGTTTCATGAATGCCCCTAACAGATTCCAGATGAGAAGTGATCAGCTGAACCCCCAGTGAGGAACTCAACACCCTCCAGTCCCAGCCCACAGCACTGACCTTCCACAGCACCTCAGCACTGTCCACTGCACAAATAAATTGTATTTTGAGACTGTCCTGCTCCACCTACCCAAATATTTTAGGAGTTTACGGTCCCAGCTTACCAGAATCTAGCAAGGATGAACACTTTGACCTCTGCAAACTGGATCTTCTCTTCAGGGAAGGGTTCAAGGCCACGTTTTCTAAGGACAAAGATCCCTTTCTTTGCGATGTCAATAAATCTCCACAGAGACTAAACCCTAGGAAAGAAGAAAATGTCCAAACTGCAATAAAAGCAATCAGAACCAGGTTAAAACTCAGTACTACCAGCCCTAATTTCCATTTCAGCAGCACTGAACAGGGAATATTCATTTAAGACAAACCCTCATCCTCACTTTCTGCTGTGAGTTTCTCTGGTTCACTCATACTCAGTCTAATCCTTTCCCAAGGAAATTCTTCCTTCCCTTCCAGGTCTTTGCCTTCTTGCTGCTCTTTATGGTTCTCTCCTTTCTCTTCTTTCCTCCTCCTCAGCTTCTCCTGAGCAGATTTTGACAAGGTCACTTTTATCTGTAAAATAAAAAATAATGCGTAAGTTACCCCAGAATTGATTCCCCAGTTCCTGATGCTGGCCAAGGTCAGCATGGAAAATCAGGATTTTCTCTGATCTGACCCTTCTCTCATGTGTTTATGACACTTTTTGTGCCTCAAGAAAACTCAGCAAATAAATTTAATCCAGTTAAATTTAAATTCAGTTTAATAAATTTAATCCATTTACTGCTTTGAATTTGATCCTGCCAAGGGTTCACACCTTCAGTGGAAGTCAGAAAATTAAGGCACTGGTAATCATTAACTTCAAGGTTTAGTATTGTTCAAGTGTTATTTGAAAGGCTTGCAGAAAGTTTCATTTCCATGTTTTTTACTTTGTATCATGCTTCACCCAGATAAATCTTGCTCCATTTACTTTTGTAAATAGCATTTAACAAACAGCACCACTCCTCAGAAACCAGATTATGGGCAAATATTCTGCAAGGCTTTTAAAAAAACCTTCTGATTGGAGCTGGATTAATTCATCCCCGGGGAAAACAAGACCTGATCCAACCCAACCAATGCCTCCTTCCACATCTGCACGTGCTGTGGGAGTCAGGGAGGGCATTTCCCAGCTCCACTCCTTCCTGCAGCCCTTCTCCAGGGATGTCAGCATGGTGGGAAGCTCCTGGCACATCCAGGTGGCACCAAAAGGAAAATGAGGAGCAGCAGCTCGAAGGCTTTGGCTGTTCCAGTCAAACTCCTTTTTCTCCAGCACAGAGTGTGAGTGAGCAGGGCTGGATTCAGCCCCACAGCACCGGGATGAGACAGCTCCAGGCTGTGCAGTTCTTACCTGTCCTTCACTCCCTGCATGGGAGTGGGAATGGGAATCACTGTTCTGCTGGAAGCTTCTCCCTGGGGCTGGCTCAGCTCCCTCCCTGGCACCCTGGGCATCCCCATTGGCCACACAGGGCATGGACTGGCTGGGGGCTGGGCCCCCAAAAACACCTGCAGGGCAGAACACAGGGTCACAGCACTGCTTTGGGATGGGACACCAACCCATCTCATTATTCCAGGGATGCCACGACTGGAATGCCTATCCAGGAACTGCAACGCTTTCAAATGTAATTCTTTGCACTCCCATTGAACTGGGGAGTGTGAACAATCCAAAATGTTGTGCAGTTCTATTTGTTCTTTCCCCACTCTACAAAGGCACATTTTCCTTCATTTCATAACCCAGAGGGACACAGGGGATGATTTGGGGTCTGCAGTACCTTTACCAACAACAACGACGTCCTCAGAAGTGAGACCCAGATCGTTCCTCAGTGCAAACCCGGGCACTGGCTCTGCAGGGCCTGAAAGCACAGAGAGCACTCACTGCAAATCAGGTTGTTGTGCTTTGGGATGTGCTCCATCCTCCTGAAATGTCCCCCCACATCTGAACTGATCCCTTGCCTGCAGCAGGGTATTGTCAGGTTACTGAAGCCAGCAGGATCTGTTCAACACCCCTATGAAGGATGGTCACACCCATGGACATGGGCCTGCAGCCGGGCTGGGAGAGCTGGGAATGTTCCCCTGGAGAGGAGAAGGCTCCAGGGAGAGCTCAGAGCCCCTGGCAGGGCCTGAAGAGGCTCCAGGAGAGCTGCAGAGGGACTGGGGACAAGGGCTGGAGGGACAGCCTGTGGACACAGCGCCCTCGGCTCCTTTCCTCCATCCAGTGGAGCCAAAACTGATTCAACACAAATAATCACACAGAGCTGGTCCCTGCCCATTTCAGGGACCTGTACTGCCCCCAGAGGGTAAAACACACCAGCAGCACTTCCCCTCCATTCCCACAGGAGATGGGAGGGTAAAACACACCAGCAGCACTTCCCCTCCATTCCCACAGGAGATGGGAGGGTAAAACACACCAGCAGCACTTCCCCTCCATTCCCACAGGAGATGGGAGGGTAAAACACACCAGCAGCACTTCCCCTCCATTCCCACAGGA
The DNA here is from genome assembly GCF_021018805.1 of Prinia subflava. Lineage (NCBI taxonomy): Eukaryota > Metazoa > Chordata > Aves > Passeriformes > Cisticolidae > Prinia > Prinia subflava. The sequence continues at coordinate 62,762,161 of NC_086251.1, forward strand.
GATGGGAGGGTAAAACACACCAGCAGCACTTCACCTCAGTTCCCACAGGAGATGGGAGGGTAAAACACACCAGCAGCACTTCACCTCAGTTCCCACAGGAGATGGGAGGGTAAAACACACCAGCAGCACTTCCCCTCAATTCCCACAGGAGATGGGAGGGTAAAACACACCAGCAGCACTTCACCTCCATTCCCACAGGAGATGGGAGGGTAAAACACACCAGCAGCACTTCACCTCCATTCCCACAGGAGATGAGCTGCTTGCCAGCCTGGAGCTCCTCCCTGAGCACCCTCCAGTCCCAGCTTGGCCCCAGAGCAGGCAGGAGCTCTCTGTGTTCAGTGCTGAATTCAGAGGGGATGTGAGCTCCCTGCCCAAGTGAGAACAGCCACACCAAGGGGCACTCTGCTCCCTCAGGTGAGCACTGACAGGAGCATACCTGTGCTGGGGTGATGCTCTGCCCCCTCTGCGTCTCTGGGCCTCGCTGGAGATGCTTTTGCAGGGTGGGATTTGCTGCCAAGTGCTGGAAAAGTGTCTGACCTGTTCAGATAAACACATTTTATAGGTGCAATTCTCCACAGCAGTCAAAGTCCAGCCAAAAACAACAACAGGTTTCAGTTTCTCCATGGGAAAACTATTTCCAGTATTCCCACCAATGTCCACACTGAGCAGACACAGAACTCACTGGGAATTATTTGATGAGCAGGTCCATTCTAAAGAACACCCTAAAGAAAACCCTTATGAGGATACCTTACACCAGGACTAAATTTAGGATACCCTCATAAAGTAGGAGTTGTTTGGCCTGGGGATTGATGATGCTGTCCCAGCCTGGCCAAGGAGAGTGACCAAACCCTCCTGCCACTTGCAGGGATGAGCTGTTCCCAGCTCAGTGTCCAGCAGAGACAATCACCAGAAACTGCTCTTATCTACAAAAACAACTTCTAAATTTCAAACAATCCTCTGGATATGGAAGCTGATGGAACCCAGAGCCACTGCAATGCCCACAACTACAGACTCTTTTAAACTTCCCAAGGGAAGGCCCATGCTCCAGGAATGTCCCAAATTCCTGTAGCCAGCTCCCATCACCCATGGCAGTTCATCAGCAGATAAACCAAACCCTTCCCAAAGCAAACACACCCAAACCATTCCTGGTGCCCAGGCACAGATTTTGTGAACAGACAATGCCCCTTTGTGCCAGTGCTCACAAATCCCCTGAGCTAAACTCCCTGGCATTTTTCTGAGCATTCCAAGGCTTTCAGTGTCACCTGGGATGGACTCTGTCACTTCTCCCAGTTCAGGGTGACTGCCACGTGTCCCCTCTCTTCCTGGCTGGGTCAGAACTCCTGTGGCTGAGGAGCCAGTACAATATCAGGCACTGCCTAATGAACATGGCAGTGTTGTACAGAGCATGGCTAAGCCCAGCACAGCCAGGGCTCCAGACTCTGACTCCTGCAGGATTCCAGCATTCGAATGTGGGATTTTCAAGGTTATTTTTAAAAATGTGATTCAGTAGTAATGCACACAGGGAAGGGATGTGAATATAAATTAGTTCTGAGCTGCACAACTGAAACCCTTCTGTTGGTGAATCATTCCAGGCTCCTGCCTCAAACCCCTTTCCTTTTTCTGTTCCGTTTTGCTCTCTGTTGTTAATGCAGTTCTATGTCAGTCACATGGAAGGGTCCCTGCTCATGGCAGGGTTGGAATTAGGTGATTTTTCAGGTGCCTTCCACTCTGGGATTCTGTGAGTCTACAAAAGATGCTTTTAGTACAAACAGGAATATCTTCAGTGCAGAGTGACAGAGAGCTTCATCATCCTATAAAAAACACCAGATTTTGGCTGGTAATCATTCACTTCAAGGTCTAGTATTCTTCGAGTGTTATTTGAAAGGCTTGCAGAAAGAGTTTCATTTCCATGTTCTTTACTTTGTGTCATGCTTCACCCAGATAAATCTCGCTCCATTTACGTTTGTAAACCTAATGGAGCGTTTGCTCCATTTATGTTCTCCACTCTGTGAGCAGAGAAGGAGATTTTGGACTGGGAAATTTGCAAAATTCCTCACAACTCTTTTTTATTTCATTAAACAATAGTTTATACTGCTCATAACCAATTGGGTTGTTGCCCTTTACAATCAGAGCAGCATTTGTCACCACCCAATTTCTATCCAGAAGAGCTCTGGAAAGGCATTTTAAATTCACAATTCTCTCTCAGGAACAAATGGAACCAGCTCTGATCCACGCTAAGAAACATCTGCATTGTCTTCCTCTTCTCAACAAACCCAATTCAATTTCCAGGTTGTAATAACCCAGCCTTATCCTTCCCCTTCACTCTTGTCCTTCTCACTCCCCTGTTCAGCTCTGGTCGTGTTCCTGCTGTGCCAGGGAAAGCCTTTATCAGATATTTACTGTCCCTGGCAGTGCCTCCCTGCCCTGGCCCACTGCAGCTTCGTGTTGGAAGCCAGAAAATGTAGAATAATGTCTTGTATTTTTAGAGAGGAGCATAACTCACATAGAAAAATCAGGCTATTAAGCAAGGCAATGCTATAGGAAGCATGTAGCAGTTAATACCCTGATTTAACTAGGGCTGTGTGGGATTTCCAGGCTGAAGGGACACCGAGGGACACTCACATCACTCTCCTCCTGGGGGGCAGCGTGCCCACGGGGGAGCCCGGGGACTCCCGGCTGGAAATGCCGCTCTCTCCGGGGGAGGCGGCGCCGGGGGAGGAGCCCTGCGAGAGGCGATCCCCGCCAAATTCCACTTTCACGGCCGAGTCGGGGCTCTCCAGGTCGGCGATGCTGCTGCTCAGCTTCGCCCTCTTCTTGGCTGCGCTGTTCCGCAGGGACCTCAGCGAATTCTGCATCTGCACAGCGGGGAAAAATGACAGGGGGCACTCAGAGCAGAGGGAAAAGCGTTCTTCAGCCAAATCAAGTCCATTCCTGAGTGCTCAGCTCAGTCCCCGGGACATGCAGGGCCCTGCTGGGCAGCGTGGTCACTGCTCACACGGGGTTTGTGGGACTGTAATGATCCCTCTGCTGCTTTTACTTCACAAGAATAATTATCCTGGGGGCAAACACAACTTCACAGCAGTGCTGTATCCCAGCCCCCCTTCCAGAGCACGGGACAGATCCCTGCTAAAACACATCAGCTGGAGATTAAAGGAGAGGGTTGATGGTTCCCAGCACACACAGTGGGACCTCGGGCTTGTCCCAGCAAATCTGCACATCCTAGAAACACAACCATGGAATGGTTTGGAAAGGATCATCCAATTCCATCCCCCATGGGCAGGGACTGTCCCAGGCTGCTCCAAGCCCCAGTGCCCAGCCTGGCCTTGGGCACTGCCAGGGATCCAGGGGCAGCCACAGCTGCTCTGGCAATTCATCCCAGACCCCCCCCAGCCAGGAATTCCTTCCCAATATCCCATCTAAACCTCCTCTAAATCATGGAATCAGTGCCCAGCAAGCAGAGGTCCTACTCAAATGAGCAGGAAAATCTATAATCATTAGAGTTTTATGCTCCCTTCTTTTTGCTGAGTATTTTTCACATTAGAAATTCCTCCTCTGTTTAACACCTCAAGTTCCTTTCAGTGGGAACCAGAGGATGGAAGGTCCAGACAGAAAGGCAAAGCTGGGAGGTCATAGAATCCCAGACTGGTGACCTTGAAGTTCCCCCTGTTCCACGGGCAGGGACACTGCCCCGGGTGCTCCAAAAATCCCATCCAGCCCCAGGGGTGGCTGACACTGTTAAAAATGCATTTATCCCGCCTCACCCACCTCCTCCTGGTCCACCTCCTCGGGCTGCAGCTGCAGCTGGGCCAGCCCTGCTGCCAGCCCCGTGCCCTCGCTGCCCTCCCGCGGGCTGGGCAGGCGCGGGATGGGGGGCACGGGCCGGGCGCCCCGCAGCGCCCCCGGGGCCCTGCCCAGGGCGGCCCGCAGCTGCACGGGGGGCTTCTCCAGCTGCAGGGAATGCTTCTCCAGCTGCAGGGAATGCTTCTCCAGCGGCACGGGGGGCTTCTCCAGCTGCAGGGAATGCTTCTCCAGCTGCATGGGGGGCTTCTCCAGCTGCATGGGGGGCTTCTCCAGCTGCAGGGAAGGCTTCTCCAGCGGCACGGGGGGCTTCTCCAGCTGCAGGGAAGGCTTCTCCAGCGGCACAGGGGGCTTCTCCAGCTGCAGGGAAGGCTTCTCCAGCGGCACAGGGGGCTTCTCCAGCTGCAGGGAAGGCTTCTCCAGCGGCACGGGGGGCTTCTCCAGCTGCAGGGAAGGCTTCTCCAGCGGCACGGGGGGCTTCTCCAGAGGGCTGTCCCCTGGAACACACAAGGACTGTCAGGGACAGCGCCAGGACAAACTGCACCTCTCACTTCTGTATCGACACAACTCCTTCTGCCACGGAATGAGTGTTAAAAATGCACTTTGCAGGCTCAGGTACCAATCTGTTCCACTTTTAGTGTCTCCTGCCTTTAGGAAAATATAAATGAGTGCTTCATGCATGTGCACACCAACATAGAATCAAAACACCCTCAGCTGGGAGGATCATCCAAGTCCATGCACATGCCCTTAGTCCCTTTAAAAAGTAATTAACTTTCTTCATTAAGAGAAAAAACACTCATCCCTAAATGTCCATGAAAGCTGCTGTAACAACAAAGGTACTCCAACAAACCAGAAAAAAATCAAAATGCGTATGCAAAACATACGGTAAGTGATAAATACAATAACAAATAAGAAATACAATAGTAAAGCAAGTGATAAATACATCTAAAAGGCAGAGTCACATTCCAGGGGCAGGAAATTCCCAAAGCATTCAATTGGAAATTTTCTATATATGCACAAAAATATGGGTTTCAGTGAAGATGAAATTTCAAACAGATTTCTTTCATCAGTGCAATATATTGTGTGGAAATGGTGACTTTGTTCCAGAAACCTCCTCCTGAGTGATTAGGAAGCAGTTTAACCTAAACAGAGTATAAATACCCAGGGGGTTGGAACTGGATGAGTTTTAACGTCTGTTCCAACTCAAACCATTCTGGGATTCCATGATTCAAACGAAGAGGCAAAAAGGCAAAATTCTTGCACATGGATTGATCAAGGTATGAACAGCAGCAGGGATTTCTGCACTGACTTCCCCTAAAAGTGCTCCATTTGGGGGTTTATTTACTTGGAAAACAGACCTTTCACTGAGACATTAAGAGAAGTAGAACTGTGCCACATTTTGCTTTATGACAAATCCAAAGGCTCCACTTTTGAGGAGAAGCCTGCAGGGATGTGAGCAGTGAAGCCATAAGTAAAAAAGTAAATAAATCAATAAATCCCTCCCATTCCTGACTGCACCTGAGGCACTGCCCAGTTCCCTCTCACCTGCCACTGTGGATTTTCCCACAATACCACCCCCAAATCCCTTTAGATCACCTGGAGAACATTCCCACCTGTGCTGTCTCCTGGCTTTTGGCTGAGCAGCTGCTTCTGGGACCCAGGCTTGGGCAGCCCCTCGAAGCTTTTGAGAGGCCAGGAGCTGGAGAGGCCCCTGGGATCCTCCTGGGACTTCCCTGGAGAGGCAGCAGGAGAGGAGAGGTGCTTGGGGCTGCTCCTGGGGGATGACAGGGGGAAGGAGGGCAGGATGAAGGTGCCCTGGCTGGCACTGGCACCTTGGAAGGACATGGCGGGCTCTGCCTGAGGGCAAAAACTTCTCTGAGTCTTGCTGGAAAAACTGAGGCTGGAACAAACTGAGCAAAAGAAAAGAGAACAGTGCATGTGGTAACTGGGTCTTGTAATAAGAATTTATAATTAAATAATTTACCATAAGAATGATTTCCAATTAAATAATGCACCATAAAAATGATTTCCAATGAAATAATCTATCATAAGAATATTTTCCCATGAAATAATGCACCACTAGGCAGTCAGAGCCTGAAGGTTTTGCCCAAGCAAGCAGACAAACCAACCAACTTCATTCTGCAAACGGCATTCCCCCTCCAAATGTGAGTTGAAGCCTTAAAACAATTTCTCAGGCATGTTTTGGAGAACTATATTTAAAAACAAGAGTGATGCAAGTAGATCAAACACTGCTGTGATCTCCCACAGCAGCACCTTTTCTCTAACACCCTGACAGTGTCAGAGATCAAAGGTGGGGCTGAAAATTAACAGCCACAAACAAAATCACACAGGAAGGAGGAGCCCTGGAGAGGGACTGAACAACCTTCCAGCAACAGTTTCCATTTCCCAGGGAAGCAAAGGAACAAAGAGAACTCCGCAGTGACATGCCCTGCCTCAGGCCACTGCAGAAGCCACGTACCTTTGTCCTGCTGACAGTTATTTAATCCCAAAAACTGCAAACCAGAGCCCACGCTGCCGCTCCTCCCACGTGCCTGCGGGTATCCAAGTGTCCCACATTTCCCTGGAATCTGGGGCTGGTGAGAGCCCAGAGCACCTTCCAAAGGAGAACACAAAGAGCCAAATCAACACTTCACACGTGGTGTCCAACAGAGAATATCAATTGTGTTTCATAGGGAGCACAGACTGTGGGAAGATCCAACTGTATTTCACAGGGAACACAGACTCTGGGGAGATCTGATTGTGTTTCACAGGGAACACAGACTCTGGGGAGATCCAGTTGTGTTTCACAGGGAACACAGACTCTGGGGAGATCCAGTTGTGTTTCACAGGGAACACAGACTCTGGGGAGATCCAGTTGTGTTTCACAGGGAACACAGACTCTGGGGAGATCTGACTGTATTTCACAGGGAACACAGACTCTGGGGAGATCTGATTGTGTTTCACAGGGAACACAGACTCTGGGGAGATCTGACTGTATTTCATAGGGAACACAGACTCTGGGCAGATCCAGTTGTGTTTCACAGGGAACACAGACTCTGGGGAGATCTGATTGTGTTTCACAGGGAACACAGACTGTGGGGAGATCCAGTTGTATTTCACAGGGAACACAGACTCTGGGGAGATCTGATTGTATTTCACAGGGAACACAGACTCTGGGGAGATCTGACTGTATTTCACAGGGAACACAGACTCTGGGGAGATCTGATTGTGTTTCACAGGGAACACAGACTCTGGGGAGATCTGATTGTGTTTCATAGGGAACACAGACTCTGGGGAGCTCTGAGTGTGAAACTCAACTACACTCCAAGTACTTCATCCCAGAGTTTCTAAGCAACCTCATAAAGCAGCTCAGAGGGAAAAAGGGAAAAGGACTGGCTGCTCTTCCAGGGCACTGCTCCAGCTGGGAATTGCAGGGGGGCAAAAGAACCCCCAGAACAATCCCCTCTTTGAGGATGTGACAATACAGGGGAGCAAACGCCCGAAAACCCAAAGCACAGCAAAGGATCAAACTTGGCAAGGCCAGGATCCCCCAGAGGGGCCAAGGACAGAGCCCAGGGCCACGGGGACACAATCACTCAGGCCTGGTCTTGCCCAGGCTTTTCAGCTCCTTCTGGCCACTGAAACAACAGAGTCTGTTCTGCCTTGGCAGCTCCAGCACGGCCCTGTGGCCTCACTCACCAGCACCACGGGCAGAATGCTCCCAGTTCAGCTCCAGACTGGGCTGGAGTAAAGCCCTGGGAGCTCTGTTCCTGCTGAGAAACCACTCATCACTCACGGGGACTCCCTGCGAGGGCCGCAGCTTCGGGGAGTGCAGGAAATCATTGGACGCAGCCAACTGCAGGGAAAAGCAAAACAAACTGTGTGTGAAATGAAAGCACAGCCTGCCCTGGGCAAACTGCACACTCACAAACATTTCCACACAAGCTTTACTTTAACACCTACCCAACGTTCAAATATTTTAAGCATTAGAAAGCATTTTAGCTGTTTTGCAGGTTTTACTAAAATACAGGTTAAAACTACTCACACACTGAAAGGGGAAAAATCCAACAAAATAAACTGGTAGAGAACTGCAATATTTAAAAAAAATAAATCTTAAAAATTAAACATTGACGCTCTGAATTATATGCTTTAGATGTGGAAGTGTTTCAATAGACAAGAGACCCCCAAAATCCCAGAATGGAACAGTTTCTTGCAAACCACACGCTCCAGATTCAGTCTAAAACTGGATCTGGCAACACCAGGAGCTTTTATTTAGAACTGGCTACAGGTAGGGGCAAAATCTCAATAACACCAATATTTAACACAGAAAAGGTCATGCTTTAAATAAATTTCTGATTTAATTAATAAAATCAGTGATTTAAATCATTCCCAGGCTGTATTTACTCTGCTCTCCCTTCTGAGTGACACGGGAGGAAAGGAACATGAGGAAAACACTGAGGTGGTTTATTCCAGGTTATTACAAGTTGGGATATAAGACATGAGACCTTGGCACTCCCATTCCTGCAATCACCAAACATCGTTCCATCCATGGAATATTCCTTGCACAAATCTCCACAGCCTGGTTTCAGCTGGGATAGAGGGGATTTTCTGCTTAGGAGCTGGCACAGGATAAACTTTCATTCCTTTTTTCCATACAGATAAAGCAACATATGCAGAAGGAGTAAATTCCAACACTGCCATGGCTGAACAGCTTTGCTCAGCTGTTCCCATCCCAGCTCCAGGAGTGAAAATTCTGTACACAAATTATAATTACAGCACTGCACATTCACTAAACACGGGCTTGGGGGTGGTGGGAAATGAAGCAAACCCAAGGCTGTCAGATGTTTCTGGAGCAGATAATAGATCCCAGCAAAGGGATTTCTCAAAGGGGTTCAGATTCCTTTAAATTCCACGAATGGTGGAAAGTAGCTGGAATTGGTGACTTGGTTATCAAATCACAGCCCTTGAGAGTGACCCATCATGGAATCCTGGGATGGTTTGGGTGGAAAGGGACTTATATCCCCCCCAGTGCCACCCCTGCCACGGCAGGGACACCTCCCACTGTCCCAGGCTGCTCCAGCCCCAGTGTCCAGCCTGCAATCACAGGCAAACACTCCCTCCCTGCATCCCTTCCCTGCGGAGCTGTGCCTCTGGATGACACCAAAGGTGCTCCTGACCCAACACCAGCAGCACCAGCAATGTTCCCCCAGAAAGAGACCAACAGCACAGAGACAGAACACTATCTCCCCAAATCCTCTCCCAGCTCCAGAAAAAACAGGGCTCAGCTCCCAGAGGGACACCCAAGGAAGGGACACCTTCATCCAGCCTGGTCACCCTCCCTGTCCTTGGCAAACAGAGAGGTTTTGTTCCATAAATCTGATTTCCCAGGTCATTTGAACACTCAGAGGCTCCACAAAGCCCAGCTATCAGGTTCTCCAGTTATCAGATCAATATGGAAATGAGAAGAATTCCACACACGTTGCCCAACACCGCAGTTAGGGGAGACCCCAGAGTTCACATGAACTTTGTGAAAGGCCTTAAATGTGCAGTGAAATGTTCAAATGCTCTTGTTTGCCCCAAAAGGAACCTCTGGGTACCAGAAGGTACCTGCAGCACAGGGACAGGCCTGCAGGGTCTGTGTGTCCAGGGGTAACTTTCACCCTGCAATATTCAATGTTCCAACCTGCCCTTGAACACCTCAGCACCTCCAGGGATGGAGAGCCCACAGCTCTCCTGAGGCCACTGTGCCTTATCTACCTTCTACTTTTAGTACACATTAACTTACACGTGTTTTACTCACCTCTTATCTCATCAGGAAAGTCTAGACACAGCCTTGGACAGTCACCCTGTAACATGACCCTAAAAGTACTGCCAGGAAAACACTTTTAAACATTAAGCTACTTCCATGCATCCTTTCAGCCACAGAATGACTCCAAAAGTTAATTTTTAAGCATATTCATTTCAAAGGAATGTCTGAATTAATAATTAAAACTTGGCATGTACAGAAGCCAGTCAACTACCTGAGATTTATGCATGATAAATGCATTTTCCTTACTGAGGGAGTTAAGGGCAGATCCAGGGTTAACTTCCCACTCAGATCCTGATTGCTAGAGCTTGACACAGCTCCTGGAATGTCTTCAGTGCAGGGAACACCAGCCAGGTTTGCATTCCCAGACTGAAAACACAATTCACCTTCTTGCATCCAAGACAGAACCACAGAATGTCCTGAGCCAGAGGGACCCACAGGGATCACCCAGCCCTGTCCCTGCCCAGACCCCCCAACAATCCCACCCTGGGCACCCCTGGCAGCGCTGCCCAAAGGCTCCTGGAGCTCTGGGGCCGTGCCCATTCCCTGGGGAGCTTTTCCAGGGCTTATTCCACCCTCTGGGGAGGAACCTTTCCCTGATCTCCAGCCTGACCCTCCCTGGCACAGCTCCAGCCGCTCCCTGGGTCCCTCTGGTCACCAACACCACTGGACAGTGTCCCCTGCCCCCAAGAGCTTCAGTCAGATGTGATGAGAAAAAGGATCAGGATGTGAAGAAGGAGCAGCAAAGGTGTCAACTACAGCAATCAGGTAAACATTCCACTATTAAATCACCCCGATATTTTACTTCTCATAACTGGGATCTGGCCAACTGGACTCCAATTCATCCTGTGCCAGATCAGGTTCCACTGCCAGAGGGCAGGGATGGATGGGAGATGGGGAATTGGGAATTCCTGGCTGGGCTGGAATTTCCAGAGCAGCTGTGGCTGCCCCTGGATCCCTGGCAGTGCCCAAGGCCAGGTTGGGCACTGGGGCTGGAGCAGCCTGGGACAGTGGAAGGTGTCCCTGCCGTGGCAGGGGTGACACTGGGTGGGATTCAAGGTCCCTTCGACCCAAACCATTCCAGGAACTGATGATTTACCAAACAGAACCCATCAGCCACTTGCCTTCTCTCCCTCTCTGCAGGGCTGCAAACCCCTCCCATGTTACAGAGATACCCACATGTACAAAGGGTTCATTCAGTCCACAAAAGGACCATTTCCAGAGCCCCTCTCTGACTTCCCTGCAGAGGGACTGTCCCAGGCAGGGAATGTTCCTCCTCTCCAAGCCCCAGCCAGGTGTTGGTGCTGTATTAACCTGCTTTTTGTTCACAGCTACAGAAACACAGCAGCAGCAGCACAGGGCTTGGCCCAACCTCCCAGGAGAACCTTGGCAATGGTATTTTATTTTACAAGCTGTATTAGTTAATCCTGAAAAAGTATTCCAAAAAGGAAACTCTTCTTGCTCCAGAGGTGCTTCCTACACATCGTTGTCCCGACCCCGTTTGTAGATATCCCAGGGGAACTGATTCATGGGCTCAGGAAGACACAGACATCTTCAGGAGCCTCAGGAAAGGTAACACAGGCACAAGGAAAGAGGTGAGCATTCAGGTCCAGGCATGCACTTCAAGGTTTGACAGTACAGAAACAGGAACCGAGTTTATTTTGCTAAGGGCCTGCCCCACAGCCAGGCTGCAAAGGAGCCCTCACTGTCCATGACCTCATCCAGCCCAGCAACAAGTTACCAAGCAACTGAGAATTAAAATCTCAGTACATAAATGTGCCACTGAGGAATCTCCTCTGCACAGCCTCCGATTTCCTGAGGAGCTCTGTTTGCTTCAGCTTCCTCACAGGAGATCAAGTTCTGATCAATCAAACGTGTCCACTTAAAAAAAAACCCAAAACACAACAGAAGAACCACCATACAAAGATACACCCTCATGTGTGGTATCCAAAACACATCACAGCACCACTGGCAAAGGAAAAAACCTGGACAATTTTCCAGAGGTTCCTCCCCTTTCCAGCTGCCGACGTGGTCAGTAGGTGATTACACCCAAACTCAACCAGAACCGCTATTTCAGCCTGACCTACATTTCTCCTGGTTGGATCAGCCCAAGCAGCAAGAGCCACACAGGCATTTGGCAGGTTTATTCCAGAGAGCCCTGGCTCAGCCCCATCCCAGAGCTCTGCCTTCAGAGCCTGAGCTGAAGGAGTTGCTCAGTTTTTCCCCAAACAGGAGCCAGCCCCACGCTTTCAAACACAAACATACAAATAAAGGCTGTTTCCCCACTTTTGTGCTCATTCCCAATTCCCAGGGGTTCACCTGTCATTGTTGACATGTCAGGGTCATGTCACTACTGTCAGACCTAAGGAGTGTCTCAGCTAGTCCAGCTAACCTCCAAAAAAGATTCAGATATTTTCCCGTAAGTGATAAGTAGTCTGGTAAATTGCTTGGTTGAATCTGACATAAGAAATTCACAAATTTACCTTTCCGGAGCGATCTGAGCTTACAGATCCACGCAACAACGAAGAGCAGCCAAACCTCCCAAACCTCTCTCACTTAACAAGCCGCTGCCAACTCTCCATCCTCCCTTTGGAAACGCCCTAAGGATGAAGGCCCCCGGGGAGTTACATACCTGCTCCACACCCTTCGCGACAGGCATCTTCGCCCCGGAGCCGCCTTCCCCGTCCGCAGGCAGCTCGTTCTCCCAGGGCAGCTTGTTCTTGCCTCTGCCGGCGCTCAGGACCCTGGCGGGGCTCAGTCCGCGCTGGGCACAGGCAGGGTGCCCGCAGAGCCCGTGCGCGCTGCGGCTCCTGCTGCCCATCAGCAGCCACTCGGTGTCGGCGCCGGGCGGCTGGCACGGCCCGCGGCAGCGGCCGGACGAGGGCAAGGGCACGCCGTACTCCACCAGCCCCTGCTCGCCCAGCCTGGGCAGCACCTTCCTGGCCAGCCGCGCCTGCACGGCCCGCACGACTCCCGCGCCGCCGGCCCGCAGCTCCACCGCGTCCAGGGCGCGGAGCAGCGCGCCGCTGTTGCCGGGGCCCAGCGCCGAGGCCAGCGCGGCGAACGCCTCCATGGCAGCGTGCCGGACCCTGCGCTTGGCGTCCAGCAGCGCCGGCGCCAGCGCGGCCGCCAGCTGGGGCAGGTCCAGCTCGGCGGCGGGGTAGGTGAGCAGCGCGGCGATGCAGGCGTTGAGCAGCTCCTCGCGGAGCCGGGCGCTGCGGTGCCGCAGCAGCCGCTCCTGCAGCAGCAGGCGCAGCACGGGCCGCGGGCCGGCCGCCGCCATCAGCCGCAGCAGCAGCCGGGCGCTGTCCCTCCGCATGGCCGGCTGCGCGTCCCCGAGCGCCCGGGCGGCCGCGCACACCAGCGGGGCCAGCACGGCGGGGACGCGGCTGCCGAGGCGCAGCGCCAGCAGCCGGGTCACGGCCAGCGCCCCCCGCGCCACCGCGAAGTTGGGGTCGCGCAGCAGCGCGTCCAGCAGCGCGATCAGCCCCAGCAGCGCGGCGGCGGGCGCGGCGCCCAGCGCGGCGGGGCTGCAGCCCTCCACCGCCCGCCGCAGCTGCAGCACGGCCTGCGCACGGCCCCGGTAGTCCCGCCGGTCCAGCAGCCGCGCGCGGAGCTCCGGCGGCACCAGCGACAGCTCCGGCCCCACCGGGGCAGCCGCGTCCTCCTGCGGGCTGGGGGGCTCCGTGCCCGGCCCGTCCTCGGTGGGGCTGGGGGGCTCCGCGTCTTCCTGCGGGTCGAGAGCCTCCGTGCCCGAACAGTTCAACGCGGGACCGTGGGGCTCCGCGTCCGAACCATTGTGAGCGGGGCCGGACGGCTCCGTGTCCGAACCGTTGTGAGCGGGGCCGGGGGGCTCCGTGTCCGAACCGCTGTGAGCGGGGCCGGACGGCTCCGTGTCCGAACCGCTGTGAGCGGGGCCGGAGGGCTCAGCGCTGTCCTCGGCGTCCCGCGCGGAGCCGCCGCGCTCCCAGGCCCGGCCCCGGCCCCGCGGTGCGGCGGCTCCGGGCGCCGGCTCCGCCATGGCCCGCGGCCGCGGCCATGGGCGGCCCTCAGGCCCCGCCCGGCAACGCCGCCGTCGCCAGGGGGCGCCGCGTGCAGCGCCGGCGCGGCGCCGACCAAGCCGCAGAAAGCGGGGGGGACACGCGTGGAAGAAGTAGGGGCCTCCCCTACTTCTCCTCAGGCCGCTGCGGGTGGAACAAGACACGAACGCAGTGGAGAAGAACCGGAGAGCTGCTCTGCGTCAGCGGCGGGGACAGGGATGAAGAAAAACCTCCGGGGAAACGAAGGCACGGCGTGCCCCCCGCGCGGTGCGCGGTGTGGAACCGCCCGGGGGCGGGCGGGTGTGGGTGTGTGCGGCGGCGCGGCCGTTGATTGGCGGGGCGCGCGGGGCGGGGCGGCCGGAAGTGACGGAGCGGGCGGTGGCGGAGCGGCGGAACGAGGCGGCGGCGCGGCCGGGCCGGGCCTGGGGCACCCCGGCACAGGTGAGAGCGGGGGACAGCGGGAGACAGCGGCGGGACAGCGGCGGGACAGCGGCGGGGCACCCCGGGACCCGCCGGGACACAGCCGCGGTGCCGCCTCCCAGCAGGGCTGGGGCCCCGGGCGGGCTACGGATGCAGCGGGAGCGGCTGCGGGAGATCCCCGTGTGAGCGCAGAGCGGCGGAGCCGCAGGGGCCCGGAGCGATTGGGCCGGGAGGGACCCTGGGCAGGGCCACAGCCCCGGCCGCTCCGAGCCCCGTCCCCGGCCGGGAGCGGGGCTGGGCAGCGGGGCTGGGCACACACCCGGGGAGAGCCGGGGCTGGGCAGCGGGGCTGGGCACACACCCGGGAAGAGCCGGGGCTGGGCAGCGGGGCTGGGCACACACCCGGGGAGAGCCGGGGCTGGGCAGCGGGGCTGGGCACACACCCGGGGAGAGCCGGAGCTGCAGGAGCGGGGCAGCTCCTGCCGCGCGTTTCTCTCTTCCAGGGGCTGTGCTGGGGCAGTCCCAGCCCCGCAGCCCTTCCTGCCCCTCCCAGCACGCCTGGGGCTCTCAGCTCAGGAGTTCGCCGTGCGGGGAGACCTCTCTGTTTCCAGCCGCTGTCCGGGATGAGTTCGAAGCCCAGGCTGAAAGGGTCTGACAGCCCAGAGCCCGGGGTGAGCATTGGGTGTGTCCTGAGCGCAGATCGCTGCTGGGATGCAGCTCCAGCTTCATGTTCCCGCTGCTGGTTTCTTGCTGAACAGTGAATAAATAACAGCAAATCCATGGTATGGGTGAGCCTGGCCATGCAGGTGGTGAGAGGTTCTACCAGGGGGGTGCACGAAGCTTTATTGCTGCAGGATACCTTAAATGTAGGTGTTTATAGGTGTCTGGGCAGGTTTTGCAGCTGAACTGTGACCGTCCCTTTTTCCGTGTGGTGATGCCTTGTGCTCCCTGATATTTGTGTGTTTGTATGATCAAGTTAGGAACTGAATGCAAATACAGAAGGGGAATACATTCCTTTAGCTGCTGGACAACTTTTTTTTATTATTCTAATTTTTTTTTTGTTCTTCCATGTGTGATTTGTGCTGCAAAATTGTGATAGGGAAAATATTGTTGTCTTGCCTTTTGCAGATATGCTTAAATTAGTTTCTCTCAGTTATTTTTTCCAGTGTAGAGTGATAACAGGAGAGCTTATTTCTCTCTTCATGGGTAAGAGGTTTCTCAGCCCCTTCCCTGTCACTGCTATTGTATTCTGCATTTAAACGTTGGCAGCCCATTTGATTATTTCAAATTAAGCACTTTTCAGTGGGCTCCCCTGCAAGTGAGGTGTCACTTAGGGAGCTGTGCAGATGATGAACTTATTATCAAGATAAAAGAAGCGAGATCTTGCAGCTCATTTAGCTCGGGAGTGGGGTGTAGCGGTGTTCCCTGGAGAACAATGGGATTCTCTCCCGTGGCCCAGCATCCTGACACATTCCTACCCTCCACCTCTCACCGGTGCAGCTCCGGGGGCTGCACAAAGAGCTGCTGCACCCTGCCAGTGTTCAGGAGCTGAAATTAGAGCAGGGACCCGGGGGGACTTTGGGGAGCAGGAGCTGTGTGGAGCTGAGGAGGAGCGAGGATCCTCCTGGCACTCCTGGAGCTCTGGGGAGCGTGGGCAGCTCCAGTGCTGGGGCAGTGCTGAGCGTTCCAGGGTGCTCCTGTCCCCTGCTCACGTGGGGAGCCCCGAGACCGCCCCAGCAGGGAGATCCTGGCTCGGGGGGAGCCACGGGATGAGGATCTCCTGTCTCTCCTGTGCTCCTCTGTGCACCCACAGCACAGGAATCTGCCCCAGCCACACTGGCTGCATGCGGGTGGTTGGGAGAGGGAAGGCTGGGAATGGGAGTGGGAACAGGAATGGGAACAGGAGTGGGAATGGGAAGCTGATCCCTGTTATTATGATTTTCGGACGGCACAGAAATAACAATGTGACTCTCACTATGATGGTGAAAATGGGAGCAAACTTTATTCTTCTAAATTCTGCTTTTATAGAGTAGTTGGGTACAAAGAACATGATTGGTTATCAGAGTTTACACTCTTTTATAAAAACATCTTTTGCCAGTAAACATGTTAGAAAAACACTACTTGTGGATGGTTTCTCTCTTCCCAAGGTTTGTTTGAATTCCTTCTTAAGATTTTCTCAGGCCAGAATGAGAAAGTTGCTCCCTGCCTTTCACACAGACACTGGCAGAGCCTGGAGCCTAAATTCAGACCAGTTGTGTGCACCCATACCTCCCTGCCAGAGCCTGGCCAGAGAAAGGCACAGCAGGGCTGGCCTGCTCCCAGGACCGCTGAGCAGGCAGGAACTGAACTGCACAAAAGGAGTTTGAGAACTTTTAAAACTTTGTCTCAAATGAGCCAGTTGTATGCTTTAGTTATCTGTCTTCTATTTCAGCCACTGTTCAGTTCTCTCAAAGCTTTGATATAGAATCACAGAATATGGGAAGGGGAAGGGATCCACAGGATATCAGTCCAGCTCCTGGCCCTGCACAGACACCCCAGCGATCAGATCATAGATATTTCACTCCAGAATAAACAAAAAGGATGGTTGTGGGTTTTTTAATTCAGAGTTAAATCTAGCATAGACTGCTAATGAACATTGGAAGGTCCCAGATTTAACTTGCATGAAAAAGCATAGCAGGTAAGGGTTGAGAAGGAAATTGGGAGTACCAAACCATATTAATTTAAAAACCAAAAACGAAAAATGACTTAGAACTGTCAGGTACGGCACGTCTCAGTTAGGAAACGTGAAGTGACCCCTCCCCACCTGTGTTTGTCCCAGATGGACCCGTCGTCCCCGCCGTTCCTGCTGGCCAAGCTGACGCCGCTGCACTCGGAGCAGCTCCTGCAGGGCCTCAACCTGCTGCGGCAGCACCAGGAGCTCTGCGACGTGGTGCTGCGCGTGGGCGAGGCCAAGATCCACGCGCACAAGGCCGTGCTGGCCAGCATCAGCCCCTACTTCAAGGCCATGTTCACCGGGAACCTGTCGGAGAAGGAGAACGCCGAGGTGGAGTTCCAGTGCGTGGACGAGGCGGCGCTGCAGGCCATCGTGGAGTACGCCTACACCGGCACCGTCTTCATCTCGCAGGACACCGTGGAGTCGCTGCTGCCCGCCGCCAACCTGCTGCAGGTCAAGCTGGTGGTCAAGGAGTGCTGCGCCTTCCTGGAGAGCCAGCTGGAGCCCGGCAACTGCATCGGCATCTCGCGCTTCGCCGAGACCTACGGCTGCCACGAGCTCTACCTGGCGGCCAGCAAGTTCATCTGCCAGAACTTCGAGGACGTGTGCCAGACCGAGGAGTTCCTGGAGCTGACGCACGCCGAGCTGGACGAGATCGTGTCCAACGACTGCCTGAACGTGGTGACGGAGGAGACGGTGTTCTACGCGCTCGAGGCCTGGGTCAAGTACGACGTGCAGGAGCGCCAGAAGTACCTGGCGCAGCTGCTGCACTGCGTGCGCCTGCCCCTGCTCAGCGTCAAGTTCCTCACGCGGCTCTACGAGGCCAACCACCTGATCCGGGACGACCACACCTGCAAGCACCTGCTCAACGAGGCCCTCAAGTACCACTTCATGCCCGAGCACAGACTGTCCCACCAGAGCATGCTGCTGACGCGGCCCCGCTGCGCGCCCAAGGTGCTCTGCGCCGTGGGGGGCAAGGCCGGGCTCTTCGCCTGCCTGGACAGGTGAGCAGCAGCCCTGGGCAGGGCAGGGACACTGGGCAGGGACAGGGACACAGCTGGGGTCCTGCCTGGCACCCTAGGCAGGGACAGGGACCCTGGGATCCTGCCTGGCACCCTGGGCAGGGACAGGGACAGCTGGGGTCCTGCCTGGCACCCTGGGCAGGGACACTGGGATCCTGCCTGGCACCCTGGGCAGGGACACGGGCAGCTGGGCAGGGACAGGGACACTGGGATCCTGCCTGGCACCCTGGGCAGGGACACGGGCAGCTGGGCAGGGACAGGGACACTGGGATCCTGCCTGGCACCCTGGGCAGGGACACTGGGATCCTGCCTGGCACCCTGGGCAGGGACACGGGCAGCTGGGCAGGGACAGTGACCCTGGAATCCTGCCTGGCACCCTGGGCAGGGACACTGGGATCCTGCCTGGCACCCTGGGCAGGGACACGGGCAGCTGGGCAGGGACAGGGACACTGGGATCCTGCCTGGCACCCTGGGCAGGGACACTGGGATCCTGCCTGGCACCCCTGGGCAGGCACAGGGACACTGGGATCTTGCCTGGCACCCCTGGGCAGGGACAGGGACACTGGGATCTGCATGGCACTGAGGTTGGTACGGTCCCAGTAGAGTTTGCAGTGTGCAGTTGTTCCTTTCCTCCATAAAACCTCTTCAGCAGGTTTTTTTTAACAAGGATGGGCCCCAAGTTCAAAATGATTTTTTATTTCATGAATAATTTGCAATGTTAGGGGGTTTTGTTCGTGCCACACATTTGTTTGTGCAAACAGAAAAGCTCTGAGATAATTTTCATTCTGTTGATTGAGTTACTAACTTGGTTAGTTAAGTTTATACAGTTCTTACTTTTCCTTCCAGGTATTTTCATTTTATTTAATTCTCCCCCTGATTTGTTATTATTTCAGGCAAATCATAAAAATGAAGTTGCTGTCTGGCAAATGTGCTTCCTGATAATTCAGAAATCCTTGGAATTAAAACAGGCTTAATCAGAGCAGGGTGAAGGACAGTAAAGGAGGCTCAGAGAGACTGACAGGAGGGGTCGGGCTCTGCTCCAGGAACAGGGACAGGAGGAGAGGGAACGGCCTCAGGCTGGGCCAGGGGAGGGGCAGGGGGGACAGCAGCAGGAATTTCCCCATGGAAAGGGAGCTCAGGCCTTGGAAGTGCCCAGGGAGGTTTGGAGTGCCCATCCCTGGAGGTGTCCAAGGAATTCCTGGAGGTGGCACTGAGAGCTCTGGGCTGGGCACAGGGTGGGGATGGGCACAGCTGGGACTGGATGGGCTGGGAGGGCTTTTCCAATCTCAGGGATCCCGGGATTTCACAGTGGAGTTCTGCATCACGGTGTGATCATGGCTTTAACCCCAGCTGCTGGGCAGGTGTCTGTGCTGGCAGAGCAGGTGAGTGCCCCCTCCCTCACCTGCTCCCCACAATGAACCTCCTCAGCTCCTGGAGAGCAGCCTGGGCTCATCCTGGAGCAGGGGGAACGGAGGAGACAGAAAAACAATTCCATGCCCCAGGCTGAGGCTGGGTTGGCTCAGAACATGGGACTGACATTCCCAGAGCCCGTGGTGAAACCTTGTGTGGGCTGATCAAATACAAATGTACACATATACAAATACACAAATACACATTTATACATTTATACATGCACAGAAAGAGCTTTGATGTTCAGTGTGCCCTTATCAGCCCCAGGAGTGTTCCCTGTGCCGGGCAGACTGCCTGAACTGGTTCCACAGCTGGATTCTGGATAATATTCTGGGATGTCCTTTTCTGTGACAGTCCTGTGCTTGCAGAGAGAAACACGTTTAAAAACCTGGGCAGAGCTGTGTGTTTTCCCTGTGCTCAGAGATCTCAGAGTCATTTAAAATGAATTTTCCCAATGATAGTCACTGATCTTAAACCAGGTGCCAGGGCTGGGAATGGCTGGATTTGTAGACTTCAAAAATAAAGGGGGTTTTGTGCTTCATAAAAAATGTTGGAGTAAATAAAGTCACTCTCTGATATTCTTCAGTTCTTCTTTCCCACCTTCTTCAATGATTATAAAAATGTAGCCTACCAATACAATTTGGATTATTTTCAATTTTTTGGTGCTTCATAATAACAAAATTACTCTAGGATAAATTTAATCTCCGTTCTCTGGTGTTTCACAGCTCCTGATCTGGGCTCTTAGTGCCTGTCAGTTCTCCAGGGGCCTCTTGCTCCTATATGGTTTTTGAACAGATCATGTTTCCTCTGTGCCAGATAGCCTCTTAATTATTTAGGTAATTTATTAATTAAACTGTTCCAGGTTGGCTAGACTCTATATGGGGCAAGCTAGACCCACTGTGTTCTCACATTGAGTATGATTAAAACAAAATGGTATTTTAAGATTTAAATTTGAGATTTAAATTTAAGATTTAAATTTGAGATTTAATTTTAAAGATTTAAATTTGAAATTTAAATCTAAGATTTAAATCTAAGATTTAAATATAGGATTTAAATATAAGATTAAATTTGAGATTGAATTTTAAGATTTAAATTTAAGATTTAGATAGAGGATTTAAAATGCTGTTTAAAAGAAGTAAACTGTTTAAAAGACATGTTTTTCTGGTTAGTTTGTGCCACGTTGACATTTTGTTTAAATTATAGGTATGTTACATATATAAACTGCAGTCTGTAGTTTCTAAATGTATATTTGTAAATACAGATGAGTGCTTCCCTCTCTCTAATTTGCTTTTCTCTCCTATTTCTGTGACTGGTTTGGGGTTTTTTTGTGTGTGGTTTCTCCTCCCTTTGGGTCGGATTTTCAGCTGGTTCCTGTTTCAGTTGCTATTTTGCTCACTGGCTCCCTGTTTCCCCTGGCAGCATGGGGATGGATTTCATTTCCTATTTCCTTATTTCTCTCTGTTTCCCTGGCAGCATGGAGATGGGTTTCATTTCCTATTTCTGTTTTTCTCCCTATTTTCCCCGGCAGCATGGAGATGGATTTCATTTCCTATTTCCTTATTTTTCTCCCTCTTCCCCTGGCAGCATGGAGATGGATTTCATTTCCTGTTTCCTGTTATTTCTCTCCCTGTTTCCCTGGCAGCATGGGGATGGATTTCATTTCCTATTTCCTGTTCTTTTTCTCCCTGTTTCCCTGGCAGCATGGAGATGGATTTCATTTCCTATTTCCTTATTTCTCTCCCTGTTTCCCCTGGCAGCATGGAGATGGATTTCATTTCCTATTTCCTGTTTTTTCTCACTTTTTTCCTGTTTCCCTGGCAGCATGGAGATGGATTTCATTTCCTGTTATTTTTTCCTTGGCAGCATGGGGATGGATTTCATTTCCTGTTATTTTTCTCCCTCTTTCCCTGGCAGCATGGGGATGGATTTCATTTCCTGTTATTTATTTTTTCCCTGGCAGCATGGGGATGGATTTCATTTCCTGTTATTTATTTTTTCCCTGGCAGCATGGGGATGGATTTCATTTCCTGTTATTTACTTTTTCCCTGGCAGCATGGGGATGGATTTCATTCCCTGTTATTTATTTTTTCCCTGGCAGCATGGGGATGGATTTCATTCCCTGTTATTTATTTTTTCCCTGGCAGCATGGAGATGTACTTCCCCCAGACGGACTCGTGGATCGGGCTGGCCCCCCTGAGCATTCCCCGCTACGAGTTCGGGGTGTGCGTGCTGGAGCAGAAGATCTACGTGGTGGGAGGCATCGCCACGCACGTGTGCCAGGGCATCAGCTACAGGAAGCACGAGAGCTCCGTGGAGTGCTGGGACCCCGACACCAACACGTGGAGCTCCCTGGAGAGGATGTTCGAGAGCCGCAGCACGCTGGGCACGGCCGTGCTGGCCGGGGAGCTGTACGCGCTGGGCGGCTACGACGGCCAGGCCTACCTCAGGAGCGTGGAGAAGTACGTCCCCAAGGGCAAGGAGTGGCAGCTGGTGGCCCCCATGAGCAGGACACGGAGCTGCTTCGCCGCCGCCGTGCTGGACGGCATGATCTACGCCATCGGGGGCTACGGGCCTGCCCACATGAACAGGTACGTGACTGTGCCCCCCTGGGCACCAGCAAACCCCCTGGGCAGGGTTTTTAATCCTTGTCCTGCCCACATGAACAGGTACGTGCTGGGCGTGACCCTGTGCCCACCTGGGCATCACCAAACCCCCTGGGCAGGGTTTTTAATCCTTGTCCTGCCCACATGAACAGGTACGTGACTGTGCCCCCCTAGGCACCAGCAAACCCCCTGGGCAGGGTTTTTAATCCTTGTCCTGCCCACATGAACAGGTACATGCTGGGCATGACCCTGTGCCCACCTGGGCATCACCAAACCCCCTGGGCAGGGTTTTTAATCCTTGTCCTGAACCAGCATGAACAGGTACATGCTGGATGTGACCCTGTGCCCACCTGTTGTAATTTAGATTTTTGGGGGGTGTCCCCGGGAAAGGTTCCCCAGGAGCCCCCCGGGCTCTACACAAGGCTTCAGATTCTCACCCATGGATCTGAGCCAAATTATTCCTTTCACTTTCCAACTGGTTCAACTAAAGGAGCAACACTCTGTGTGCAATTGTTTACATTTGTCCATATGTACCCATCGGGGAGTTTTTTCGTCCATAATTGCACCAGAAATGCAAGTCAGTACATTGTCAGAGACCTAACAAAAGACCCCCAGTTTTAGGTCACCAAAAGAAAAACAAAAAGAAAAAAAACCACAAAAACCGTCAAAATACTTTCTCAGACACTATTTTAGGTTATCAGAGCTCCCGGGGACACCCCCCCCAAATCTAAATTACAACACCCACCTGGGCATCACCAAAACCCCTGGGCAGGGTTTTTAATCATTGTCCTGCCCACATGAACTGCGTGCTGAGGGTGACCCACCAAACCCCCTGGGCAGCCAATGAAACCCTCTCCAGTTAATCCCTGTAACATCAGTCCCATCATTCAAATGGGAAATCTTTATTTTTGCTTCACTTTGTGTGCTCAGCCTCATTTGGGCTCTTTTTTAGATCACCTAAAAGGTGATTTTACCGTAAAGTTAAAAACAAAGATGTGCCTGTATAACTGAGCTTGGTAGCTCAAGCCTGCAGAATCTGAGGGTGGGTGGTTTTACCACCTGAAATGAAAGCCCTGATTTGAGGTGGAGTTTTCCCATGCTTAATACACACAAAATAAATACAGAACTCTGCTGGGATCTTAAATCAGTGTTACTGCTAATAACAGAATTCAGAATGGGGATTACTGCTCTGACTCCAGGGCTTGTTTCAGACCTTGCATTCCCAAGGAATTGTCCTGGTACCACCATGCTCTTTAACTCCTCAGTTCCCTGTGGCTGTCCAGGGACATCCAGTTATCCAAAGGAACCGTTTCCCATCATTAAAATGGGAACAGATCAGCTGAATGGCCCTCCAGGAAGCAAAGTAATAAACTCCAAGTGTAAGAGCTGGATAAAGAATGAAACTCCTGCTCCTGAGGAAGGGACACAGTGATTGTTCAACAGGGTGGTACCAGACGTTGCAGTGATGAATTGCAGTGATTTTTTATACTTGAGGCTGACTCTGGGGAGGTTAGGTTGGATATCAGGAAAAGGTTCTTCTTTTAGGTTCCTCTTTTAGGAAAAGGTTCTTCTTGCTATTAGGAAAAGGATCCTTGGACTCCTTTATCCTTCCAGCTCAGGGTGTTCCATATTCTGGAATAATTTTGGTTCTGTTTCTGGTTGGAGGGGTGAGTGCTAAGCCGTGCCATGCAGCACCAGGCTCCTCCAAGCCCTGGCATTAAATGGGGCTCACATTGGGTAATAAATCCCCTTTTCCAGACTCTGCTGCTGCTGATCCCCTCTTCCCTTTTGTTCTGCCCCTCTGTGCTCCTGCACTTGGGCAGGAGCAGCTCTGAGCCGTGAGTGTGTTAATGAGTGACCATCTGCACAGTGATCAGAAATATTAATAACACTGAGGATTCATTTCCTTTCCTTTGATCCTGAAGCCTCTCCTGCCCTCAGTGTTTTGATCAGCAGCCTCTTTGCAGCTTTTCCTGAGGAGTATAAATACACTCTCCACATGCTTTTCTCTCTGAATGTTATTTTCAGGCCAACC
The DNA here is from genome assembly GCF_021018805.1 of Prinia subflava. Taxonomy (NCBI): domain Eukaryota; kingdom Metazoa; phylum Chordata; class Aves; order Passeriformes; family Cisticolidae; genus Prinia; species Prinia subflava. The sequence goes on from NC_086251.1 coordinate 62,786,007, forward strand.
TCGAGGCAGTTTTGGATCTGCTGTGTACCCAAAGAAATACACTTCAGCTCTGCATTGTGCTCAGTTTCCCACAAAATTTTTATTTTAATATTCAATTACTTTAATAGATTATTATATTGTTTTAATAGATTATTATTTACATGATATACATTTTGAATTCTTATTTTTAAAAATCACACCAGGCATCCTGAAAGAGCTTTCAGCTCTGAGGAACCTCTTGGTTTCAGGGTGTGGCCTGAAGATCCAGGACAGTGGGACAGGGAGGACCTGGGAGAGGCTGAACCCGTTGCTGTGTCAGGGGGAAATAGCACAGAACCATTTGGGATGGAAAAGTCATTGAAGATCATTGAGTCCAACCTTTGGCTGAATATATTGTAAAAATAGGTTAAAACTGATCTTTGGCCACACTGTTGGGCTGCTCTGGGTGTGGAAGTGCCCTGGGATGTGGTTGGTGCTTCCCTGGTGATAACACAATTTTGGGGTGCTGCTATTGGGTTGTACCAAGCAACTGCACCACAGAATTTTCCATCAGCTCCAGCCCTTCCCTCTGTATTCCATTATTCCTGTGTGGTAACTGCCTGGCAGAGCCAGCTGTGCCACTCCAGGAGTGAATCCTTGAGATCCTGGGCAGAGCCAGCTGTGCCTGTGCCACTCCAGGAGTGAATCCCTGAGATCCCGGGCTCACGGCTGTGCCACTCCAGGAGTGAATCCCTGAGATCCCGGGCTCACGGCTGTGCCACTCCAGGAGTGAATCCCTGTCCCTGAGATCCCAGGCTCACGGCTGTGCCACTCCAGGAGTGAATCCCTGTCCCTGAGATCCTGGGCTCATGGCTGTGCCACTCCAGGAGTGAATCCCTGTCCCTGAGATCCCGGGCTCACGGCTGTGCCACTCCAGGAGTGAATCCCTGAGATCCCGGGCTCACGGCTGTGCCACTCCAGGAGTGAATCCCTGAGATCCCGGGCTCACGGCTGTGCCACTCCAGGAGTGAATCCCTGTCCCTCAGGCCCCAGGCTCACGGCTGTGCCACTCCAGGAGTGAATCCCTGAGATCCCGGGCTCACGGCTGTGCCACTCCAGGAGTGAATCCCTGTCCCTCAGGCCCCGGGCTCACGGCTGTGCCACTCCAGGAGTGAATCCCTGAGATCCCGGGCTCACGGCTGTGCCACTCCAGGAGTGAATCCCTGAGATCCCGGGCTCATGGCTGTGCCACTCCAGGAGTGAATCCCTGAGATCCTGGGCTCACGGCTGTGCCACTCCAGGAGTGAATCCCTGTCCCTGAGATCCCGGGCTCATGGTTGTGCCACTCCAGGAGTGAATCCCCATCCCTCAGGCCCCGGGCTCACGGCTGTGCCACTCCAGGAGTGAATCCCCATCCCTCAGGCCCCGGGCTCATGGCTGTGTTTGCTTTCCAGCATGGAGCGCTACGATCCGAGCAAGAACTCGTGGGAGACCGTGGCCTCCATGGCTGACAAGCGGATAAACTTTGGGGTGGGGGTAATGCTGGGCTTCATCTTCGTGGTGGGGGGACACAACGGCGTGTCCCACCTGTCCAGCATCGAGAGGTACGACCCCCACCAGAACCAGTGGACGGTGTGCCGGCCCATGAAGGAGCCCAGGACAGGTGGGACATGGCAGGGACGAACCTGTGAGCTGGTAAAACCTGCAGGGAGGGTGGCAGGGACTCTGTCTGTGGGGGAAGGTCACCAGCTCTGTGAGAGGACCTTGATTTCTCCAAGGTCAGTTAATTAATGCTGAGCTGTAACAAAAATGATAGGAGGTAGTGATTCTAGCTCCTGTTTTATCAGAGAATTCAGCAGTGGTGAGTTTCAGCAGTTCTGTGCTCGCTGTTCTGTTGGATTTTGTTGGGTGTGGGCACTCAGGGGTGTAGGGTTGAGGCTGAGCTCCCATCTCTGCTCCTGGCACAGGGACAGCACCCAGGGAGCAGCTGGAGCTGGGCCAGAGAGCGTCAGGCTGTAGAGCATGGAAAGGTTCCTCCCCAGAGGGTGGAATAAGCCCTGGAAAAGCTCCCCAGGGAATGGGCACGGCCCCAGAGCTCCAGGAGCCTTTGGGCAGCACTGCCAGGGGTGCCCAGGGTGGGATTGTTGGGGGGTCTGGGCAGGGACAGGGCTGGGTGATCCCTGTGGGTCCCTCCAGCTCAGGACATTCCATGATTCTATCCCAGTTTCCCTGACGGGGCACTGGGGCAGAGGGGGGTGTTACATAGGAAGGGGGATGAGAAGGGCATAAAAGGGGTGTCAGACCTGAACAGAGAGGGTTCCTCATTTACACCCCTTTTCTTTAGGCAGAGAGGGCTCTGCGGGTGGCTGGGGGTGGCAGCAGTGGGAACAGAGCGCGGTGATCCCCGCAGGGTTTGGTGTCGGTGCTTTCCTTGGGCAGTGAGGACTCGGGGGATGGCAGAGGGTGGCAGCAGTGGGAACAGAGCCCGGTGATCCCCGCAGGGTTTGATGTCGGTGCTTTCCTTGGGCAGTGAGGACTCTGGGGATGGCAGAGGGTGGCAGCAATGGGAACAGAGCCCGGTGCTTCCCGCAGGGTTTGATGTCGGTGCTTTCTCCGCAGGCGTGGGGGCGGCGGTGATCGATAACCACCTGTACGTGGTGGGCGGGCACTCGGGCTCGTCCTACCTGAACACGGTGCAGAGGTACGAGCCCATCTCGGACTCGTGGCTGGACTCGGCGGGGATGATGTACTGCCGCTGCAACTTCGGCCTCACGGCGCTCTGAGGGCGCGCACCTCGCACTGGGGCTGCCCCGCCCGGCCCGGCCCGGCTCGGCCCGGCTCAGCTCGGGATGGAAGCAGGAGGGGCCCGCCCTTCCCCAGGCACTGCGGGCACAGGGGTGTGGAGCTGGTGCCCGGCCGGGTTTGGTGCCCTGCTGGTGGCGGCGGGTTTGGGGAGCCGGGGCGCAGCTGGGGTTTGTCCATCCCACCTTGGCAGAGCTGTCGTCTCTCGCTGCCCGGAGCACGGAGCTCCCTGTGCTGGGGGAGCTCGGGGTGCTGGCCCGGCTGTGTGTGCTCGTGGGGAAAGCGCCAGCGCTTCTCGGGGTTTTCTATGACCAAGGGCTGCCTTGTTTCTGTATCTCAAGGTTTGTACATAATAAACGCCATAGGATGTTGCCTGTACTCTCCTTTCTCACCTGCTTCCTGGTAGGAGGGCTGGGATGATCCTCGCAGACATTTACAAGGCAAATTTACTGCCTCGGGACATTTTTGGATCTGATGAAGAGAATTTGCATTTTTAACTTCTCCCTTCTGTTTTCTTCGAGTGCTGGATGAACTGAGTTAATCCTGCTGCGTGCTTTCGGCTGGAATTTGAGGAGAAATCCCAGCAGCAGCATTCCTGGCATGCTGTCCTATAACACCTCCCAGCCAGCCCAGCCCATCCTTCCGTGTTCCCCCTTTCTTCAAGGACTGTGTGATTGCTTCCTCTGAGTGTTCCCATCTCACAATGGTGCTAAATGTAGGGGTCCCCGAGGCTGTTCCTGATTTCAGTGCATAAAGCATGTTTGGATTGTTCTGCTGGTTTGGTTTGTTCTTTGCTCCGTGCCCCTGCAGTGTCCCTGCTCTGGAATGAGCTCCCCGTTGGTGTTTTAGTGGGGTTTTCATGGGTGTTTATTGTCCCATCCTCACAGACAGGGAGGTCCCAGCTCGGCTCTTGAGGCAGCTCTGCCTTCCACACCAGTGCAGGGAGCTCAGGCAGGCTCATCCCAGATGTGAGCCCTGCCGAGGGCAGGTCCTGGGGTTAACCACAGCCTTGAGCTCAGTGAAAACTGGGCCAGAGAGAGAGAAAGTGATGCTGTGGGTTAGAACCATCATTTGAAATGGAATTGAACTAATTTAGCACTTTTTGGGTTGTCTTCTGATCTCAATTACCTTCAACTTCTGGTGTCTGCCCACTGCCAGGTCTGGCACTAAGGATTTTTTTTGCCTCCAGAGTTTCCTTTCTCTTTATTTTAACATGTCTGGTGTTTGTTTTCCAAGCCCACACACTATTATTTTGAAAGGTCCAATAATATTTGAAATAGTTGTTTTAAAAGCCATTTCTTTATGACTTTGCTCAATGGGGAAGGTTGAGTGCTCTGGATTTATCCTGAATTCCTGCAGAGCTGGTTGCAGCCAGGGCTGCTTCAGTTCCTCCATTCCAAGTACTGGGATTTCACCAGTCCAGGAGGGTGTTGTCACCATAAAACATCATTCAGATACCCCAGGTGATTGCACAGACCATAAAATCCTGCAGGTCTCCTTCAGATTTGGTGAAACTGAGCAGGGATTTAAATGTAAATAAGAGAAACTGCATTGAAAATGCTGGAATTGTTAATTTGACCCACAGGGATTCATTCCAGTGACAGCAGTAAAAGCCTGGTTTAATTATTCCAGGGCACCTCTTGGCAGGACAGGAGAGGCTCCATGGCTGTATTTACATGTTTGTGTGTGAGGAGGAGAAGGAATCCTGGAATCCCAGGCTGGTTTGGGATGGAAGGGACCTAAATCCCACCCAGTGCCACCCCTGCCAGGGCAGGGACACCTCCCACTGTCCCAGGCTGCTCCAAGCCCAGTGTCCAACCTGGCCTTGGGCACTGCCAGGGATGGATCACAGCAAAACCCCATAAACAACAAAAGCATCATTTAAAACCCCTCATAAATCAGAACAAAAAAAAAATATTATGGTGATTATTTATATCAACATCTTTCATTTATGGAAGTCAAAGCACTGAAAACTGCAAAATGTTTTATTCCCTTTCTCCCGTGGGAATGATAAACCCCAGAATGGTTTGGGGTGAAAGGGGCTTTAAGGACCACCCTGTTCCACCCCTCTCCATGGGGAATTCTTCTGCTGGGATGAGGTCAGAGGAGGTGAGTGCTGTCCCAGACAGACCCCGTGCTGTGGCTGTGACATTGCCTCACTGCAGAGAGCAGCAGAAACTGTTTTGAAATCTGCAGGAGAAATGCCTCAAGAATTTTCCTGCTGTCACTGATGAGCTCCTTACCTGGAGCTGGATCAGCTCAGGGATCCCTTAAATTCACTCCATCCTGTCCCTGCAGTGCTCGGGCAGAGGGAGACCAGACACAGAACCAGGGCAAAGCCATGTGGAAACTCAGCAATCCTGTGGAGTGTCTGGCTGGGAGCTGGAAAAGCAAGGACCTGCCACAATTCCCGATTATCGTCTGGTTCCAGCTCCTGACCTCTCAAACTGCACTTTACAATGGCTTAAATGAGTTCATTCCCGTCCATACAGCTCAGAACTTCTGCTTTTTAAAAGATAATAATCTACAGGCTGCTTGCCAGTCTCCTCCTAGGAACGCTTCCCTTGCAGAAACTGCTGGAATTTTTGTCCGTGTTACAAATGTTTCTGGGAGATAACATTGCTTCAGTGAATTCCCATCTGTAATTCCCTGTATGAAACAATGCCAAACATCCCAAATTGCCTTCGATTCCTTCCATTGACCTGAAACACAAAGAACTGCATGACAATTCCTTTATTATTATTATTATTATTATTATTACTACTACTACTACTACTACTACTATTATTTTGCCTTGTGTGGTGTGTTGTGTTTTAAACCCAAGGAAAATAAGATTTTTAGCAGGATTTAATAACTGTACAGGGAATTTTGTACTCGGGCTTGGCCAGAGTGCTTTGGTTGAGGGTAAGAACTGATCCCTGTATTTTTGTGGGTTTACCTGTAAATATATATATATTTTTTTAGCATCTTGGTTTTGTTTTGTCTACAAAAGTGGCCCAAGTTCCACAGGGGGAGCGCTGAACCGTGCTGGGATTCTCTGGCAGTTCCCAGGGTGTTGTTCTTGTGCTCTCTAAGCATTGTTGTGATGATTCCACTGGATGTGAGGCTGATGAATGAAATAAACCCAGGGAGTCCTGGTTTGTCTGGTGCTCCCACCTCTCATGGAATGTTCTCATTCCCCAGCTGCTGCCCCTTCTCTCCCACTTTTCCAGGCTGTTTATGGTCAAATCCAGGTTTTCGCCCCCACACTGCTTTAATTTGTTGTTAATGCACTTGGACAAGCTCCAGCACACACAGGATCAGAGCACTGGGATTTAAACACTTCTTATTGCTCTGGAAAATGGGACATATCCGTGGAAAGGCTGGGAAATTGGGATTGTTCAGCCTGGAGAGGAGAAGGCTCCAGGAAGATCTCAGAGGGACACCTCCCACTGTCCCAGGCTGCTCCAGCCCCAGTGTCCAACCCGGCCTTGGGCACTGCCAGGGATCCAGGGGCAGCCACAGCTTCTGTGGGCACCCTGTGCCAGGGCCTGCCCACCCTGCCAGCCAGGAATTCCTTCCAAAAATCCCACCCAAATCTCCCCTTTTCCAATTTGAAGCCATTCCCTGTGTCCTGTCCCTCCAGCCCTTGTCCCCAGTCCCTCTCCAGCTCTCCTGGAGCCCCTTTAGGCCCTGCCAGGGGCTCTGAGCTCTCCCTGGAGCTTCTCCTCTCCAGGGGAACATTCACAGCTCTCCCAGCCTTTCCGAACGGGAGAAGGGATTTCATCCGAACGGGAGAAGGGATTTCATCCGAACGGGAGAAGGGATTTCAGCTCCTCCATCCCCAGGGGAAGGAGAGCGGGCAGAGCCCGGAGCTGTCCCCGTGTCCCGGCCAGCCCGGGCTGCTCGGCGGGGACAGGGGCGGGACCCGGCCCGGGCGGTGCGGGAGGGACGCGGGCGGTGCCGGTACCGGGGAGATGATTTAGTTGGTGCCGGTACCGGGGAGATGATTTAGTTGGTGCCGGTACCGGGGATGATGCGGTGGTGCTGATGCCGGGGGGATGAGGATGGTGCCGATACCGGGGACGATTCGTTTGGTGCCGGTACCGGGGATGAGCCGAGGGATGCCGGTGGCGGTGCCAGGGATGAGGATAGTGCCGGTGCTGGGATGATCCGGGCGGTACCGGGATGATCCGGGCGGTACCGGTGCCCCAGCCCCGCAGCACCGGGCTGGGCCGAGCCTCCTCCGAGCCTCCCGTCCGTGCCGTGTCCGCGCCAATCCCGGGAATTCGGGAGGAGCCGCTGTCACGGGCTGCTCTCGGGAAAAGGAGAAGCCGCTTTTCCTTTGGAACTGCGGCCGGGGGCGGAGCGGCGGCGGCGGGGCTGCACCGGGGCAGGGCGGGCGCTGGATGTCACTGCTGGATGTCACTGCTGGATGTCACCGCTGGATCCCGCTGGATGTCACTGCTGGATGTCACTGCTGGATGTCACTGCTGGATGTCACTGCTGGGTCCCGCTAGATGTCACTGCTGGATGTCACTGCTGGGTCCCGCTGGGTGTCACTGTTGGCTAGCACAGGGACAGGCGCTGGGTGTCACTGTCGGACCGTGGTGGGTGTCACTGTTGGGTGGCACAAGGACAGGCTCTGGATGTCGCTGTTGGGTGGCACAGGGACAGGCACAGGGACTGGCACAGGGACAGGCACAGGCTGCTCCAGCCCCCCCTGCTGCTCTGACCCCCGGAGCCCCCCAGACCCCTGTCCCAGGGCACTCACAGGATTCCAGAGTCACTGAGGCTGGAAAAGCCCTCCCAGCCCATCCAGTCCCAGCTGTGCCCAATGCCCACCCTGTGCCCAGCCCAGAGCTCTCAGTGCCACCTCCAGGAATTCCTGGGACACCTCCAGGGATGGGCACTCCAAACCTCCCTGGGCACTTCCAAGGCCTGAGCTCCCTTTCCATGGGGAAATTCCTGCTGTGGGTTAAGTTAATCCAAACAAAGCTGTGCTTGGGCACTTCTCCCTTAGGCCCATGGGCAGGAGGGCAGGTACCCCGCCATGGAGTCATGGAATTCCTTAGCTTGGAAAATCCCTCTGAGACCGAGTCCAGCCCTTCCCTGGCACTGCCCAGGCCTCACTGCCCCATGTCCCCAAGTGCCACATCCCCAGGGCTTTCAATCCCTCCAGGGATGGGGACTCTATCCCTGCCCTGGACAGCCCTTGCCAGGAAGGAATTTTCCCAATATCCAACCTAAACCTCCCCTTGTGCAACCTGAGGCTGTTTTCCCCTGTGCTGTCCCATCCCTCAGTTCCCTGAAGGTCACATTTTGGGAATTGGGGCTCTCCCAGCTGGAATGGGGTCTCCCTGCCCTCGGCACAGCCCCAGGGAGCCCCTGAGAGTGCCAGGAGCTCCTTCCACAGATCCCTGTTCCCATAACCAGCTCCACTGGCTCTCCCAGCCCCCAGCTGTTTCTGGCTCGTCTCCTTCTCTTCCTCCCTGCCAGATCACGGAAATCTTTATGGATGAGGAGGGAGTGCACGAGTGAAGGGGGTTCTGGTGTCCAAGAGCCTTTCCTTGGGCAGGCAGAGGTTGGGAATAGGCTGGAACCTGCTTCTCCTGTTTGCATGGAGAAAGGGGAAGCGAATCTCAACACGTCACAGAATCCTGGGATGGTTTGGGTGGAAAGGAACCTTTAATCCCATCTCATTCCAGGGACACCTCCCACTGTCCCAGGCTGCTCCAGCCCCAGTGTCCAGCCTGGCCTTGGGCACTGCCAGGGATGCAGGGGCAGCCACAGCTGCTCTGGGCACCTGTGCCAGGGCTTCTACTTCCATTGGAGCTTCTGCTCCATGCCCACATGGCCCTGGAATTCCAAGGGAACATTTGGGAATGTTGGCATTGCCAGTGCACACGCCAAGTGTGTGCTGAGCTTTCTCTGCCTTCCTGTTTATTCAAAATCCTAAACGAAAAAGTGCTTTACTTATTTGTGCAGATTAATTTGGAGAGCCGCAGATAATAATTTATAAATTTCCCCAGTATTTCCCGGGGGGTTTGTGGTGATTCAGATTAAACTGGTTCAGCTCAGGCTGACGCCCAGCTAGGAGCAAACCCGGGCAGTTCCCTCCTTCCCAGTCCTCACTCAGCACTGGGAGAGAGCTGCGGAAAGAACAGGGAGAGAGGGGTGGGGAAATCCGGGAGAGGCGGGAGGGGGCCACAGCCAGGGCAGCGGGGCTGGGCCCTGCTCACTGGAATGGGAATGGGAATGGGAATGGGAATGGGAATGGGAATGGGAATGGGAGTGGGAATGGGGGAATGGGAATGGGAATGGGAATGGGAATGGGAATGGGAATGGGAATGGGAATGGGAATGGGAATGGGAAATAGGAATGGGAATGGGAATGGGAATGGGAATGGGAATGGGAATGGGGGAATGGGAATGGGAATGGGAATGGGGGAATGGGAGTGGGAATGGGAATGGGGGAATGGGAATGGGAATGGGAATGGGAGTGGGAAATAGGAATGGGAATGGGAATGGGAATGGGGGAATGGGAATGGGAATGGGAATGGGGGAATGGGAATAGGGGAATGGGAATGGGAATGGGAATGGGAATGGGAGGAATGGGAATGGGAGTGGGACAGAGAGGAAGGGTGGCAGGGGAGCAGGATGGTCCCTGCAGAGCCTCACCTTGGCTCCTGGGAGAGGGCACAAAGCATCCTTCCTTCCCAAAATCCTTCCCAAGGCCCTCCTGTTCCTGAGGGTGCAGGACAGGGCAGGCCCAGGGGGCAGGAGGGGCACTGGGAGGACACTGGGAGGGCACTGGGAGGGCACTGGGAAGGCACTGGAGGGCACTGTGCCAAGGCAGAGGTGACCCTGCGTGCCAGGACGGGGGGGGATGGCTCTGGGATTCTCCTGCTGGAGACCTTGGAGCCTTGGCAGGACCCCAGCCCTGTGCCCACCTCGGCTGTGGCACGTGAGGGGGGTCCCATCATCCTGACCAGGGAATGCTGCCTATCCCTGCATCAGCTGGGGGAGCAGGGAGACCCTGGGGAAGGGCATGAGGGTTTGCCAGAGTTTCTCCGGTCCCCAGGAATCAGTGCCCTGTTTGAAATGCTCATCCCTTGACAGATGAATCCATCCTGGACATGCCCATCCCTGGAGGTGTTCACGGCCAGGCTGGACAGACCTCGCAGCAGCCTGGTCCAGTGGAACATTTCATTCATGGTTCAAAGCTGGGTTTTCCAAATCCATTTAAAAATTTGGCTGAGCAGCTCCCTTGGTGCATGGGAAAAGTTTTGGTGCCCCATTCCCATTCCCATGATCGCCCCAAATCCTCAGCTAGGCTGAGGCTCCCTAGGGATCCAAACATGTTGCCCTCTGTGGCCCTGGCAGGTGGGATTGGGGCTGGCAGGACCCCAAAGCCCCCCAAGCCCTACACTCCTGCCCAGGGACCCCAAACACCGACCCCAGAGGGGTCTGGGGGTATTTGAAGGCAACAAAATCTGAGTTTTATTGTTCCCAAAGGGCTGTTGGGAGGCTGTTACACACTTCTGTTCAAACTCCACAATCCCAGTGCTGTCACTCAATTTTGGAGCCTTTTCCAAGCCCTCAGGTCAGTGCAGGGTTTGCCTGGGGGTCACAGAGAGCTCGGAATTCCCAGTGCCCAGGGCTCCAGCAGCAGGTGGAGAGCCCAGAGCCCATCCCGGGAGTGCCGGTTCTGTGGCTCTGTGTCCCTCCCTGCCTCCTCCCGGGGAGATCACATCTCATCTGCATGGCCCTGCTGCAGATAAACCCGGCCCGGCCGCGCTAATTCAAAGTGACAGAGCTCATCGCGCTGTGTCACCCTGAATTTCCTGCAGGAGGCAGAGAAAGAGAGGGAGAAAATGGGGGGGGAAAGCATTTTAATACTGCCTGGAGACGCTGGAGACAGGGTGGCACGGGGGTAATGTGGGACACGTGGGGCCCTGCTCTGTGCCAGCCTCGCTGTGACAGCAGCTCCCGGGCTGGGAAGGCTCTGGGAGGGCTGGGGACGGTGGCAGGGAGGATCCCAAGGGCTGTGCTGGTGCCAGGACAGTGCCCAGAGCTGTGGGGTCCCTGGGGAAGGACAGCCAGGGGAGGGGCGGGATGGAGCTCGGTGTCCCCTGCAGCTTGGGGACACCCCTGGGAGGGGCTGGGGGGTCTGCAGGACACCAGAGCAGCTCTGGGAAAGCCCTGGGGCATGGACAGGCTGTGGGATTGTATGGGACTGACCCTGGGATTGACCCTGGGATTGACCCTGGGGCATGGACAGGCTGTGGGATTGTATGGGATTGACCCTGGGATTGACCCTGGGGCATGGACAGGCTGTGGGATTGACCCTGGGATTGACCCTGGGGCATGGACAGGCTGTGGGATTGTATGGGATTGACCCTGGGGCATGGACAGGCTGTGGGATTGTATGGGATTGACCCTGGGGCATGGACAGGCTGTGGGATTGTATGGGATTGACCCTGGGGCATGGACAGGCTGTGGGATTGTATGGGATTGACCCTGGGGCATGGACAGGCTGTGGGATTGTATGGGATTGACCCTGGGGCATGGACAGGCTGTGGGATTGTATGGGATTGACCCTGAGATTGACCTTGGGGCATGGACAGGCTGTGGGGTTGTATGGGATTGACCCTGGGGCATGGACAGGCTGTGGGATTGTATGGGATTGACCCTGGGATTGACCCTGGGGCATGGACAGGCTGTGGGATTGTATGGGATTGACCCTGGGATTGACCCTGGGGCATGGACAGGCTGTGGGATTGTATGGGATTGACCCTGGGGCATGGACAGGCTGTGGGGTTGTACGGGATTGACCCTGGGGCATGGACAGGCTGTGGGATTGTATGGGATTGACCCTGGGGCATGGACAGGCTGTGGGATTGTATGGGATTGACCCTGGGATTGACCCTGGGGCATGGACAGGCTGTGGGATTGTATGGGATTGACCCTGGGGCATGGACAGGCTGTGGGGTTGTACGGGATTGACCCTGGGGTATGGACAGGCTGTGGGATTGTATGGGATTGACCCTGGGGCATGGACAGGCTGTGGGATTGTATGGGATTGACCCTGGGGCATGGACAGGCTGTGGGATTGTATGGGATTGACCCTGGGATTGACTCTGGGGCTGTGGGATTGCAGGGATTTACCCTGGGATGCTCCAGGAGGAACGAAAGGGATGGAAAGGAGGATTTGGGATGGGGACAGGGCAGGGGACAGAATGGGTGCTCGTGGGTGACCTGTCCTGGCTGCCCATGGCATGGCCTGGGGCTGGATAAGGTGACAGAAACCAGGATTGGGGATAATCCCCTCCTGGAATGCCAGGGGAGCATTTCCCCCCCTGAATCACCTCCAGGGAGGATTTGATGATGGAAAAATTCTTTTATTCTGCAGAAAGAAAGGAAATAAATAACCTTATTTGAGGAACCTGCTTTCAAAATTACTTATTAATTATTAAATTCAATTAGTAAAGGTCATAGTTTTTAATTACTCAAAAGGAAAGAGCTGCACTGAACAGAGAACCCAGTGAAAGGGGGGAGTTTTTGAGAGGAGGATTGTGCTTAGAAAATACGAGATTTCTCCTCTTGCCACGAAAGTCCAAATGAAAACTTTCATCACCTCCTCCAGAGGAACCCAGGGAGCTGCTCCAGGGCTGGAGCCCCTCTGGAGCCGGGCTGGGAGAGCTGGGAATGTTCCCCTGGAGAGGAGAAGGCTCCAGGGAGAGCTCAGAGCCCCTGGCAGGGCCTAAAGGGGCTCCAGGAGAGCTGCAGAGGGACTGGGGACAAGGGCTGGAGGGACAGGACACAGGGAATGGCTTCCAGTGCCAGAGGGCAGGGATGGGTGGGAGATTGGGAATTGGGAATTCCTGGCTGGGAGGATGTGGGGGGATGGCTGATCTGAAATGTAAATGTTGGGATGAGCAGAGAATTCCTGGGAGCAGCAGCAGAGCCCTGATGGGATCTGGGATCTTTCCCTCCAACCCCCGGGAGAAGCCCTGGAATTAAAGCTAAAAATGTCTTGTGCTGGAGCGAAAAAGGGATTTTCCTTACAGGTAAGAAGGGCTCGGTACAAGATGTTTTCATGCCAGAGGAAGATAAAACAAATCCCTCCGAGGCTCCTGGCAATGTTTTGCTGCTGGTTTATAAACGGTGCAGCCGTGGGGAAGGGGAGAGGTCAGAGACAGCATCGACTCCTCCTGAACCAGTGGGGATGGGATAATGGGATAATGGGATAATGGGATGGGATGGGATGGGATGGGATGGGATGGGAAGGGATGGGATGGGATGGGATGGGATGGGATGGGATGGGATGGGATGGGAAGGGATGGGATGGGATGGGATGGGATGGGATGGGGGAGCTGGAGCAGGGGAGGGGTGAGGGTGCCAAGCCCCCCTCGGCCATGCAGGGACCGTCCCCTCTCCCAGGGCGATCCCGGCCGTTCCCTGGCCTCGCCCACGCCGCGGGGCTGGAGCAGCCCCGGGATTCCTCAGCCCCAGCCGAGCCGAGGATCTCCAGGGCAGGGGAGGGTCCGCGGGGAGCCCCCGCCGCGCCGTTCGCTGGCTCTGACACCGCCACGGGCTCAAAGCCGTGCGGACAAAAGGATCTGAGGCTCCGAGGGGATCTTACATGCCTCCCTGTGACATTTGACATGCTAATCTTAGGGAAATAGATTAATTACAAATGCTGTTTGTGTAGGCTTAGCGCAGCACCGTCAGGTCGCTGCTGAGGGATAAAAGCTGATGAGATTGTGCTGGATAACAACAGCCCGGGCCGGATCCCTGCAGCCCCGGGAGGGACCCGCGGGGAGGGCCCGGGGGCTCCCGGGGCACCGAACCTGCCCCGGTTCCCCTTACAAATATCATGGACCGCTGCTTTCAGTGTTTGTGGTGAGGGCAGTGAGTTTGGGTGTATTCATGCATGGCTGTGTGTGTCTGGGTATGGATATTCCCCCAAAAGACAGCAAAACAGCAACTCCAAATTTCTTGGAAATAAACTTTATTTGGAATGCTACTTGAGTAAGAGATACAAAACCCTACCAAATCCCTAGTCACACCTCAATATTCTTTTTTTCATTAATATTTTTTATTGTACAATCAGTTCTGCCCCAACTCTAGTGACTTCTTTATTCGAGAGAGGGCAGTGGCCAGTGGTGGCCGGGAAGGACACTTGTGACTGAGAGGGTAAGCAAGTGTGCTCTGTGCCAAGGCTTCAAAGGATTGTGGTGGGGCTGCTGCAAGCCAGCCTGAGGTAAGACAGAGAAGGAACTGGGACAGTAGGGCAATGATAATAATGGAATTGCACAAAAAAGTCTGAGTCTTGCGTGGTAATATTGCTGAAGGTGACAGGAGGTAAAGTTAGGGGCACAGTCAATAAAACAAAAGGTGTCCAGACGAACAAAAATACGTCTTTAAAAAAATGCTGCTTCCAAAAGCCTGCTGAAAATGTTTAGCTTGCTGAAACAGAGAGCTAAGGAGCACATAATCACAAATGAACATATTTTCAACTTTTTTAAACCACATAATTCTTTGGCAAAGTGAAACGTATAATTAAATTCAATGATAAATTCTGTAGTTAACCAAAAAGAAGTATTGACCAAAGCTGAGCAGAAATAGTGAGAAATGGAAGAAAATGTCTTTTCTGACTGGCAAAATACCAGAAGGAAGTAAAATCTATCGTTTCTGCTCAGAGAGATAAATAAACCTACATCCAAGACTCTGAATAGATCTGGAGCCACTGATGGAAAATGTGTACCCAGCTAGCATGTGGAACAAAGTACTGCAAACAGTGGGAAGATCACAGGAGAAGTGCTCCTGAAGTCTTGTGGGTACAGTATTGATACCACACAGGGAAGCAAAGAGGAAGCCTGGGCATCCTGTCAGCAAAACAGTAGAAATGTGTGACTACAGCAAGAGTCACATTGACTTTAACTGATGATTATTATTAGTCTGTTTTATTTAATGTTTTAACTGATAAATAATGCAATTCCTTTTCCGTTTATTTATCTATGCCTAAGAGGACAGGATTAAGTGAGCAATACAGATAATGAGGCTTACTGGTCTGAGGTTACTGTGCTAATTATGGAACTGATACTTTATAGCTATGAGGTTAGATTCATTAATTGTCTTCCCTTGAGCAAAGAAGTACATTTTCTGCATGTGAATTGACTCAAAATGAATTCAAACTGGTACCTCAAATTCACTGTCTTTCATATAGAGAAGGAGAATAAAATGGATTTAAGTATTTTCCTTAAATGTTTGGTAAGATTCTGTTTTATCAGTCTCATGAATGAATTCCTTTCCACTTTAGATATGCATATTTTCCACTTTGGCTCTGTTTCATCTTATTTGCCCCAGAAGGAATGAAACCAGAAACCAGATTTCTTCTCATACTAAACTGAACAGGAAACTAATAATGTTAATCACTCAATTGCCAATATCTGCAGTGTTGCTCTGGAGAGATGCTCTTCTTGTCCATGCGAAGCTGGGGGCAGGGGGAAGGTGGGGGGAACACAGGGTGTTCAGGATGGCCCATGACATATGAACATGACAAATGGGCTCTTGAGTGAATCCTGTGGATAAATTGTGGCCAGCTGAATCGTACTAATGGTATTCTTTTGTCTGAGTAAGTTTACTTAATATGAGCAACCAAAACTGAACTAAAGCCTTAGATTGAAGTTATCTTATCTTAGACTGAACTTGTCTTGAGCTCTTGCTTAGTTGTGTAAAAGGCAGACCTGAGGCCAGTGGAAACTGGGAGATAAGGAAGCCACAACTTAAAGTCAGCTGCTGACCCACTGTTAGACAGACGAAGAATCCAGTCAGGAGCTAGAGGACCCCCGACCAAAAATCACCTTTGGACAAAGAGGAGTGTGCAGGGTGTGTGAGGAGTGGGTGAAGATCAGGTGCATGGACTGTCAGGGTATAAAGGACCAGGGATTCCTTTGTTTGTCCTTTGTGTATGCCTGGAGGCACACATCTCCAACTGTTTTTTTTACTCTACCAGTCAAATAAATTGGATTAAAGCTCAAAACCCTGCTGCAGAATACACAGGGCATAGAAATTTTTGTACCAGTGACCTCACCTGCATTGCCAAAAAGACCAGCTGAAGGTTCATCTCTCCGGGCACTTTTTGGGCCTCCCTCGTGGCAGCACACTCAGACAGGGTGCTCAGAAAGCTCCCAACACATCCCTAAGAGCGCGTGTGGATGTCTGGTTCAGCAGCAGAGAGCTGGGCTTTAGCATCTCCCTTAGCACACCCTGTCCCCGGGTCTCAGATAAAGCAGCGGGTGGTTTAGACCACGTCTTTAAACATTCTGCTACCCGAAGCTAGTGGGAAGTATTCCTATTTACCAGCTACTTTAAACAGGCATTTCAGAGAGTGTCTGTAGCTTTAGGAATGCCTGCTTTCATTTGTGAAGGAAATAATGGTGTTTTTTCTCCAGGATGTATTTTATCTTGTCAGTAAATATCACAGTGTCACCAGCCTGTTCTTGCCCCAAGTTGTGACCAGCACTGCACAGCTTGTGACATGTGATGTTCATGTAGATTGTTTGGTACAGTCTGAGTAGCTTAAAATGCAGTTCAAAAGGGACTAGAAGAGATCATTTAAATGAAAATTTCTAGTATTTTTACTCTGGGCACAGCAGCCCCTGCATCTGGTAGAGGCCAACCAGTGGCCTTGGCCACCACATGCCCAGAGCCAGTGGCTGCTGCTGCCAGAGTGGATTTAACTCCACTGGCAGAGCAGACTCATTGGATTCAACTAAAAGCACTTTAGTAATAAAACAGGAAAACTGACAGCATTGTTTTTGGAAGCAGGTCTCCTCTGAGGGTACTGCTCAACCTCACTAACCAGAATCTCTACAAAGCTGTTTGCTTCCTCTGCCAGGGAAGGTTTTCCCACAGATGTTGAGGCAGCCTAAACAGCAACTAATTTGAAAGCTGAAATGGAAATACATTTATGGTTCATGAGGTACAAAAGTCCATGGAGACCCCAGACAAGGCTAGATTTATTTTTACTGCTAAGAGCTATTTAGGCTTCAGGTTGTTTGTCACCAGCTTGCAATTCTGAATATTTTGATTAGTGCTTGAAGTCTTATTACTTGGTTTGCAACATTACTGCCTGCAGGAACAACAACAGTGCTTTGGAAAAGTCATGTTTATAGAGCTTTTAAAATATACAGTCTGTCTCAGAAAAGATTAAAGTATTGCTTCTCTCCTTATCCAGGAACTGACAAAAAAGTAACAGAATATATTTTAGCAGAGGGAGTAGCAGAAGAAGTAAATACTATAAATTCCAGAGCCAAATATTATGACATTTTGTTCTCAGATATCTATGAATTTTCCAGACAGCTGTGTGGACCAGGCTTTCCCATGACACTATCAGTTTGAATGACTAATTTCTGGCTGTTTAAAGGACTACTAAAATTATTTTTTCATCTATACTCCTTGTAGAGATGGGTAGCGAAGGTGGCTGTGGACGTTACACATATGGAACTCCTCTGTTGGAAGAGAAAATAAAATACCCAAATTTTTATTAGTTTGTTGATGGAAAGAGCTCCTGGATATTGGCAAATATGTTTTGGTGGAGCACACAGAGGGATGTGGAGATGTGTGAGACATGGAGGCAAGGACGTCCCACCCATGCGAGGGGTGGGAGCACAGATTGTGCTCGCCCTCACAGGAGGGGCAGTCACATACCCGAGCTGCTACGTGCTCTGAGAGGCAGCTTGTTTTCCTTTTACACAAAAGACATTCAAGCAAAGACTCATTTCTGCTTCAGTTTTCCTCTTGTCTCTGCATGGCTGGTAGGAACAGAGACAGAGAGAGAGGGGAGACTGAGGGAGAGACCAGCACTGCTAGCACTGCTCTGCAGTGCTTGCAAAGAGTCAATAACTTCAAACTGCCACGTTTATGGTACCTGGGTGTCTGGTGTTTGTTTTCCAAGAACCAGGCCTTTGAGGGATAACTGACCCCCCCTCCTATTCCGAGCCACACAGAGAGAGGCTGGGAGAGGATGTTCTGGAAGAAGCAGAAGAAGTGAGAAGCATTTGCTGAGTAAAGGCAAGTCAGCCCTTTGCTGCACAGGGGAGGACATAATCCTGCTAATGCTGGGGAAGGAAGCTGCAGAGCTCACTTGGCCGAATATCTTGACTTCCACTTGCAAAATGCTAATAGGGTGCACTGGGTTTTTCTTCAACGACAGCTTATTCAAGTGAGACCTTAAATTATAATTAGAAGTAGGATGCACTTGTCCTGTGCAAATATGATAATTGGTTCATAAATGTATAATGCTGTTAATTAGTGTGTGATCTCTTGTAACACAGGAATGTGTGTTGCTGTCTCCTGAATTCCTTGAGGACAGGATAATGAATCACAATTCAGTGCTCACATAGTACTTGGAACGGAAGGAGCATCACTCAGTTCAGGCTGCTCAGAAACTTTGAGCAAAGTAAAGAAGAAAAGAGGAGTCTTTGCATGGCCATATCTTTCTTGCTGAAAAGCTAATAATCATCTAGTAGGAAGACAGAAATATTTTTCTGTTCAACAGAGGGAAAAAAAGCTTTTTATTCTTTGCATTACTCTGTCATATCCAGTGATCTATGGCCACATGAGTATGACTTAGGAACATTCCTGTTTGTATCCTAGCATGAAAGCTGTTGGATAAACCCAGCAGTTAAAAAAGGCTGCAAGAAAAATGTACTAACACACAAGTGCATTACCATGTTTAATATCAGCTCTAGTTGCAGGAATACAGAAAGTCACATTGGAAGCATAAATATATGGGTTCCAAGAACAGATGGCTCCATCCAGAAGACTTGTAACACTCAGTGTGGTATCATTTGTTATTCATGTAGCTGTTCATTTTGTTTTTCCTCAAGGTTTATTTGAAAAGTTGTTTTTACTTGAAAGATATACTCAGAAGCTGTTGGAGACTTGGCTTTTGTTCTGCATCCACATTGTGCTGGAGATACAGGGCCTTTCACTCTGACGGCTCTATGACATCAGTTTGATATCATCCACTGTTTCCTGGTCTGAATAGATCTAAAAAAGGTGCTTTTTCTCTCTCCGCAACTGAAATTCTGCTTCACCTTTAACAGTTTTTGATGCTACCAAATATATTGATGGGAAGAATAGAGAACAAAACTTGATTTCAACCCAGGGCACATCCCCCCTCGGTATGTTTTGGGTTACAGCAAAGCATCTTTGGCTCAGAGATGTGTTTGCATGGCAGAGCTGCCATCAGCCTCCCTGCCAGCCCTGCAGGCTTTGGCTTTCCAGCCTCACAGAAGGGTTATTCCCATAACCCATCCTCACCCAAGGCAGTTAAAACGCAGGTTGTTCTCATGGGTTCACAAACCATGGCAAACCAACCCAAGCCCTACTAGAAGGAAGGAAGACGGGGATATTACAAGAGAGAAGAAGCAATGAACTGCCTGTCCAGGAAACAAGGAGGCTGAAGGCCATGGTGGTAATTCCCAGAGGGTGCTGAGTCCCCTGCCCCAAGGTCTCTGTGGTGCAGCAAGGACAGCAGCCATGGGGACATGGGAGTGGAGGTGTGTGGAGGGTATGGAATATTGGTCAGTGTCTGAATAGGGAACTTTGTGGTTGAATCCCCCCACAGATGCTGCTTGGCAGGAGCACAGAATCCCAGGATGGGTCAGGCTGGAATGGACTACAGTGGCTCATCTGCTCCGACCTCCCAGCTCAGCCAGGATCATCCCAGAGCCCATGACACAGGAGTGTGTCCAGATTATTCTGGACTGTCTCCAGTAAAGGAGACTCTACACCCTCTCTGGGCAACCTGTTCCAGTGCTTGGTCACTGCACAGGAAAGCTTTTCTTCCTTAAGTTCAGGTGGAACTTCCTGGGCATTGGTTTCTGCCCATTACCTCTGGTCTTATTGCTGGGCACCATGGACAAGAGCCTGGCTCCAAAACAAACCAGACCACTGGGGGCTTTTCTGCAGTGACAGGAGGATGTGCACAGCCTCTGGCTGTTCCTCTGCCCATGGATTAAGGTCAGAAAAGAGGTGATACAAAGCACTTTTCCCACAATTTGTTTTAAATTTACTCTATTACCTCAGCAGTCATTGTATAAAAAATGTTGTTGAGGTGCTCTTAATCTGCCCTCTGATGGCTGGTATTTGTCAGCTTTACAGTTTTCATTTAATTTGTTGCTTCCATTTATAAAAAGAGAACAAATGTCTGAGAATGGATAATAAACCGTCCAGATGAAACAAGTACTTGGTTTAGGGAAAGATTTCCTATTGCAGGACAACTGGATTTCTGACAAAACATAAAAATGTGGCTTCTGGAGGGCATCATATAAAATGAAAGTAAAAGCAAGAGAAGTTGCTGAAACAATCCCTGACAGACAACGATTGATTGTCTACTTCAGGAATTTACTGTGCGGAGGACAGAGCAAAGTACATTTCTCAGAGTCCAAGGGAAGGGAAGAAACCAGACAAAAATAGACTGAGTGGGTTTTGTGCTTTTGGTTTATATTTTGGTTTATTATATTGGTTACAATGAATTTATGCACCCCCAACCAATATGCCACATATGATATCCCAACTGTGTAAACATAGTTGGTTTTTAAAAGAAAATTGCAGGAAAACATTTGCAAAGATCTTCCTCTGATTGTCTTGGCAGGGAAATCAGAAAGAGAGAAAAAAAATAGAAAGCTAAGCAGAAGCCCGATTCCACAAGCATTGATTTAATAACATCCTTCTGGTGCTATTTATAGCCTGACTAGGTTCATTTATCTCCCTGGCCAGTGTGCTCAGCATCCTTCCTCACAACAGCTTTAGTGCCTTCAGGACTTTCAGATAAATCTCCTTTTATCAGGGAAGCAGGTCAAAATGATTACACACAAAAGTGTGTAGCTTTAAGATAGACTCAGACTTGCTCTTTATTGCTCTGGAAATGATTTCCTGGAAAAAATCCCAAACTAAAAGCCGAGATCTGGTGGCAAACTCAGGCTTTTGCTGCTTGGACACACCCAGGAGGGGCCGCAGGGCACAGGGTACAGAATAGCACAGCCCATCCCTGCACTGTGGGCAGTGCCTGGGTGGGCTGAGCTGAGCTCCCCGCAGGGCTGACACCCCCTGAGAGCTCAGGCCATCTGACCTGGGAGCCCTGGCCTGGCTGGCACCACCTGCCCGTGGGCAGAGTGCCAAGAGGACACAAGCCAGCAGCTCCACCTCCTCCACATCCCACCTCCCATCTTCCCTCAGCCACAGCAGCGCTTCCCCAGCCACTCCTTTGCATCCCTCAGCCCAGGGATGAGGGGAAGCCTCTCCGTGATGCACTAATGCAGGGGACCCTGTCACCCTAGTTTTAAAGACTTTTTTAAGCCTTCTGTTATGTTCTTCATATTAGAGTCAGAAGTTTCACCTTATCACACTTTCTACTATAAACACTGGCCATGTTTTGCTAACTGTCTTTTATTGTTTACATATTTCTAAGTAAGAAGAGAAATGTGATTAACAGTTAGCTCGGCCAACGTGGATTGAGAGGTGGAATTCCATCCTCCAATCCACGGGCACCATGAGAAATGTATAAAACTAAGTTTTGTAAATAAACTCACTCTCTTTTCCTGCTTCGTTCACCAGCGTGTCCTCGTGTAGTTCTTCCCATGTCCACTGTGACAGGACCCTTTTATTATTGACTAACAGCATGAGAGTCTAGCCTTTATGACTCCAGAGAAATAGTGCTTCAGAGAAATTATTGGTAAGATTTCAGCTGTCACCATGGCTCTCTTCTGGAAATATTTATCTATGGATTTGCAGGACTGAGAGAGAGAGGAGTTTTTCATTGCTTTAATTCACTTTCTTATGATTCCTTGTATATGTATGAACACATGTGCCATGGCCATGTTTTTTAGACCTGCAGTCACGGAATAAAAAATATCCAATTGTGGTAAATCCAGTGAAAATTAAAATTAAAAAAAAGGAAAGAAAAAAAGGATATTTCTATACCTAGTATTCCTAGTGTATGCCTTATTAGGATTTTTTTATGATTATCTGGTTAGAATTAGGAAGCTTATATTCCTTTAGGAACCTGCAGAGCTATCAGTGGTGAGGTAAGTTGTGGTGTTACAAAATGTTTGAAACATATCTTTTAAACAATTTTGAACTACTAAGAAAAAAGTAAAAAAGAATATAGAAATTATTAAGTAGAAACCTTCAAATTTTTTTCTTTTTCTTTTGTCTTGATGTTTCAGCAGCAGTATTGGTTTGTTTGGCTTTCTCTGAAAACCAGAAAACCCTGGAACTCATCTCTGTCTTTGGCTGAGTACAAACTCTCTGCAAATCCATCTGGATCTCTGTTTATTCATGCGCCCTAAAAGCATGTTCTGCTGGGCTTTCATTGAGATATACTCTGTTCCTTTCCTCATTTAACATCAATGCCCTTATTGATGCTTTTCTATATAACAATTACAATAACATCTCAAACAATGCAATTTTATTCTGTGTCTTTTCCTTTATCTTTACTTCACTAAGTTCTCAGCTCTTGATCAATGCTCTTAAATTGGGTTGTCAGATTTCCATCAGGTAATTTTCTTTCTGTAGCTTTGCAGTGTAAGAATCTCTCTTCCATTAAAGACAAAGGGTTTAGGGAAATCTTGGTTCAAAGACACAAATTAGAGACAAATCTGTGGGAAGTTCAGAGAGTTCTAAGCCTTGGAGATAAAATTCTGAACAACCTTTACTACATAGCTGATATTTTGTTCTTCTTAGCAAGCCATTTATTTATAAAGAGGGAAAATATCATGGCAGGTCAGAAGAGCAGAGAATTAGTTTTAAAATGTGCTGTGATGTCTGATGTAGACAGCCCAATTCTGTTGTCAGTGTGATCCTGCTCAAAGGGTGTAAGGGCTGAATGGAAGCCAAAGCTTCCTGTACCATCAGCATGAATGATGATGGTCCTGGCCCTGTGACATCCGTATGAGGAACATGCATTAACTAGAAAGGTTTGGTTTCTTTAAACACAGGGTTGTGAGTACTGTCCCAGTGTGTGTGGGGTGTGTGTGTGTGTTTGTAGAAGTTTTCTCAGCTGCCTGGTGATGATGTGCAATGACCATGATCTGACATTCAGGTTTTTATTCCACTAGTCTTTGAGTGTTGCTTTTTTAATAGCTTTTCACTAATTCCTACGAATGCCTTTTCAAATTCTGTAAGCTAAAGGAACTGCAAAGGCAAGTGTAGAGGTGTTGGCAGAAAACCATGTGCTTGTCTAAAGGGCAATGGAGCCAGTGACCTGGATTTAGCTGGTTACTTTGTTTCTTAAATTAGACAAATTGGTGAAACCCACTTTTATTACATAGTAATCTGTTGTTAAAAGGCTTTAAATGTTCACCTCCATTTCTATTTTCTTAGCCTAGCTTCGCCTCACTTCATCTGTGAGATGCTTTCGACTCACAATGCAAGCAGAACTAATTCCTGAATCGTGCCAGCCCCCAAGTATTTTCCTCCTTGCCCATGTACCTGAAGCCCAGTTATACACTTCAGAAAGGGGAGTTGAAGAAATTGGTCAGTAAAGAAATCTTTTAGTGCATTATTCATGTCTTAACTGGAGATAAATGGCCGTGTGTGACACAAGCAGTGATATATCATCTGCTGAATTCTTGCATTTTTATCCCAAGACTCAGCCATTCTGCAGACCAAGGTCTCCACCATGCAGGCAGTAATCGGCTGTGACCTAATTTAGATTTTAAATAACTGCAGAGACACACCAGTGTGGCCTTCCAGACAGTCTCAATGAAAGGTAGTTCTCTCCTGATGCTGACACAATCCCCTTCCCTTCCTTGTGCAGAGGGTTATAAGGATTTCAGCCTGCCAAAGCTGACTGAAGACCAGGGGATGCTTTGCAGCACTTGGCCACTGCAGCACCCAACCCATATCTGAGCTTGTGGGGCCCCTTCCCCCTTTGTGTCATGCAGTCCATCCAGCTCAGGGGCTGGGAGGAGATGGGTGCTGTGGCACGGTGCCCCACGGAAGCCCCAGAGCCCAGGGACTGGCCAGGGTGTGTGTCCAGCTCCAGCCCTGCACTGCCTGCCCCCTGTGCCCCGCTCTCCCTTCCTGCTCAGCTCTCCCACTGCTGCTCCTGCAGCCAAAACATGCCCTGTGCTGCCTTGGCCCAGCCCTCAGTGGCTGAGGAAACTCTCACTTAGAAATAGCTCCTGTGGACTTTTTGTTAAAAATAAGACGCTTGACACGGCCAATATATCAAGCAGCAATTTAATAATTAATTAATTAACATGGTAAAGTGTGAGCAAAGAGGCAGCGCTGGGTACAGTGGCAGGGGTTTTCCCTTCCAACTGCACACCCATTGCTGGATTTGATGGTATTTTATTTGCTATATTCATACATATTCATAAGCTTTCTCAGCAGTTTCCATTTCTAGTTTTAATGTCACAATTCAATACCTAACAGCCATAAATCTATAGATTGTCCTGTATAATTTTATAGACCATTGTGATCTATTCTGATATTTCAATACTCCAGGATGTACTTCCAGGATATGTTTTTCCAGGTGGTGGGATCTGGCTTCCAGATGTGGGGTCCCATCTCTATTTTCAAGTCCATCAATCTCCAAGGCTGATGTCCCGTTTCTCTCTCCAGGAGCCATAAATCAGTGAGCTGAAGTCATATCTTCATGTCCAGGATGTTTTCCCACCTTGTGTGAGGCCTGAGCCCCCTCCTTATTTCCTTCTTTTGTCAAAAAAACCTTTTTGCACTCTAAAACTACAGTTTAAAATTCTTTAATACAAAGCAAGCTTCTAAAGTTATAATTAAAGGACACTTATTGCAGAATAGCTTGAGACTTATAATAGATAATTGCAAGCAAAAGATTTATTCAAAAACTTCCTTCCATGCTTTCCTCAGCTGTTTATTAGAACTCATCTTTTATAACTGTCCCATGGCTGTGTTCCACCACTATGATTACACAGATTTTCTTCATTTCCCTGACACGAAACATAACTTTGTATTTCACATTTTGAATTAAGATCACCCTGCATGTGGGTTTGCATTTACCACAAATAATATTTTAACAATATTTTTTCTTGGAGTTCAAGTTCTCATACCCTCATTTTGACCAGAAGTCCTGTGCCAGGACACTGATGTGGGAACTGGTCTGGGCATGTGCCTGTCCAGAAGGAAGCATCATTTGGGTGGAGCCTCAACAAAGCTTTTGTTATTCACTGGGTTAGAGTGAAACAAGAGAAGCAAGAAAAGAATACGATTGAGAGCTGCCCTGAGCAGGAATCATAGCATCCACAAAATGTGCCAGATATTTAATAATGCATGACAGACTGGACAGAACTGATAATATCCAGTAAAACCTTAGCTGTTAAGAGAAAAAATACAAGAATAGCACATATTTTTCTAGGTGTAGCCAGTTTATTCCTCTCTGACAGTTTCCACCTTCTCCATTTTTAAAACTTGAGCTCAAGGGTGTTTTCAGGTCTCATTCTTGCATCTTTGAAAACAAGACAGTTCCATATAAGCAAGATTTTGCATGACTCAGGAGTTTTGTGAGGTTCCAGAACAACTAATAAGATGAGGCAGTGCTTTTTCTAAGGGGAGAAAATAAAAATATATATTATGAATCTGAAGTATTTTTAGGGACTCAATTTTGTTGTTGAACACTTTTACTATAGAGTTTCCACTGGGCAGCTTATCTTCAGTTGTCCTTGTGCTGCACATTTTCTAATTCCAAAATAACTTTGATGCTGAGGTTGGAAACAGCTTCACCTGATTTCGTGTCACGGCTTCCAAGAGAAGTGGCCAAAAGCAAGTAAGTGTGGGTCTCCCCACAGAGCAGTGCATATCTTCATCAACATTGGCTTGGGACCCAAAGTTTCTGTTTACAAATTATTTTTAAACAATCACTTTTGACCCTAATTGACCTAAGAGGCTATTTATTATGAGGATGAAGAAAACAAAATGCTATGTTTTGATTAATGTAGGCTTTTAAAAATTCTTTGGAAACTGTGTTACAATTTATAATGAAGTCTACAAATTTCATTACAACTTTAAATAAAAAATGCTTCAAAAATATCAGTGGTGTTAATTTTTTTTCATTGTTACTGATGTTTTATAATAATTTAAAAGACATTTTCCTAATGAGCTTGTAATTGTCTTTAATATGTATCACATAATGAGCATTTTGCTGTCACTTATTGAACATCCTTCTGTCACTAATCAGTTCTCCAACAACCACTCCAAGTAGAACTTTAACATGAAGAATGAGGTATATGAAGCTTTTTAAACACTTTTAAGTCTATGTTGCCTGATCTTGGAAAATAAATTAGTAATTTTTGTCTCCAGTTCAGAGCTCCAAGCTCTAACAAGGTAATGAGGGGAGAAAAAATGAACACACATTCAGAAGTAAATGAAAGATTAATTGCAGCTATTTTACTTCATTTGATTTTGCTTTGGTGGACTAGAGTGAATATTTATGAACATAAAATGTAACTTAGATACTCAATTCTCTTTCAGAAAAAAATTCCAAACAGGTTAATTGATTTTGAAATTTGTAACACATGTTCAGTTGTATCATCAGTCAACCATGCAAGGATCAGGGGCAGTGTCACACTCTACAAAAAATTATGTTGTTTTGCTTTTCTTATAGACTCCCACAGTTTTGCTGTTGATTTCAGTGTTGCTTAAATAGATGTTCAGAAATGTAATTCCCAAGTAACACACAAATTATAGAGGCATTCACTGAGTTTAGGCTGATATGAATAAAATTTCTGATTTTTAAGGTTGCAAGGGACATTTCTCTTTCAATTAGTACCTCATTAAGGACCTTGAGATATTCAAAGAGGAATACAGCAGCAACAAACAAGCAAACACAAGAAAGTGAAGCTCTCCCCTGGGATCTCACCCATTCTGCTGTGACCAGTGAACTGCTGCTGTGAAAGCAGGACACACAGGAGCTATCTCAGCAAGACTCTCAGCAAAGTGTTCATTGTGATGAGTCTGAGAGAAAGGAATAGTGCAAAATTCAGAACTTGCCTACAAGCAGAGACCTATAGTCCTGAAGTCCAGAGGTCAATTTTTTTGAGTCACTTCAAAGGAAAGACTCAAGCATGCTGAAGCTAATGTCAGGAGCAGAGAGGATGGCAAGCTGAGCCCAGGGTCACACCTATTCTCCTGACAGCCTGGGCCATGTGGCAGGTAGGGCCACCAGGACCTCGACCAGGCCTTGGCAAAGCTGCCTGTCCATTGCAGCTGTGACCATAGGCTGATGTCCCTCCTGAGCTTCCCCTTTTCCCTTTCCCCTCAAGAGTGTCTTCATGTGTAGAAACATGGGACATCTCAGTCATGATGAGCCACAATCACTGAGATTTTGCAGGGGCTGGGGTCAGGGAGCCCAAGAGGAAAGCACAAGTGAACCTTCTCCTTGGAGCCCCGGACTTACAGCTGCTGGTGCCATTTCACATCTTGGGACAGTTCAGCATTGAATCCTGAAGTTCTGCTGCCATTTCTACTCAACCACTTCAGTGCTCCTTGATGCCACTGAAGAGATTTGGTTTTCCAGTTTTGAGTATGTGTCTGATGCAAGTGGCACTGATGCAAGATGCTCATTCATTTCTAATATTCATACATAAACAAGAGCATATGATCACATCTAAAGATTTAGTCAGGGATTTAAAAATATTTTTCTTTGAAATGTTTATGTCTGAAAGGTGAAAGTGTCTAACCTGTGTGTGGTTTGTATGGGAAGGAGACACCTAAGCTCAGTGGAAGCCCATTAGGCATGTCTGACTCTTGGGCACTTGGCTGCCTTGGGCTGTTGGGGAGGCAGCTGGTTTATACTGGGCTCAGACTCACGTGTGCTGCTCACTGATAATCCATCTGCTCTTACATGCCTGGACTGCTGTGCTGTGGAGTGGGGCTCGCTGACAAGGCAGTGGCATCCGTCTGCCACAGCTCCATGCCCACAGAACGGCTCAGCACGGAGGCTGCAGGGCCAGGGATGGGTGCTGAGGTGGGACCCCCGTGAGAGCCCACTGTCCCTGGACCCCCAACCCTGCCCTGCTCAACAGGCTCTTCCAGCTGCCCTCTGGCTCTCCTCCAAGCTCCCCTGCCTTCCTCCTTCTCACCCAGCTTGTTCTCTCATTTAAGTGGCTTTTTATATTAGAGTTGTCTGTGTGAAAGCTCCAGTGACCTGGGTAGATGGTGCTTTGAGACTGGGTCTTCTTATGCAGATGAAGAAATAAATATCCTTAAAAAGCCTGAAGTGAAGGCTTGCACAGAAAGACATATACAGTATCAGCAATAAAGTACACAGCATATTGTGATTGTGGCATGCATTGCACTGTAACTAATTTTTTTGGATTCAGAAATAAGGTTTAACAAGAAACTGTGAGTTTATTTATTGCTCAAAGTGACTAACTGCATAAACCAGTTGAATGTTAGTGTAATAAACAAAGAACACGTTATGTCTAGTCAGAGTAAGCGTAGTATCAGTGACTGTTTTGCACGTTTTAATAGTTTCACTAGTGGACTATTCAATCATCTCTCTTCCAGGAATTTGTTTCAGCATTCCATTTTCCTTTAAAGAAATTTGAATCAGGCTTAAAAATACAGGAAATAAAACAGAGCCATTCCTTCTGTTTTCTCCTCAGAGTGAAATTTTCTTCATACACCCACAGAGAAGTTGATATTTCCAAACACCTGCACAGGAAATATATTGGAGTGGTTCTGGAGAGATGTTTGAAACGTGCTAGTCATAATTTCTATCCTCATGTTATTTAGCTCATTATACTTAGGGGTTACAGGTAGGCAGCAACAACAAAACAGATAAAATAAACCACCAGCTGTGTCCCAATGAGGACTGGGCATGAGTGGGAGCCTGTCTCACCTGCTGTGCCCTGCTCACACCACACAGGGACACTTCAGACCTGAAACAACTGAGCACTGATGTGACCAAACCCCCACAATCCCAGCAGAATGCAGAGAAGGCAAGGGGCTGCTCCAGTGCCTTCACCTGCTGAAGTATCCAGACCAAGAGCTGGACAGACTGTTCATGAGGAGACCCCCAACAGCCAGACTTGCATGGGCCGACATCTCTCTGCAGACTGCACCTCGTCTGCTGCTGTGCAGATCCATCATATTGCTGGAGTTTGGACTGGGATTTGAACTGAACTAATGAAGCTCTCCGTTGTCTTCATGGGAAATGGCTGAGGGTGAGTTGAGGGATGTGAATCCCTTCGTAGACAGTAACAGCAAAGGCCACTGCAGCCAGAGCACCTCCCTGTCACTTGTGTGCCTCCACGGCTAAGTGCAGGAGAGGCAGCAAACCAAGGAGGGATATTTCCCACGATCACCTTACACCAGGACTCATCCAGGGGCTGTGTGTGAGAAACCCAGAGTCTGCATGTTCCTCCTGGCTCTGCCCAGTTCATTGATATTGCCCTCCAAAGTGCATGGTGTGCTGGAGGAGGAGAGGCCACAGGGAGTGGCTAATGAAGCTTCATGAGCAAAGTAAATCAGGACACAGGAACTGTTTAGGTTGGAAAAGCCCTCTAAGATCATTGAGTCTAACCATTCCCAGTGCTGCCAGGTTCACCACTAACTCATGTCCCCAGCTGCCACAGCTACACAACTCTAAAATCCCCCCAGAGACAGGGACACTACCACTGCCCTGGGCAATTTTCTTCCATTAAGAATTTTTCCCCAATATCCAACCTGAATCTCTTCTGGCACAACTTGAGTTTGGTTCCTCCTGGATCATCTCTGTTTGTAGTGACAGGAATCTGCACTCCAGACTGACACTGCACTGTTTGCCAGAGCTGAGGTGGAACACTGAGACAGTGCCTGTAAGGAGAGACTGAAAGAGCTTTCCTGAAGAAACCTGGAATACCTGTGAGCATGGAGGGCTTGCATGGAGAGAAGTCTGCCTGGAGATCAGGAACCTCTCTTCCAGCCAGAGATACAGAAGCAGACAGAATGTCCCTTGTGCGGGTGGCAAGGGCACTGCTGGCCAACAAAATGTGCCAGGGAATGGGAGAGACTGTGCATACATCCATGTGCTTATTAAACAAAAAGCAGCAAAGTGAACAAAGGGTGATGAACTTCCCGGGAGCTGGTTTAGGGCCCTGTACAAGCTACAGGTTTCACATAGCAGAAGTGCAATAAAGATTTTTTTTTTTTTAAATATGTGAACATGATGAATTGCATAGCAGCACTCCAGGGCAGGCACACTGAACAAGGTGCTGGTTTACATAGCATAGAAAAAACCCCAGCAGATAAAAAAGGAACCCTTTGTAGTGAAAGTTGTCACTGTAGGAACAGGGATTTTTCTTCACAGAATTCTAACAAGGTGGAACTATTTTCTAAAGCAATCTAGCTTGTCTCTATCAGCAAAAGTGTCTCTTTTCCAATAGACTGTGTTCCAATAATTCATCTTACCAAACAATTTTTGTCAGGCAAGAAAGAAATTTCCAAGTCTGAAACAGGAATTTCTTTACCATTGCTGATTCTCGGAACACTGATTTTTAGAACATTTAAAGGACAGGTGTAGAAGTCGCATTTTCGAATTACTGGGTCAGCTTTATCTGTGTGAATTTCAAATATCAGCAAGAGAGTGTAGCTGGTGTGAAACCTGTCAGGAAAAGATTAGGGGATGACTCCTACAGGTCCAAATAATCTGGTGGTGTAAAATGTTGGACCTTCCCCATGTTCCTGACCATGTGTTGCCCATTGCATTTTTTGTCCCTGCCTCAGGTGAGTGCTCTCCCAAGGCACTACCAGCTAGACTCAGCTGTGGCTGGCACCAAATGAATAAAACTATCAACTGGCCCAAGTCCTGTTTTGTGCTTAGTATTTGGGGTTTATACCATCAGGATGGTCAGTCACTGGCACCTGTTTCCCAGAGAGGTTGTGGGGTCTCCATCTTTGGAGATAATTCAACAGCTGATTGAACACAGTCCTCAGCAAACTGCTCTGGGGGACCCTCCCGTAGCAGTGGGGCTGGAGCAGTGATCTCCAGAGGTCTGTCCCAGCCTCCACCTTTCTGTGGCTTTTGATGCATCATGGATGAGAGGGAAGCAGACCTTGGTGGTGGTGATGAACGCATCTGTCACAAACCAGGATGGGGAGATGATCAGCGGGGCCGGTTCAGACCCAAGTGGAGGCGGCACTAGAGATGATGCAGCTGCCTGGGACAAAGGGGCAGCTGTGGGAGAGCTGGGCTGAGCTGGGGGCAGAGGCTGCCCGGTTCATCCAGCTGTGTGTTCAAATCGCCGTGGTCACACCTGCATGGTCCTGGTTGCACTTGGGACCAGGTACTTGTTGTGAAATACAAAGTTATGTTTCGTGTCAGGGAAATGAAGAAAATCTGTGTAATCATAGTGGTGGAACACAGCCATGGGACAGTTATAAAGATGAGTTCTAATAAACAGCTGAGGAAAGCATGGAAGGAAGTTTTTGAATAAATCTTTTGCTTGCAATTATCTATTATAAGTCTCAAGCTATTCTGCAATAAGTGTCCTTTAATTATAACTTTAGAAGCTTGCTTTGTATTAAAGAATTTTAAACTGTAGTTTTAGAGTGCAAAAAGGTTTTTTTAGACAAAAGAAGGAAATTAAGGAGGGGGCTCAGGCCTCACACAAGGTGGGAAAACATCCTGGACATGAAGATATGACTTCAGCTCACTGATTTATGGCTCCTGGAGAGGGAAACTGGACATCAGCATTGGAGATTGATGGACTTGAAAATAGAGATGGGACCCCACATCTGGAAGCCAGATCCCACCACCTGGAAAAACATATCCTGGAAGTACATCCTGGAGTATTGAAATATCAGAATAGATCACAATGGTCTATAGAATTATACAGGACAATCTATAGATTTATGGCTGTTAGGTATTGAATTGTGACGTTAAAACTAGAAATGGAAACTGCTGAGAAAGCTTATGAATATGTATAAAATACCATCAAATCCAGCAATGGGTGTGCAGTTGGAAGGGAAAACCCCTACCACTGTACCCAGTGCTGCCTCTTTGCTCACAGTTTACCATGTTAATTAATTAATTATTAAATTGCTGCTTGATATATTGGCCGTGTCAAGCGTCTTATTTTTAACATTGTGAGCACAGGAAACACCACAGCTCAGTACAATTAAACCCACTGCTGCCATGGACATGAACATTTACTCAAAGAAAAGAAGGCACCACGGCTGTGGGGGCAGAAGAACAGAAAGTAAAGACTCTGAAATTAAAGCAAAAGGCACAATGAAATTGCTAATGACATTCAAGAGTGGCAAAGGCCCTGACTGTTAAAATTGATGAATGTTAACCTCTGGCAGTGACACTGAGGGAAATGATAGATTTGCACTGTAGAAGGCTGCAAAACAAGATCAGAAAGCAGCACTTCAGTGGACAAGCTACTGGAATCATGTCTCAGGGTTGTAGTTTTCCTGAGATTCTCCCTGGGGTTGCTGGCCCCAAGGTAATAAGGGTCTCCCAAGGTTGCTGTTCCCTAGGAGTTTCCCCTGGGTTGCTGTTCCCAGAGGTAATAAGGTTTTCAGTCTTCTCTTTGCCCTAAGTGTTACACACCAGAGGTAGAGACGACACGTTGAGTCTGCTGGTGCACATTTCCAAGGCCGTTTATTCTTCATTATCTCAGTCCTTTTTCAGCTCTGCCAGGCCTCCCTGGCAGGGTCCCTTATCTCAGTTCTTTCTCAGCTCTGCAAGGCATCTCCAGCAGAGCAGGACACACGGCAGACTGGGCGGGTCAGAGAGCCCCACACCTTATGTACAGTACCCCTGACCCAACCACTGTCTGAGATGTATTTTTTATTTACAAAATTTTATTAATACCTATTACCTATACTAACATGTCAGTTCTACTCTAAGCCAATCTCTAAAACCCAATTCAGCACAAGATGGGGGACGAGAACAAGAACAAGGAGCACAGGGGCCACTCCCCAATTCCTCCATCTTGTCTCTTCAGCCCCATATGCTAAGAATCCTAATTTCTATATTTATATTCTATAATAGACCATCCACTACTTATTTCAAATTCTTAGGATTTGTGATTCTTCCTGCATGTGAGTGTTCATTCCTATGGACAGGGATCAGAGTCAGTGTCCTCCTGGGACCTGTGTGGGTCTAACTGACCCCCCTGTCTTGATCCCAGACCCCCCTGTCCGGTCTCCAAACCCTCCAGGGTGGCCAGAGGGATGTTCTAGACTCCGACAATCATGCACATATCAGAAATTAATTTATCTTGCTTAAGTTATTCAGTATATCACATAAAATGATTTAATGGTCCTCTTTGGTTATAAAATCCATGTTCTTAACAAAATGTAAGAATGAACAGAGAGATGGCTCCGTGAGATCTTGCATTATGCAAGATCTCAGGGATGGTGGAATTCTGATATCCTCTGATGGTGGAATTCTGCAGACAACATATGGATGACAGTTCAACGAGTAAGACTCTCTTTTATAGGTAATAATGCAAATAAATTGCTTTATCAAGGTGCAGACTACACATTTCACACTCTTTTGAAACCCTTGCCCATATTTCAGAATAATATTTAATTTTGCTGAGGTACAGAGTTTTTTGGGTGTATTTCCTTCCCATCTCTGGTTTTCTTTCCTTCCCCATGCATGCATGAGAGAAAAGGTTGCTACTGTATACTCAAAGTAAAGGCAAACCCAGGCAAATCTACACAGGTGTCCAGCCCAGACTCGCAGGTAATTCTGACACCTGTGTGCAAACATCTCCATTCCAGAGCTGGTGCCAGTTTTGCTCGTTGTTAATCCTCTAGACAGAATTCTTAGGATTCTATGGATTATTAATTTCAGTACATAACAGCTGTCATGACGCTTCTGCAGTGGAGGTGTATGAGTTCCAGCATTTACCAGCACTTTTATCTTATATTCATTTTTCTTCACCTGTTTTCCCCATCCTCTCTAACACACACCAGGCACATTTGAACAGTATGTCTGTAACTGCAGTATGTTTTCAGAACACTCTTCCTTGTGTAAGAAAATACGAAAACTGTAATTGGACACCTTATGTTAATACACTGAGCTGTCATAAACATGAAAGTGCTGATGGAAGAGAAATTCATAAATATTCTCTTGTCGCTCTTCTAGTGTGTGTGAGGAACTGTGGAAATTTGTTCTTTCAATGTCTTTCTCAGAGAAAATTTTTGTCACAGAGAGGGAATGATTAAATAACTGGTGAATTTGAGAGCTGAGACCCCTGTGCACCCTTTTGCCAAAAAATCACACTGTTACTACTTATTCCTGTGAGCAGACAGAGCTCTGCCTGCTGACTCAGCTGGAGTATCCTTGTCACAGTAATGCAGGAAAAAATGAAAACTAATGCAAGCAGGACTGGCTGTCTGAGGAAAGCTTTGCTTTCAAACTACATAGACAGACATACATATGGCATACTGACATACTGAAGAAATTTGGATCAAAAGATTATTTATTTAAGTAAAAAAAATCCAGTTGCACATTTGTTCTGCTAGTAGGAAAATTCATACCGGAGACATATAGGAGACAGGATTTTAGTTTTCTTCTGGCTGAAATTGATCCTTCTCATTCAGCTTTCTTACAATTATTTCCTAGTTCTCTATATCCAAGGACTTAATTCATATTTTGTTGCCTCGTGCTACTTTGTAACCTTGCAGAAAGTCTGCAGGGCCCATGACTGGGCAACATGATGCTTCTTCTGCACAGGAGTTCTGAATTCCAGAAAAGCCCAGGCAGTGGTGGAGTGTAAAACACTTCTTTCTGATTCAGAGTTTGTGTTTTAGGAATGCGAGATAGGAGAACAGGTCTCATTCCATGGAGTTAATTTTGGAAATACCATCTTCCCATGCAGAAGCAAAGCTGGGAGGAGCATGCTGGTGGCGGGAGGTGAAGGTCTGCTCCTGCTGCTGCTCCCACATGTCACAGCTGTGCTCGGTTATCTCAATGCAGAGACAAAAACAATGCTTTAAGAGAAGGAGCAGCAGCAAATGCATCTGTAATCATCTCTACCTACCCAACTGCTGAATACCTTAGGTGGAAAAGCATTGCTGGCTCTCGGTCATGGGCCTGGCCTGTCAGGTAAGAAACCAAGAACACAAAATTCCTTGCCTGAGAGGGGAGTTCACAAGGAGGGAACCACGGCTGGGATGGGTCTGGCCCTTTTACCTGTTAGCAAACATTTGCAGGGAGGTATCTCTTACTCTAGTGTCAGCAGAATATTGGAATCTCTTTTTTTCTTGGAAGGCCATTTATTTTGCAGTGGTTAGTGTCAAGTTGTGATAAACATCCTCTGAAAGAGGAAGAGATGCCTTGCTTTGGGTTTCACTGGGAGATGGCTTTTTACATTTGAACAGATCCCGAGCAGAGGCCAAAGCAGTATCAGTGAGTTTCTATTGGCAAAGCTTTGGGACTGATTCAAAAGGAAATTTTCTGGAATTTGAGGTCACTACACAGAGAGTTTTTTAGTGTAGTAGTAATAGGACACTATTTCCTGATTTATTTATTTCCTGTACAACAATTTATTATTAACTAAATATTAATTAATTTATTTTTACTGAAGAGTTCATTCACCACAGGTCCATTGCTTCATTCTCTAAGTCGTTTTACTGTGAATGCTCTCATACCACACAATTACACACTGTGTATTTGATACTGTGTAAAAGCCTCCCTTCACTTGTGGTGGTCAGGTGCTAAGGTAACAAGCTTGGGATGGATGATAAAGGAATAAGCACTTCCACACAGAAACACAAGTGTATGAGTACAGCCAGCACTGTCAGCTGTAACACAGCTCTGTCAAAGATCCTGAGAGAGAGGAAAACCTCTGAGAATGTATGAATTTCATTGAAAATGTGTGAAATATCATCAGTGAATCTCAGGCTTGCAGCATTCATTTAAAATTACTAAAAAAGAGTTTTCTCAGTTTTTTTTTTTTTTTCCTGGGGGCATAAGTCAGAGTCTGTTGAAGTTGTGATAAATACAAATATTAATTGCAGAGGCTTGGATGCCAAGGGCCGTCGAATAAAAATGCATTTGTTGAATGCTGGGAGCAGGAATAACAGATGAGTAAATTTTAAATTTTTCATTCAACTTTAAAAAAGCAGTATTTGCATTAGTACCATCTGTGTTGGCTGCAGCCTGTCTGGCATCAAGCAATGTGTCTGTATGGTGCTGGAGATGAGGGTCCCCTCGGCTTGGAGCTGCTGGGAAACCCCTGAGCCTGCAACAGAGTCCTTTGCCCCCTCCATATCAAGGCACAAGATCTGTCTTGCCACATCCCCCCCAAACCACACAGCTCCTGAGGAGGGGACTGTGGGGACCTGTGTGGGCAGGTGGCTTTGGTGAGCGTGGCTGTGGACCCTGAGTGTTAAAAATAAGACGCTTGACACGGCCAATATATCAAGCAGCAATTTAATAATTAATTAATTAACATGGTAAACTGTGAGCAAAGAGGCAGCGCTGGGTACAGTGGTAGGGGTTTTCCCTTCCGACTGCACACCCATTGCTGGATTTGATGGTATTTTATACATATTCATAAGCTTTCTCAGCAGTTTCCATTTCTAGTTTTAACGTCACAATTCAATACCTAACAGCCATAAATCTATAGATTGTCCTGTATAATTTTATAGACCATTGTGATCTATTCTGATATTTCAATACTCTAGGATGTACTTCCAGGATATGTTTTTCCAGGTGGTGGGATCTGGCTTCCAGATGTGGGGTCCCATCTCTATTTTCAAGTCCATCAATCTCCAATGCTGATGTCCAGTTTCCCTCTACAGGAGTCATAAATCAGTGAGCTGAAGTCATATCTTCATGTCCAGGATGTTTTCCCACCTTGTGTGAGGCCTGAGCCCCCTCCTTATTTCCTTCTTTTGTCAAAAAAAACCCTTTTTGCACTCTAAAACTACAGTTTAAAATTCTTTAATACAAAGCAAGCTTCTAAAGTTATAATTAAAGGACACTTATTGCAGAATAGCTTGAGACTTATAATAGATAATTGCAAGCAAAAGATTTATTCAAAAACTTCCTTCCATGCTTTCCTCAGCTGTTTATTAGAACTCATCTTTATAACTGTCCCATGGCTGTGTTCCACCACTATGATTACACAGATTTTCTTCATTTCCCTGACACGAAACATAACTTTGTATTTCACATGTATGAGCTGTCCCCCAAGGGACCAGCATCTCCCTCTGCTGCACTGCCCAGCCACCATCAGCCATGCACAGGGCTCGGGTTTATGCTGGCAGGCTGCAGTTCTGGCTAGGGAAATCC
Source organism: Prinia subflava (assembly GCF_021018805.1). Taxonomy (NCBI): domain Eukaryota; kingdom Metazoa; phylum Chordata; class Aves; order Passeriformes; family Cisticolidae; genus Prinia; species Prinia subflava. The sequence continues at coordinate 62,823,045 of NC_086251.1, forward strand.
CAAGGGTTGCAAACTCCAGGATCTACTTAGTTTCAGTGGATTAAGGACAACATATTCTTCATAAGAGCCTCCATGAAGGACACTGCTGCATCAAGCAGAAATGTCAGATGAAAGCTGGGAACAAACATCCTCAAAAATCAGATATGTCAAAGACTGAACTCTTCCCCAGTCTAATTTAACCCCTGACAACACAGAGGCAAGACTCAGAAATCTCCATCCAGAGACATAGCTCGAGTCTCTGGAAAATATTGCTGTGAAGAAAAATCAAAAGGTGCAGTAAGAAGGGTTGTGTGTAACTTTCTTTCAACTAACTAAATTTCCAAATAACAACAGAGAAGAGAATAATAATAACAGTTTAGGTAAAAAGTAAAGACTTTATTTGTCTTGTCTTGAGCTTTTCTGGCAACATCTGTGTATCCCTGGCAGTGCTGAGGACTGACATCAGCTGATCACAAAGACAGATTCAGACAAGGGCACAGTTCCATGTCCTGAGGGTACACAGACCTAGCGATGAACAGGAGGTGCTCACAGAACAGGCAGGTGCTGATCATGTCACAGGCAGTCACTTCTCAGCCCAGCACTTAACGTGGGGCAGCCAGACATGTTCCCTGGTCCTTCTGTTCCTGTCTGGATTGTTCAGCTGGAAAATGTGATACTCCATTACTTAGCTGGTAGATGGAAATCATCATGAAAATCTAAAATAATTATTTTTAGAATTTCTAGAACTTCCATGTTTTAATCATTGCAGCCTAAAGCATGAGGTTATTATTTATTTCATATTAAAATTATAGTCCCATTTTATATGCTAAATGTAAGTTACAGAGAGGAAAATACACAGATAAACTTTCCTATCATGCAAATATGTTGAAAAAGTAAAATCAACTAAACTCTATCCCAGAACATTTCTGCCAGTTATAGCTGCTGCATCATGCAAAACAGACACCCCCTCCCCTGTGTGTCCCTCAGCACAAGCAGAGCACTGGCCTGGCAGCACAGCCCCGTTTCTGTCCCCGCTGTCCCACTGGCAGTGGTCACTGGCTGCAGAGGACCAGATGCCTTGGCACATGTCTGGAAGCACACAAAGTCCTAATTGCTGGTCATTGCTTTGGTTTCCAAGCACTATTTGCTTGAATCTCACAGTGTGTTTATACTTTCTTGATTACTTCTTCATCTCAAAGAAAATAGAAGGCAAATTGGAAATGTGACTTGAGCATTGGTTTCAAAAAATCCCACTAGCAACAGGAGGTCAGCACTGAGAAAAGAACGGGTAAGGGCTGGCAGATTTGAGGCAGTGAAAAAACAAAATACTTTACAATTACTCTACAAATACAGTGATGCCATGCGCTGTGTTTATGGCTGTGATGTAACACACTGGGTAATGCACCCAGCTTTTTTATTTTTTGTAGCTGTGCCACCCTTCCGTGCATTTCAGCACCCGCAACGCCAACGTCGTGTTCTCCTGCAGGGATGAAGGGGAGCACCCTGAGGGGAGGGGCAGAGTCTGCACAGGCTGGGCTCTCATCTCAGCCCACGGGCTGCCTGTGACCCCTCCGCTGTGCCAGGAAAAACACAAATGGCACTCACAACTGCACTCACACCCGCTTTTTCTTTTTTCTGTCGGAAAGGGGCCTGAAGCCATCGCTGACATCTGCCTTCTGTGGCCTGTAGATGTTTAATGCTGAGAAATATTCAGCTGCTAAACACTAGTAAACAAGAATAAACAGCTTTGATTGCTCTCATGCTCCACTCCAAGGCAAAATGCACCAGAGCATGCATGTTCTGTATTCAGTGTTTGACACATGCTTCAAAATCAATTTTAAAGACAGCTAAAAGAGAGAAAACTTGTTTTTTTCCTGAGCATTCTAATTAACAGGAGAATTAGGTTTTTTAACCTGGGTTCAAAAGCAAAGGAACAGGCAGTATAAAGTAAGCAGCTCTTATAATACTTTCAGTTAATATTTTAGAAATATTTTCCCATAGACAAAGGAAAAGCACGCTATAGTACTATTAGTGTATAATCTTCTCGTTTTGGCTTGTCCTGTTAGTGGCTGCAGTTGCTCAACATTTGTAATAATGATTTAAAAGAACAAATAGATGCTTTTCTTATCCCTCCAAACACTTCCAGTCTTTAAAAGGTCTCTGTTAGCCACTGACCTGGTTTCACACTGTGCTTCTCATCTTCAGTGTCAAACAGGAGCAGCTCAGAAGGGCACCAGCAGCCCAGAAAGCTGTCTGGCCATGCAGGGGGAGACCCACTCCTGCAAGGGGGGGATGCTGGGGAGGTTTTTCTCCAGCATTAGCAAGAAGTGACTTTCAGGCTTACATTTTCTTACTTGGGATTTATGTAGGAGAAAATTCAGATGAAATTTGATGAGTAATCTCATTTGGGGAAATCATGGACACAGTGGTAGAGCATGGTGGCAATTGTAAAGTATTTTGTTTTTTCCTGGGATGAATCAGGAGAGGACCTGGCTGCTGTGATGCAGACTGGGGGAAGGTTGGTTCACGTCCAGAGCAGTGGGGAAAGCAGCTGCTGGCTGTCAGGGACAGTGGTCTGGCCCAAGCCCTGAGCTTTTCTCAAACACTTCAGCACCAGCCCTGTGGGTCCTGGTACACAGACAGGACGTGTGCTGTGCTCCATCCTATCTCACCCAGGACAAAACAGGGATCCACAGAGCCCTGCATGGCTCAACCTTGCACCTTCTCTAGCACTGTGGGACTAGGGCTGCACTGGAAGGATGTTAATCTTAAGGCCTGCTGGTTTCCCCAGCCCCTTCAGGGACTTCATAGCCCCTTGAGAGCTGGCAAGGGGGTGCCAGGTCCTGAGCTGCCCCTGTGACCACTGGCTGCCAGGACTTCCCTGTTCTACCTGAGAAGCCAGAGCAACTCGCTCTGTTTTATACTGAGGAAGCTTTGGCATCAGTTGATGGTAATGATTAAATGCTCATAACTGATTATTTTTAATTATTTAGTGAGAGATTTAATCTGAGCTGATGACACCTCCACAAGTCACAGATGCTCTGGTTCCTAAGAGAGTGAATATTAATAAATGTTCTGGCACGTGAAAAAAAAATCTGAAGCATTGGTAAAGCTGAAGAAAGACTTGAGAGATATTGAAAGTAATTATTAATGAAAATCATTGATGAATGAAATCAGTGCCTCGAGTCATCAGAAAACACATCCAGGATGATGTGGGAGGGCCAGGGGAGACCTGAGCCCAGGCCCTCTCTTTGCTCTGGGGAGTAGCAAAGAACTCAAGTATGTAAAGTCCTTAACCTATCAAATAAAGGCAAGACCTGCTGTGAAACCTTCCACACTTTAGCAGGATTTCATGACACCACATAAGCATCCTGCAAGGCACACCGTCCTCTGAAAGGTGCTGAAATGGAAAAGAACATTAGTAAATCAGCCAGAAGAGATTGTGTTTGGCCAGGTGAGGTATTCCTAGTGCATCAGCTGTGCCACAGCTCTCAGCTCACCAGAGACCTTCCCAGACTGCAAAGCAGGGACTGTCCTGCTATAATGCAAAGCTTAGCAGGCTCATTGCCTGGGACAGGTAGGTCCCACCCCAAGCAGATCCAGGGTAGAAGAGAACATAGGAGGAAGGATGCTGCCCTGGGTTCATCTTTGTAGCACAGAGAAGTGCCAGGCTGAGCTCAGCAGGGGTGATTTCTAATACAAGCAGGACTTTTTCTTGTTACTACTGTTTAAAAATAATAATCCAAATTTTTATACATTTATTTCAAAGGTCAATTTTTTCAGAAAATAATCGTGGAAGCAGCTTGTCACGCATCCTTCCATGTGAGTATTTTGTAGAGAGTGGCCACCAGTGGAGGCTGTGGGAAGGAGACCCTGCCTGCCCTCAGGGCATGTCTTGGCCCACTGTCTGGCCTGGCCACACCAGAGTGAGGGGACTGTGGCAGTTGTTTTGCTGTGTGTTAGCTCAAACCATTTGCCAACTGCTATGGCAGTAGCCCGGCTGCTGCTGAACCATGGTTTCCATCAGCACCTTCCATCCTCTTCTCTGTTGCTATGCACAGCATGTTCCTCCCTCATACCAAAGGGAAGTTAGTCTCAGAGTTTATCAGAACATAAAGTCACTCCAGAATTTGGATTAGACACTTCTAGAGAAATTGATACTTTCTGCAGTGTGCTGTGTACTGGAAAAGCTCAGAGAAGATTAGTTATTCACTGTAGGAGGAAGGCACTGCCAGGCACTGCTGCAGATGCCTCTTTCCCAGCCAGAGCACACAGCAGTGGCACTGCTGGCCCCACGGGGGCTGGGGCACAGGGCAGAGCTGAACACAGCAGGGCTGAGCACGGCTGGCTGCTACCATGGCTGTGAAGATGGTGGTGGTTACTCCCACGTGCCCGGGCATCCCCAGGGTCCTGCTCCTCAGGGCTAGCAAGTGCAAGTCTAAACCCCTCATTGCTCCACTCTCAAGTGGTTCTCTTCTCCTTTTCCCTTCTCTTCCTCCTTCCACTGCTCACCTGTGGCCACGAAGACACAAGCCTTCAGCACAGAGTAGGGAACAAGTAATGAGAACGGGTTCAAACTCAGTTTTGGAGTGATGTTTCCTGCCCTAAGGTGGAAGATCAGCATCTGCCTGCCCAGTCAAACATCACAGTTTATTATGCTACTGCCCAATATTTTCCAGTACGGTGGGTGTTTCAGATGATAATTCTCCACCCAAAGTATTTGCCTGAGGCTTTCCCAGCCCCAAGATCTTCTCCCAGCCACCTAGCTGGCATTGCAGTGGGTGTGGAGGTAATTTAATCACACCAGAATATGCCCGGTTTCCTTGCTCCCCTGGCACAGCCTCACAGGGAAAACCAACAGTGAGTGGGCTGGGAAGGGCTGAACTGAACTGTTGTGTATCTTCTCAATGGAGCAATAATAATGCAACAAAACAAACCTCACAGGATTGGATTGTGAGCTGTCCTGGATCTCTTGGGTGCTGCCACTCTCTGATGACAGCGGTTCCCCACCCAGCTGCTCCAGCAGAGCCCAGGCTGGGATCAGCAGGGAACCAGGAGAGGAGCACAGATCAGTGAATGGGCTGGTTATTCACTAGCAGCAAACACTGTACAACACTGCTCTGCAGAGGCAGCACAGGAGACTTTCTTCTGCAGGACATTGTAAATCTGTGCACATTTTCACTTCCGGCACTCTCTGCCTTTCTCAATACTTTCCTCTCTTGTTCTCTCTCTGCCCACTCCCTTCTTTTCTTATTGCAACGCTTTTCCCAAGCTAAATTTTTCTATGAATTAGGTTTTAATGTCTCCTCATGAGAGGCGCTTTTTCATATTTTATATCTCCATCAATTAAGATTTGTCACTTATCACCAGTAAAGCTGGAGTTTTGATTAAATGTTATCCAGCAGCTCTAAGCACATAGATTGTATTAATTTCACGGCTTCATTATATGCCAGTGGTATTTATATGGGCTTGTATATCAAATATATTGTGTGTGTATAAGCAGAGACTTTCAGAACAAATGCTAGATAAAGGAACCATAAAAAAAGAAAAAGGAAGAAAGCCTCTCACTTGGTCCAGCCACAGGGCGCTTACTGAGCCCCTTCATGAAGGTCCCAGAGAAAATGGTAGGGAAGGGACATTTTCAGGGGCCAGGAGAATAGCAGCATCAGGCCTGATGCTCCTGCAGCAGGAGAAGATGCAGAAGCTCTTGGCATGAGGCTCAGAGCAGACAATTGTCTGCTCTTGTGGACAAGTCATGGGGAGAAAGCACTGATGGACCAAAATGTACTCAAGAGGGCACCTGCTCATTTAATGAAGTAGTTCCATGTGCTGGTGGTCACACTTTTTATTCACTGTTCTTTCCCAGCACGGCCTCGTTCTTTGAAGGAATCCTGCCCGTGTGGGTACTAGGTAGCACGGGGCCATGCCCAGGGGCTTGGGTGCCAACCATTAGTGCTCTGGGACTTCTAGCCTGGGGCTCTGCATTGCACAGACTCTCTTGTGAGTTTGATTGAAACTGCCTCCTACTCAGAAAGCATTGTTTATTTATAATCAAAACTTAAATGAAACAAAGATTACAGGAATATGTATCGGTGACCTTGACAAAGCAGCAGCTCCTGTGCTTGGAGAAATACTCTGTGGAAAGCATCACCTGACAGGGACCAGAGGGGCTGCTCTGAGTACAGGTTTCAGGGCTGCTTGTGTTCTATTTGTGTGTCACTCTGGTGGTGCTTTAGAGGTCATTAGAAGGAAAATACTGACAGCAAAAGCCTGTACTCACCTTGACATCACACAGCAGATACAACTGGCTGCTCTCCCTCCCTCCATCACTACATTCCTCTCTGTCTTGAGCCGTGTGAATGAGCTGGAGCTGGTGTGGACTCCTGGCTAGCACCTGGCTGGGTCTCTGTGCAGGCTGGGCTGCAGGGTGTGGGACACCAGCATCTCCAGAGGAGGGACAGAGGGATTTCAGGGAGGAGGGACAGCAGGATCCCGTAGAGAAGGGACCCTGAGATCTTTCACAGGAGTCACGGCTGAGCAGGCAGCTCATCACAGCTCATGTAGATGGGGCACATGACACTTCTGGCTCATCAGCAGCCATGTGGACCCCAGAGCAGGGTGCTGGCTATCCACAAGGACAAAGCCTTGGATGGAGAAATCCTTTATGAGTTTGGACATATGGCAGCATTAGGTAAATTTGTGCTCAGCAGAGGCTGCCCCCAAAAACTCCAGGGAGCTGTGAACATGCTTGCTGAGGTTAAAGATGTGCTTTTTCTATATAAGCTCTTCCAACACCATAGCCCAAGGAGTGCTTTGCATTTGTACCTCTGCCCTCTCTTCTCAATAGTTCACTTCCACTGTAGCTAAAATAAAACAGAAAAATCCAGAGGACTACAAAAGAGAGAAAAGATCTAAATTCTGTCCTACTCGCTGTCACAGCTCCCTATCATCTCACTAAACTTTTCTAAGTCTTGTTTGTATTTGTTTGTCACTGGAATCAGTAAGATGCTGCTGCCCTTAAGTGTAGTTTACATCTGGGAATGCTGCTGAGATCAGTGGGGACTCTGCTCTCCTCCTACCTCCATTTGTCCCACTGTGGGCATGGCACAGCCTTGGTTCTGAACACATCGACTGAGGTGAGCCAGGGACACCGACCCCCCTCACAAACCTCCCTGGGGTCAGGGTCAGAGCAGGTGGGATTGGCCATGCAAGTGCTGGGTGGGGAGCACAGGGCAGGAAGAGAAGAGTGAAGCTGTGAGTACTGGCCAGAGGCTCCCCATGCTGGTGGGGTCTGAAAGGCTGGAAGAGGAACTGTATTAGCAAGAGAGCAAGAGAGCACCAGCACCCGCCTTCCCTGCATGAGCAGGCAGGCACCACAGGGCATGTGGCTTAAGGGCTTTGATGCTGACCTTGGGGACCAGGGAAAACCTTGCTCAGCTCTTCTCTCAGCCCACCTGGGAAGCAGCTCCTGGTGATTGACCATGGGAGGCTCCCAAGGAGATGAGCACATCCACTGGGAGCCAGGCAGTGCCGTCCATCCCAGCAGGGCTCCTGTATCCATCCCTCCCTGTGGAGCACAAGACATGCCAAGGTTGCCACTGGCAGCTGGTCCTGCAGGGTGTCCAGCAGTGCTGCAGCTCCTCCTTGCCTGTTCTCCATCTCAGAGTGGTAATGATGAGCTCTCCATTTCCATTTTTTTTGTCTCTTGCCATAAACACGTCTGGGCAGCATGGCCCCATCGTGCCATCTGACAGGAGCTGTGAGACTGCACCATCAGAGGTCTGCTGGGAGAATCATTTGTGCTATTTCCTACTGTCTTTAATAACAGTGTCACTGAATCAGATACATCTCACAACTGCCATAAAAATGTACAGTGTATGGCTACTTGAAAACAGATTAAGATTTACTGCTCTCCATTTGGATAGCAGTTGATGGGTTATCTCTGCAAGGCATTGTACAATTTCTACTCTACCACAGCCTGACCAGTGGCCACTGCCCAGCGTGGCCACTGTGCCAGCGAGGCACAGCCCTGCCATGCTGTAACTCAGAGTATTGACTCTTGAAAAAGAGAGCCAAAGTTTGGTCTTGGGAATTAATTATTACTAACCAAAGTATGTTAATTCATGAACACCTTCCTCGGTGGTTGGCTGATGCAGAAGTGCACATCAGCAGAGAGCTGTGCAAGGGCACACACGCCAGGCATGCTCTGTTGCTTTGCACATTGCTTTTGTGAGTGGCTCCAGAGGTAAATTACTGATAATCTAATTTGGTGGCATCTGCACAGAGCGATGTGTAATGAAAGTTAAGTGAACTCTGAGGATAAGACACTCAGCAGACAGTGAGAGAAGGAGCATTTCTTTGATTTTAGACAAATACTCCCTTCAGTGTTCTGCTTTTATCTTTGCATGGAAGGACAAGTTTTATGTAAGACCAATGTCTATCAAAGTTTTATTTAAAAAGCATGCTTTCAACAGAAGGTGGCACACTGATTAAACGTGACATTTGAGGCGAAGCAGCCTAAACAGCCCAGGAATGCAGAAGGATTAAATTGAGGCTTCACATGAAAACTATTACTGTGTTATAAAGGAAGTGCAGCCTTTCAGGCAATGAAGTTTAGGTGCTCTTAATCCATGCTGACAGACAGTAGTTAATATTTGCACAGTTGTAACTTTTTTCTGCTCTCTTTTCTGGTTAATAAAGCATGACAGTGCACAAAACATTCTTCAGCAGCTGTACTCAATGTAATTCTGGGAGCAAATAGCAGTTATCTCTTGGAAACAGTGCCTGGCATTTGAAAGGCCTCATTTGTGATTCTAACTGAGGTGGTTCAGAGCTCCTGGGAACCAAGGGCCCACAACCAGTTGCTCAGGACCTGTATCATTTGTATCATCACACCAGCAAAGTGCAGACCTGGAGCAAAGCCTGGGAATGGAGAGACTCTGTGGATGCTGGAGCTCCTGGGAAAAGGCAAGGAGCAGTGAGCTGGGCACTGCTGAGGGCTGCAGCTGATGGAGGACTCTTACATGGACACTGCAACTGCCCTCAAGATGCCCACATCACTCCTCAGAGCAACAAGAGCAAGGGTGAAGTGTAGCAAATTCCTTGGAGACAGACACGACTCTAAATGCCTGTTCAGCCCAAAGAGAGAGAGAGGTCTTTTGCCTCACTCTGTGCTTTGTGAAGCCATTCCAGGGTCATTGTCTTTTCTGAACTGTCATTGCAGTTCAAGGCACCACAAGAGTCCAGCTCAGCACTATACACATTTATTGTTGATCAATATTTCCTTTTGCCCAATCCATTCTCTTGTCTACAGTCAGAAAGTTCAGAGAGGCATATTTATTGCTGTAAAGAATTGTCTAGCAGAAAGAAGTGAACTTTAGAGGAACATGAGTGATTCAAAGAGGATCAATCCCAGTTTCCATTAGTCTGTAACAAGTGTCTGTTCTCAGTTTTGCACTTCTGATGGATGTAAATATGAAAAAATAAGTGAACCTTCTAATCTATTTCCGTGTCATATAGTTTGTATCAGAGACCCAACTGACACATGCAGGGTCTTCTTCATTCTTTCCAGGGTGCAGTTTACAAAGCACAGGAGAGAAAAATGGCCAAAGCACAAAGGCAGGTGCAGCAGCACTAGAGACAGGTCTCCATTCCAGCAGCCGTGGGAGCTCTGTGCCACTGGCCCTGCTGTGTGCAAGTGCATCAGGTCAGTCAGAGGAGAGCGTGCACTGCTGGAGCCTTTGGCACTGCTGACACTGCTGGACAGCCAGCCAGGGGAGGGCAGGTGGCTGAGGAGAGGCCCAGGTTCCCTTCCTAGGCAGAAGGACCTGGCAAACCCACACTCCTGCCCACTCCAGCCTCCCTCAGGCTGCTGTGTCTGTGAGTGATGCCGAATCCCCCATGAGCAGGACTGTGCTTGGCTGTCTGGCAGAAGCCCCTGACAGTGCACCCTGTTACAAGGCCTGATGGTTTTACCCAGCAAGAAAGTCACTGAGCTGCTGTCCATCCAGTGTAAATGCATTGTTAATACTTGTCCTAATTTTAAACCTAACTCTCCACCCCCATTCCTCCACCATTTCTGTCCAGGCAGTGGACTGCAAGTGTGAGTGCAGATGAATATCCTCTTGCTAAAATATCCTGTCCTACCCCAGCTCCTTGGTGGCTCATGGACCAAGCAGGACAGCAAGGGGTAAATACTGGCAGTGCTGAAGATTCTGCAGATCATCCAGGTTCTCATTAGAGAAATGAGTCTCCAGTCAATGGACCAGCATTGCTAATGGCCCTGTACTGAGATAGTGACTGTGGCACACTGAATACCCAGCCATTAGAGACCAGAGTGTGTTATGGGACCAAAGTCACATTGAATGCCAGACAATGGTATCTGGGCAAAATCTTCAGTGCCTCCTAATTAAATAAATGGCTCTTTGAATCATGAATGGTACGAGTTTTAAATAGGGCTGACATTAAAATGTTCAGGAAGAGGCTTTGTTTGTGCAGATTGATGAGGTCTGATGTGGAAACTTGTTATGGGAAAGCATTACCTCGTTCAGCACCAAGAGCCCACAGGGGCTGCCAGGGGGCTGCCAATACCTTTGGATGTGGGCTAAGCCCATCCTCTGCTCCTGAGGTTTGTCCTGGTGTGTGACAGATGGGTCTGCCCTGGCTCATGGCAGGGCTGGCTCCTGCCACATGTGCAGGGGTGGGCTCGGAGCACAGTGAAGCACCTGCAGCCACCTTGTCCTCTCCCAGGAGCTCACCCACAAGCACTGTTTTGACAGCATTTTCCTACACTGTTAACTAGAAAAAATGGATTGCAGGAGAGAGTTCTTCTCTGTTTGTTCCTGCATGGGAATGGCTGAGGGAGCTGCCCTTCCTGTTGTACCAACATCAGAAAAGTCCTCCCCACTCGCTGGGAAGGAGATGGGGAGGGGCAGGAGCCAGATGAGGAGGTCCGGCTGTGTGAAGACCTTCTTCTGACACAGATAAATGTGATGAGACTGTAGTGCCAGGGTATTTAGCATGAGGTCAGGTCTCCAGAGATGCTGGCACATGGCCGGTGCATTTCCAGGGCCACAGTCTGCAGCAGGTTGCTGCTCCCAGATGGAGCAGCGAGGGAGTGGCAGCAAGCACTACTGCTGGAAGTGGACCCCTGTATAAATTGCCTGGAGAGATCCTGAATGCCAGAGTAATGCTGGAGGTGGAAACATTTTTGCTCATTAGAGCAAGAATGGGAAAGTGGAGCAGGCAGGTTCCACCTCCAGATTTATGCTGCAAAATCCAGTATTTCCTTCAGTGCCCAGAGTCCTTCCTGATCCCTTAGTGTCTTGCCTAGAAAGAACAGCACATTGGAACAAGATCATGGCTGCAACAACTATAGTTACATCACAAAAAGAAACCAAACCAGGAAGAGCTGACCCAGAAGGCAGCAGCGTGCCCAGGCAAGCCATGGCACAGGGGGACAGGTCCGTCACCCAAGCAGAGCTGGGCCCCTGGACACACACCTGGGTTGGCACCCGCACTAGCACTGCAGCAGAGCTGAGAACAGCATCCTGCTGCAGACTGTGACACAGACATGATGAGTCTTCACATGTGAGCTGCGGGTATGTGGGGGGAAGAAGCACGTGAAGGAGCTCAGCTCGTAACTCTTCACTCGAATTGTGAGGGAGAGTCTGTCCAGGTCTGCATCCTGCCCTGGAAACAGCTGAGGGATGTGCACTAGCAACTGACACTTTTAGCAACATAAAAATATGAATAATGAGAAAAACTTGATTTAGTATTGATCTCATTAGAGAGATTTAGTCTGATTTAATGGAAAAGAGTGTCAGTGCCATGTGCTCAGCTGGTGGAATAAGTAATTTGGTTGGAAGGGAGAATCCCAAAGGCATTCCTGCCCAGCCTGGAAAGTGAACCGTAACAGCTGCTGTATGGCAGCTCAGTGTGCTTCAGGCAATCACTTCCCCCAAAAATAGAGAAAATGATGATGATCAGAGAACAGCTGGCAGGAGGTGCCCACTGAAGGCTGTATAATTCCACATGGAGAGTGAGAGATGATCTCATGCAGGGCTAGCATATAAGACTGATTTTACCCCACGCACAGACGTAAGACCTGGATAAAGGAGAGTGGTCTGAAGTTATTGCTTTGGAAGAAAAACTTCTCTGTCTAATGCACATCACTGGAAGGCTGCCACAGATCGCTGGGTCCCCTCCACCAGACAGCTTTCCAAGCTGCTCTTTCCCAAGCTTGGAGCATTCCATGGTGTTGTTGTGACCCAAGTGCAGGACCTGGCACTTTGCCTTATTGATTCTTATACTGTTGGCCTTGGTCCATTGAACCAGCCTGTCCAAACCCCTCTGAAGAACCTTCCTGCCCTCTGGTAGACCAACACTTCTACCCAACCTGGTGTCATCTGCACCCGACTGAGGGAGCACTTGCCCAGATTGTTGATAAACATATTGAGCAGAAATGCTATCACTGTGGAAATTGATGTATCATTAATAATGAAGGTACATTTTTCCTTGACCAAGTCTTGCAAATATTCTATTTCTATTTTATGAGATGTGCATCTCCAAAAACCTTTATAAAGGGGAGAACACTCACTGTGTTAGTGTTCTTCATTCCCTGGTACTTTTTTGCTGGTCTAGATTTGGAGAAAATTTGTTTGACATGGAAGAGAGTGTTGGAATTTTTCTTGACTATTTTTTCCTTTCTCACAATTTTTTAAAAAAATTTTTGGGTGCTATGGAAGCATCCCTTCCTTATTCAAAATACTTTGATGGTACCATTTCCTATTAAGGTTCACATTTTCTTGCCATCTCTATCACACTGTGCTAGTCACAGTTCCTCCACTGATCGCTGCCCCTGCACTGCCCTGGCGGTTTACATTTCTTTATTACAACAGAACTAAACCAGTCATTTCCCCCAAATCGCTGGTTCTTCACATTAGTGGTGCAACAGGACAAGCAGAGCTCTCAGGCTCAGTGGTGCTCACAGCCCCAGGGGCTGTTCTGCTCCTCACCCCTCCCTGACAGCGAGGGGATGGCACAGTGGAAAACAGGGATCCTGATTCTGCTTCATCCAATAGCTGTAAAACTTTTGGGTAAAAAATCTGGGCTTTTTCCCTCTTCTACACCTCTTCCTAACATTGATAATCTCAAATTAAATCTTTCAAATCTGTTGGCCAGGGATAGGTCTTTTCGTAAGTGGAAAGGAAGAAACGTACACAAAAGTTTTGAACTAACACTTGAGGTCAGTAGATCCTCAATAGACAGGCCAGATTTATTCATTGTGGCAAACAGTTGTGCCGTGTGCTTTAGGGAAGTTCTTTCTTTGGGATGTGAGGCTTGGTCAGTGGGGTGTGTAGTACATGGTGCTTCTCTGTTTTAATCAGACAACAGAGAACACAGAAGGATTGCTTGGACTAAATTGTATAAATCTTGTTTCACTCCCCTGCAGAAACTGGCAACCTCTTTGTCAAAATTCTGAAAAAAACAGGGCATCAATGTTTGACAACAATTCTGATTGCTGGATTAATGCCAGTAATTATATTATCGGTTTATCTCTATTTATTACATTAAAAGCTCTCCATTATTCAAGACACACCTGTGCACATTATTTTCAGAGATAGCTCAGACTTGTTGAAGTTTTCTCGAGTACCTAGCAGTAGGTGTAGGCTTCCCTTTGCATTTTTGTTGTTTCTGCCTCGCAGCTGATGATTGATGTTCTCTTTTATCATCACGTTGGAGTCAGAATCTGGGCTGATGAATGTTGTTGTCGGTGGATTTTCTCCCACTCAAGATTCTCAGCATGATTCTAATGCCGATAACCCAGAACCTGGGACTCCTCTCTCACACCCGCTCTGTTTATCTGCGCTTAATGGCTGCAGCAATTAACTTTGTTTTCATTGACTTTTCTCAGCTACTCTCCTGCTTCTAATGCAAATTTGCTATGAGAAGGGACTTATGTGTTTGGAAAAATAGACCAGCAATATAAGGATATCCCTTCCTGAAAAACTAGAAATTGTGCATCCCAGTTTTATATCTCAGTTTTATATTCTGCTGTTAGGGTCAGGTTAGGGGTAGTGAAAATCTTTAAGAAGCCAATGTATACGCAGGTCTGTATGTAAGTCTCATAAAGTGCTCTCAAAGAAGACAGAAATGCAGAAAAAAGCAGAAAAACCCAATTCACTGAGGAACAGTGAGACACTCGCTGGATGTTTCACACATTTTCCAGTGGTGACCCAAACGTGGAGTGGGAAGGGCCGAAGCTGGCAAGGAAGGGTGAGCACTGAAAGCAGAGGGTGCAGCAGAGCCACTGCCATGGGCAAGGGGTGCCCATCACCAGGGACCACGCGTGGTGCAAAGAAGGAGCAATGCAAGAGAACCTGGACTGTGACACGAAGACTGGACCTGGCTGTGACCAGGGGCTGCCAGTGTGGGCTCCACTGGCTTTTGTGGCACAGAATACAGCAGCTTTCATCTGGGCACAAGGGCCTCTGCTCTGAGTAAGAAAGTGAGCTGTCTTTGCTTTAAAGCTTGCTTGTGATTAATTTTAACTTAGGTCTGATGAGAACTCTGTCTCTACACCAGGCCCAATGGCACGTCCATGTCGTAGGTTATGACAAAATAAGTGAAGATGCAATTGAAACATGAGGACAGGTGAGCAGTGCATGCAGTGCAAAGAATTGCAGCAAAACCTCTGTGACCTCAGCCATGCAGTAATGAAAGATGGCACGGGCAGAAACCTTGAGATCCTGGATACTTGACCAGAAAATCAATGAAATTACAAGTATAGCTAGTCTGATTTCTTTCTGACCTCTTCCAATCAGCTTTTACTTCTTCAAAATCATGTCTGTTGTCTGTCTGGCTCTTTGCACTTCTCACATGCTCTTCTGTTTTGTATATAAATAAATAAATATAAATAAATATAAATAAAAATAAATAAAATTATTTTCCCCCAGGAAATCACAAGCTCAATTTTGCTGCATCAGCTTTGTGATAAGTCAGCTTTGGGAAACAACTGACAGTGTATTTCTCCTGCTCTATTTAGGTGAAAATCAGCTGTGTCTCTTAACTGAAGTGTTTTAAGCTTATTTTTGTCAGGTAATAAAACTGTGTTGCTTTCTATAACTAAATTCCTTGTGATGTCTATTTCAAAGACTGACATTTCTACTGCACTAACAGCCCGAGCAGTAAAGAGCTATTCAATTCCAAGTGTAAACTGATCCAGAGATGTTTTAAAGATCTAAGAGAAGGTCGTCAAGGACACCGACATGATGATGTGGGTCATTCACGCTGACACTCTCCAAAACTCTCTTTCAGCAGAGGAAAGAAGGGATTTGGCATCCAAGTTCATTTAGTGAAGTCGATAATCTTAGCATCTCATGGATAGGGGGAGCTTACAGGTGGAATGCAATCACAATGAGAAAGCTTGAAAAAGCAGTGAATTACAACAAAAGACTGATAGGTCTACAGTAATTTTCTACTTTTTCTGTTTATCTGGAGTCCTAGGCTTCTGCCCTTTTCTGGAACTCCTGGTTACAGATTTCATTTTCTGCATTCACACAAATGGTTTGTTTCAGGGCTGTTTTTTATTTATTTATATTTGTGTGAAACACCACCAATAATTTTTTAATTTCATCTTAATCCTAGGTGGGACACCTGGAAATTTTTGAAGTCTGCTGGCATTCTCAGCCCTACTGAAGGGCCTGTCTGTGTATTTCTTGCACGTTTGCTGTCCTGAGACGCTGTTCAGGCACTGACTGTACTGTGGGTCTGTCTGTCAGGTGTGGATGATGGACCCGAGCCCAGAGGCACAGGGAGCACTGGGCTCTTGCTGTGGGAGCTGCGTGTCACAGGTGGGGTGTCTGCCAAGGTGACCCCATGGCTCTGGGGTGGCTGTCCCCCCATGGTGCTCCCTGATGGGAAATCCCTGATGTTCCCCTCGTCCTCTGGGCCCAAAGGAACTGTCCCAGGATGTCACCCTCTGCACCACCACACCACCTGCTCTGGCTCTGTGCTGTGGCTGGGAGAGGCCACCCCAACCCAGGCCAGGGGCAGGTGGGTCTGTAAAGGCCTGTGCACATTGGCCCTCTGCTCTCTGGCATGGGCAGGCAGCCACCAGAGGATTCCTGATATACTGTGTTCTGTACAAATCAAATGTTGCTTCCTCTCCATTTTCCACTCAATTTTATAAGCATTGATGTATTTTATACCCATTTTCCAGAACGTATTGTCCCTGCCAGCTGTTATAAGTAAACTCTGTTTGCATTTTCCCTCAGCCCATCCTGAGGCATGTGTTGTTCCAAGGCATTTGGCTCTCATGGAGACTTTATTTGCCAAGGCTGAAGATATGTTTGTGGGGGTTTTTTTAATTAATTCAAATTTTTATTTGTCTTCCAAAGAGGAACAAGGAGGGAAAAAATCCTCCCAGTTCTGCATTCCTTGTAACAAACGTCTGCATGCAAAGGTAGTGAGGAAACCTTTGAAAGAGGAAAGCATGGGAGTGGCAGCAATTTCCCCGCAGAGAGCTTGGCCCTGGTGCCACTGTGGCTCCCTGTGCAGGGCCAGGCGGGCTGTGGCTGTACCTACTGAGGGCACAGTCACCCACACAAGGCACCTCTCTGTAGGGCAGGGGAAAACCTTCACATTGCTTCATTTCCAGGTTAATTGCACGCTTGCAGCTGCATTGCTTACACAGAGGGGCCATCACTGCTGAATCCTGAGGCTTTTCCATGTTGGATGAGCCTGGGACAGCTGCCCCGTGGTTTGGTACCTGTGGTGTGGAGTGCCAGCAGTTTCCATGGCAGCTCTGTCACACCAGCCCAAACTCATCCATCCTCAAAAACGTCGATGCTGTTTCCTAGGAGTGATTAATTAACTGCATGCGACAATCTTGTTGGTGTTTCTGTATTGATTCCTTCAAAGAAAACACAGAGACAACATGCAATTGTCTGTTGTTCAGTTGTCAAAGCTCTGTGATTACTTTCTCCACAAACCAAAGGGAGCCCTGCATTAACTTGCTGCTTTGTAAACTCCCAGTGGACAAATTGGGTCTTTGCTACTGAAATTGAATGAGGCAGAGCACTTTTCTGGGGCTGCTGAACAGAAGTGAGTGCTCTCAGAAATGTTTGGAATCTGCACATAGGGAGGAGTGGTGAAGGACAGTGCACAAACTCTGCCAGGCAAATTCCAAAGTTTCCCAAAGCAAGTTTTGCCCTCAGAGACCTGCTTCAGAGATGCACCCCTGCAATCTTGTTGGACTGGAAATCGCTTGAGCCGTGGGCTGAAAAATCTGAAGATCTTTCATCCAAGACGTTGGTTTGTCACTGTGAGTGTGACTTCAGGTGTCACTTTAGTCTCAGCTTCTATACCTATAACTTAAAATTTACTTGTTTTACACAGTGTCTGATCAATGCTCCCAGAGGCAGGGAGTGCTGAGTGTTCTGCAGAGCTGGGGTAAGTTTTACCCCTGGCTGGTTTGTTTTGAGAGGTTTCGTACGAAGATGCAAGAACAAAAATCCCAAACTGAGCTAAACCTCGGTGGGTGCCTCTGCAATGTGTGTGTGCTGGCCAGGCTCGGTGAGGGCAGGGCACACTGCTGCCTGGCCAGAGGAGCGTGAGGTGCCTTATCCCAAGGGGAAATTCCTTCCCAGGACTGGCTGGAGATGGCTGAGCAGCACTGATGGCAGGCTGAGACCCCCAAGGTGGAAGGTTCCTCTTCCAGTGCTCAGAGGGGCTGGCTCTGCCCCACAATGCCAGCCTGCAGCTCAAAAAAATCCCATCAAAACCCAAAACCAAACCATGAAACCACTTCACAGGGCTGCACATAAACTGCATAGAAATGCACATGAAAACCTCAGTCTGATCCCTAGACCCTCTGAATCAAAATAACTTACAGGGCTTATAAAACTCATGAGCTCCCTGAAGCAGAAAGCTCCTCTGGTGAGGCTGCAGGGCTGTGTGGAAGAAGGCAGCTTGTTCCCAGACCCCCTCGCCTGTGGATTGGCAGGTCCTCACAAAGCAGGCTCGTGAGCAGCGTTCTGGGAGCCCGGTTTGTTCCGTATGGATGTAAAAATACTCTATAGTTCATAGACATGGCTATAAATGAGAAGACTAAACCTATGGAGAGGAAGCTCAGAGAGTCACCATCAAAGGGTTTATCAAATAATTTGCACTCATTCAGCACAAATGAATTCGGGCTTTTAGAGTCCTTAATAATTAACACATTAACGTATCACTGTTTCTGGCATTAGTACGTTAATTTTCTATCTTCAGTAATGCATAGAAGCTATCAAAATAAAAGCAGGAAAGCAGATGCAGAAAACGGGAAGATCCTTCCTAGCCTTGTTGCCTTTTGCGTAAATCTAAAATTGAGGGCTTGAAGCAATGGAGAGATCATTTTTTGGCTTTTTCTTTTTTTTCTCCATGGCACAGAAATATCAGACCAACATGAAAAAAAATAAAGTTGAATAAATGCATATTAAGCCCTTAATTCAACTTAGATTTCAAATTTCAGTGATCAATGTAATATTTTGGAAACAAACTATTTCTGCTCTGAAGCTAATGTTTTTGATTAATGAGTATTGTGAATTTTCTTTACTATTCTCTTTGAAGGAAATGCAGGTGTTTTGAAAACAACATTAAAGGAATAGGTTTGTGGGAAAAGCCTTGTTCTTTACTAGCATTGATTGTTAAATGTTAATTGAAGTCCCCTGCGGGATCTGGGTATTACATCAAGGCCATCAATCACACTGGTCTGCATAAGAAATGCCCTTCCCTTTGTACTCAGGGGAGGTGTGAGGGGACTATTTTGATTTAAATTTGTCTTAAGTGTGCTGTCCTGGTCCTGACACCACCCCGGCATCCCGCCTGCCCCAGGGATCCCGCCCGCCCCGGCTGTGCAGGTCGCAGGGTCTGGAGAGGACGGGGGGCAGCAGGAGAGGGTGCCATGGAGAAACCAGCGTGTTCCTGGCATCAGCGAGAGCAGAAAGCATTGGAGCACCTGGACGAGAGATGCTGGAGGACTGTAAGGCCATGCCGGGAGCTCTACCCCTTCTCGCCTGTCCTGCCCCTGGCTGTGCCCGTGGTGCTGTAGCCTGTGCTGGGGATCTGCAGCCCCGTGTGCCAGCTGTGCCAGCCTGTCCGAGC
The DNA here is from genome assembly GCF_021018805.1 of Prinia subflava. NCBI lineage: Eukaryota > Metazoa > Chordata > Aves > Passeriformes > Cisticolidae > Prinia > Prinia subflava. The sequence continues at coordinate 62,842,170 of NC_086251.1, forward strand.
CCCGCGGAGCAGCTGCAGGAGGGATGGCCATGGCAAGGACAGGTGAGCACTCTTGAAGCCCCTCCAGGTGAGGCCTCTCCTCTGCCTGGAGGATGATGGCGTTCTCTGACTCTGTGCTCCCTAAATCAGAAGCAGCTGCACACATCAGGTAGGTCTCACTCCTTTTCCTCCTTGTCAGGTGTGTTCCATTCCATCTGCGCCTCGCAGAGGGCACCCAGGGTACTGCTCAACACCAACGACTTGTGTGTTGAGACAGGTTCCTGCACAGCCCTGAACTGCTGCAGGGTGATGCCATTTCTGTAAGGTGTCTCTGCCCTGCTCCCTCTTGCAATGCAGCACTGTAAATCAGCAATTTTGCTCCCAGACCCTTCAAATTATTAACCATTCTTTGGATTTCTTTCTTTCATTCCAGCACAGACCATCCCATCTCCCTTTAGTTGGCTCCCTGCCTCCTTTGTTTTCCGTATCAAGTTCATTCTTCTTTGCTTCTTTTTTCCCCACATGGCCAGTGACTCATTGAGGACAGAATTGCTGAACCTGTAGCAATCTCTCCCACAACTCGTTTTTCTTTTTGGCAACTGTCACAGGCCTGGAATGCTGTCAAGGATGCTGATACAAGAAGTGCTGGATGAAGCATGGGGTTTGGATATGTCAGAGCATGTGATCAAAGAAGAGGAAAGGTGGTGCCAGGGGATGTCAGTGCTCCCTCTTTGGCAAGTCTGAGCCACTCACAGTGCTTGGGAACACCAACAAGCCAGGCTCAGGGTGCACTGGCTGATGGCACTTCTTACTGTGGGAAAGCTGAAGTGATGCCTTTGTGACGTTAAAGCCAGCCCAACCCTCAACAACCACGGCCACAACAATCCCAAACCCCACAAGTCCTGTGGCACCATCTATGGCTCAGTAAGAGGTTTGCTACGTGCTGTCCGTGTCGATGTGCTGTACTCAGTGCTGTAGGTTTGGCTGGGGTCCTTGGTCCTTTTCTCTTCCTTTTCATGCTTTTTTCTGTGACCACAGACCACTTAGTGTTTTTTGTTCCATATCTGATCTCCCTTCCAGCTGAGGAGCCCTGGTTACGGCTGCTTTCTGCAGCATTCCGAGCTGATGGCTCTCTGAACAGCACACCCTCTAGCTGAAGGAAAATGAGCTGTGCCTTCCTCAGGAAGGGCAGGCTGATATGCTTTGGGCTGCAGCCAACATTGTACTCAGAATGCTTCTGTTGTGACACAGGCAGCTTGAAGTGAGAGAGGCCTGGTCTTTGTGGTAAAAAAAACCAGTCCAAACCTTTTGCTTGAGTAGGATTTCAAGAGAGGAGCATTGGTTCTGTTTTGTTTTCTGAAAATTCAGTGTGTTACCTGGTACAGGCCAGTGTAAGAGGGAGTATGAGGTGTGTTTCTTGGGTCTTGATTGTGGGAAGTCACTACCTTCCCTTCAGGAGCCCCCGTCCTGCTCTGTACCACGGGTCTCGTGGCACCCAGCTCTTGTTGCTGTGACCTGTCCCGTGCCTGCAGGCGTGTGCCACAGGCTTTGTGCTCACTGCTGTGTGTGGCAGCGCTGGCTCGCAGGGGGAAAGTGAAGCTGGTCCCAGGGAATGCAGAGGCTCAAATCTGCCCAGTATCCTGGGAAGAGCTCGTTTCACCCGTGAGTTCAGGTTTGTCCTCACCCTACCTGTTCTTGTGCAGGTTTCTAAACAACTTCAGCTGTAGTTCTTTCTGTCTGTCCTCTCCAGTTTGATATAAGTGTACATAAACAGGAGCACTGTTAACCTTGGGTGCATTGCAGTTATCAGGAGCCTTGTTTCCAGCTGAGCTGTCTGTGTTGGCAGACCTTGATGAGGCCACAGCCCGGGGACAGGCTGCTGTCCCTGCTGAAGAGCTGCTGTTTCCAAGACAGGCTTGAACACAGCACTGACCCTTAACTGCCTAAAGCATGAAAGTCAGTAAGGAGCCAAAAATACCTTTATTTGCAAACTGGCCTTTCTGAAAGTTCACCTCCTCTTCGTGCTGGTTTCCTTGTCCTTGTGCCCAGCTGCAAAGGAGTCGCTACTGATATGGTCCTGTCTTTGAGTAACTGTATGAGATTTTTTTAAAATTATCTTTCTAGAATCTTTAGAATTTTGTGGATTCATGTCACATGTATAAACCACACACTCCCACAAATACATGCTTAAGAGCATTGTTTCTACAATTATTTTCAGAGATAATTGGAAATGGCTTTCACCAGCATTTGAAGTGCTCCCTGCAATGCCCCAAACAGCACACCTGTGACTGCTGAAATACTACAGGAATGTTTTTCCCAGACCAAGGCTTCCTGATATGTTGTGTGAGACTGAAGGAGCAAATAATTGCTTTGGCTTTTATGGCAGTTCACATAAGCCCTCAAAAGGACCAGAAAACTAAGGTTAATGAAGAAAGTGAAGGCAAAATTTCCTTGAAACACTTTCTGACCGAAATCCAGTCTCATTTTTAAAAAAATTCTGTGTAAGAATGGCCTTTAGCTGACCTCTTCCTCCCTATCCCAAAGTATATTAGGGATATGTTCCTCTGTGTGTCTGCTCTCATTTGTTTGGCTGCCTGTCAATGTACTGCTGCTCACACGGCATCATCAGTTTGTAAAATACAATAGGCCCACATTGGGCAACGTGGGGTTGCTTATTGCCTGATGGAAATGTTGACTTCATGAAAGCTACGGCAGGGGTTAGACCAGTCCATTACCTTTGCTAGGCAATTTTTTTTCCATTTCTCACAGAGAAACTTTTCTGAGATGCATTAGAGACAGTGGAGTTTTCCCTTTCTAACTGTTACTCACCATTGTTGGTGGGCTCAGCCCTGGCAATGGCTCTGTTGGACACTCAAATGTTGGAAACTTCTGGCAGCTTTTCACTGCAGCCACCCCTACAGCCCCACCCCCCCCCAAAACCTTGCCATGCAACCCCCATAACAGTAGTTTAAAAATCTTATTTAAAATTCTTGGCAATTTTATTGGTGATAATAGGATTATGAAATTAATTTGAATTTGGGGGGAGAGGAGAACTTAAGGAATCAATTTAAACTTTTCTGTTGAGTGTAAACTTTGTCAAATCTCCATAACAAGTTTTCACTAGCTCTGTCACATATCAGATAATCAAATTAGGAATGTTAAGCTACATATTTTTGTGGAAATAATGTGTATGGAAACGGAATCGATTTTGGGCAGTTTTAAGGTACTAGTAATAAAATATATCAGTTTGTTTTATCGCTGTGATACCTGAAAACATAGAGGTACTTTAATCTGAGCTCAGTGATCTGTTGTGTTCACTGGGCTGGGTTTAGTCAGTACAGCACATCCCCGACGTGCCTCTCTTGCTCAGGAACTCTGAGATTCCTCCAGTTCTGTAGCCAAGCACTCTGAGGTGATATTGTAGGGATGGAGCCCCTCCACTCACATCCACTTCAGGGGGCTTTTCCTCAGTTATGCACTGTGGGGGAGACCTGAGGGCTGCAGCCCTCAGCCCTGCCAGACTGCGGTGCACGTTCCAGTTTGATGCTGCACTTGCTTTAAGTGACGCTGGGGACGTGGAGAACAGGACAGAGAGGCTGATACCAGAAGTGTGGCATTCACTCTCAGAAAAAAAGCCTAATTTCACTCAGTTATGCTTTTGTGTTGATCCACTCAGGGAAAAGTTGAAAATCAAATAACCTTCATCCCAAACATGCTGTGTCACACTAATGGGTGCTGCAGCTGTATTTCAGTCAGAGGTAACTGCAGGAGATTTGCCCAGTGTCAGCTACTGCTGCAAAGGTGAACCTGGGGCTCCATGTGCCCTTTGTGGGTTTTATTGAGCTGTTCCAAGCATCAGTGGAGCTCTGCCAATGTGCTGGGCCTGAGAAAACTCTTACAAATTGTTTATAAACCCACTGACTTGAGAGCAGTAGTTGTCTTTCACTGTTGTGTCCTCTAGAGCAAATGTTTCTGTAAAGATGTTATGGTACTCCTGTTCCATTTATATGGGAATTGCACTTCCTCTCTTTTGATATTTTGTCTTGAGTATTTCACGTCTGAGAACACAAATGCAGTGAGAAATTTCTAACTGATGGATTTCTTGCGCAGCACTGCAAGGGCTTTTGGCATGGAGATGTTTTCATTCTACGGCATTAATCTTGCAGAATACTTGGCTTTTGGAAGTTTGTGTGGAACGTATACTACCAAAATGGATTTTACTTCTCTGACATAGCAAAAGTAATGTGAAAATCAAGAAAAAAATGTTTCCAGGCTTATAAATGGATTTTTTCAAAAAAATCTTTTTTAGAATACAATCCAGAGGAGTTTCTCTGGTGCTCTGAGAATTGGCACCTTGTTGTTCAGTTATTCTGCTCTAAACTGGAACAGAAAACACTTCTTAAAGGCATTACAGCTGGGATTATCTAACTGATATGACTATGTTACTGGAGAGGTTTAAAACAATTTTTATTTTTTAATACTTATTCTATCTCTATCTCCATAGAAGTACAAAGACTTAATGATCATGGACATGTAAACACATTTTTCATTTGCATCCCATCATTTTAGCAACTGGCAGTATAATTGCTCAGTTGAACACTGAGTCTGTGGAAAATAAATGCCACATGGGCACTTCCACACCTTCCACACTGTTTTAAAGGAATTGACCTTTTGGTATCCAACCTTTACAAAGTGGTACTTTGTAGTACCACTTACTTAGCTGCTACTTATTTCATTGCTTTCTCTTTCTTCTCCTTCTTAGGTAGAATTTAAACATCCCCTTTTGTTTCCCTTTAGTTTTATTTCTGGAGAGAAAAGATTTGAATTTATGGTTATAACTGCTAGACTTAGTATTGCAGTAAGTGCAGGTTGTTTCAGTGGCACCAGGCAGTAGTGCTGAACTTGATTTCACACCATACCCGTCCCCCGTGCTGGGGCTGGGGGCAGAAGCCTTTGTCACAGCACCCTGCTGGAAGGAGATGTATCTGATTGAGGGGAGCAGGGCGATGATTAAACCCCATTAAACATCTCTCCTGCCACTTCCTGTGCTCCCAGGGCCAGTGTGGGGTGTCTGGTCTGTGGAATGGGAGAGTGGGTCCTCTGAATAGGGTACTGGGGTGGCCTTTGCTGGATTCTGAGGGGGCAGTTTGAGGTGTCCCCCTGCCCTTCCTGCCATGCTCTGCCCAGCAGCCAATCTCCCGAGGCCAGAGCCCCTTTGCCTCCAAGGCCCTGATTCCTTCCCAGCCTCTGGCTGAAATCAGTGAATGGATGCAGGAGCTACTAGGAGCACAGACTGCAGCTGAACAAAAGGTGAAAGCTTTGGATCTCAGCTTCCATCCATTGAGGGCCCAAAGTAAAGCTTGGCTTGCTGCAAGTACCCGAGGTAGTGGTGTCCTGCCCAGCATGTGGTTCTGCTCCCATGGCCCTCAGCTGTGCTCCCACAGCTATTGCTGGTCTGCATGGTGACAGCAGGGTGCTCCTTCTGTTCCTGTGACTGAATTCCAGAAGGGGCACAGCCAGCCCAGGTCGCTCAGTGTAAGTAGGTGACTTCTGTAACATCCCCACAGTGAGAATGAGGTATCAGAGACAGGACAGGTCCATGAAGGATTCTGCTTCCAGAGGAGGATGTCAGTGCTGATCAAAGGTTTCCAGGTCTTGAGAGCTCACACCATGGGTGCAGGATCCAGCTGAAAACAGGCGCTGTGCATTGAGCCTGGCTGGCCATGCCAGCACTGCTGGGCTGCTGGCACCTGCCTGCTTTCTCTGTAGGACAAAGTGACCTTTGGGAGCAAAAGGAGCCGCTGCGACAGCAGCAGCCCCCCCTGTGTTGGCAGACTCAGCAGTGAAGCTGTGGGATGACCTGGTGCTGCCTGTTGTGATGGGGAAGCAGAGGCTGCTCTGCCCTTCCTGGCTGCCTGTACCCGGAGCTGTGTCCCTGCCCTGTGCCTGAGCCCGGGACAGGGCTGTGTCCCTGCCCTGTGCCTGACCCCGGGACAGGGCTGTGTCCCTGCCCTGAGCCCGGGACAGGGCTGTGTCCCTGCCCTGCCCTGCCCTGACCCCGGGACAGGGCTGTGTCCCTGCCCTGAGCCCGGGACAGGGCTGTGTCCCTGCCCTGCCCTGTGCCTGACCCCGGGACAGGGCTGTGTCCCTGCCCTGAGCCCGGGACAGGGCTGTGTCCCTGCCCTGCCCTGACCCCGGGACAGGGCTGTGTCCCTGCCCTGCCCTGCCCTGACCCCGGGACAGGGCTGTGTCCCTGCCCTGACCCCGGGACAGGGCTGTGTCCCTGCCCTGCCCTGTGCCTGACCCCGGGACAGGGCTGTGTCCCTGCCCTGCCCTGACCTGAGCCCGGGACAGGGCTGTGTCCCTGCCCTGCCCTGTGCCTGACCCCGGGACAGGGCTGTGTCCCTGCCCTGACCCCGGGACAGGGCTGTGTCCCTGCCCTGACCCCGGGACAGGGCTGTGTCCCTGCCCTGCCCTGACCCCGGGACAGGGCTGTGTCCCTGCCCTGTGCCTGACCCCGGGACAGGGCTGTGTCCCTGCCCTGTGCCTGACCCCGGGACAGGGCTGTGTCCCTGCCCTGCCCTGTGCCTTAGCCCGGGACAGGGCTGTGTCCCTGCCCTGCTCTGACCCCGGGACAGGGCTGTGTCCCTGCCCTGCCCTGTGCCTGACCCCGGGACAGGGCTGTGTCCCTGCCCTGTGCCTGAGCCCGGTACAGGGCTGTGTCCCTGCCCTGTGCCTGACCCCGGGACAGGGCTGTGTCCCTGCCCTGTGCCTGAGCCCGGGACAGGGCTGTGTCCCTGCCCTGCCCTGCCCTGACCCCGGGACAGGGCTGTGTCCCTGCCCTGCCCTGCCCTGACCCCGGGACAGGGCTGTGTCCCTGCCCTGCCCTGACCCCGGGACAGGGCTGTGTCCCTGCTCTGAGCCCGGGACAGGGCTGTGTCCCTGCCCTGTGCCTGAGCCCGGGACAGGGCTGTGTCCCTGCCCTGCCCTGACCCCGGGACAGGGCTGTGTCCCTGCCCTGCCCTGCCCTGACCCCGGGACAGGGCTGTGTCCCTGCCCTGCCCTGCCCTGACCCCGGGACAGGGCTGTGTCCCTGCTCTGAGCCCGGGACAGGGCTGTGTCCCTGCCCTGCCCTGTGCCTGAGCCCGGGACAGGGCTGTGTCCCTGCCCTGTGCCTGAGCCCGGGACAGGGCTGTGTCCCTGCCCTGTGCCTGAGCCCGGGACAGGGCTGTGTCCCTGCCCTGACCCCGGGACAGGGCTGTGTCCCTGCCCTGTGCCTGAGCCCGGGACAGGGCTGTGTCCCTGCCCTGCGCCTGGCCCCGGGACAGGGCTGTGTCCCTGCCCTGACCCCGGGACAGGGCTGTGTCCCTGCCCTGCCCTGTGCCTGACCCCGGGACAGGGCTGTGTCCCTGCCCTGTGCCTTAGCCCGGGACAGGGCTGTGTCCCTGCCCTGTGCCTGACCCCGGGACAGGGCTGTGTCCCTGCCCTGCCCTGTGCCTGACCCCGGGACAGGGCTGTGTCCCTGCCCTGACCCCGGGACAGGGCTGTGTCCCTGCCCTGTGCCTGACCCCGGGACAGGGCTGTGTCCCTGCTCTGAGCCCGGGACAGGGCTGTGTCCCTGCCCTGTCCCTGACCGCGGCCACCGGGGCACTGCCGGGGCTGGCTCCGTCCTCCCGGTGGTACCCGAGCTGGAGACGGGCTGCACCACCCGCGCACGGCCGCACTCCCGAGGCCGGGAAAGCGTCAGCAGGTGGCACCCGTGACACGTGGCAGATGCATTTCTGCAAAGAAATGTGGTTATTCCGTGCGCTTGGGCGTGGCCCCGCTGGCAGCCCCGGGTCTCGCTGGCGGAACGGCTCGGCCGGAGCTGCGAGATCCGCGATGCTGAGGAGCTCCTGCCTCCGGCTGGGAGCTGGGCCGCCAGTGCGGCTGCAGAGACGAGCCGGGTGCTCGCTCATCAGGACACGCCGCTAATTGCTGTCCCGGAGGGGTTCCAAAGAGCTCACGCTGCCCACTTGGGATTTATTTACTCGGCAAGAAAATCCATCCGTGCCAAATGTCACTGGAGAGAGGAATCTGTTTCAGTGTGAGGTCAGCTCAGCTTCCGCACAAGGTGCTGGCTGACTTATGAGCCTGCACCCACCGTGACCCCATCCCTGTCCACTGCTGTGTCCCGGCCCACATGTGATAGACCCATGCTCCAGCAGAGCTTCAGGGCTAATTCAGCATAACACAAACACCAAACCTCCAACAAATCAAGTGCCAAAACCCTATTTCAATTTCTTTGGACTTGAGGTGTCTTTTCACAGGCTGTGCAGGCACAGGCAGTGTAAGAGCTGTGGGGAAGGGACAGCCCTGTGACAGTGCAGGAGTGGGGAGCTGCAGCAGCAGGGAGCTGGGTTTTTCCACTCTTGGGGGCTGGTGGGGTCTCACAGGGGGTGCCAAAAGGGCTGGTGTGAAATTTCTAACACTGGTCAATGCAACTGGGAGTTATTTGGAATCACCTATGGAAAATGCGGGTGGTGAAGAGAGGAATGTGGAGTCTCCATCCCTGAAGGTTTCTGGGTGGACAAAGCCATGTCGCACCTGATTGAAAGCCTTGGTGTCAGCAGGTGTTTCCTCCAGGCAGGGTTTTAATGGGCTGTTAAAGCAACAGTGACCCCACTTAATATCCTAAGGAAATGAGGACGGGTAGATCTTCATGGACCGAAACTACAAATATATGCTATGTTATATTCTGTTTGATCCGTATCTTCGTTTTGGAGCTCACTTTGAGTAATAAATGATTTCTAGATGTTTTTACAAAACATTAAATATATCAAGATTAAGAATATATGTCCAAAATTTATATTTTGTTGTGAGAATTTCTGTTCTATTATTCCTGGAACAGACATCAGAGAGAACACCAGTATTAAATGCTGAGTGATAACTAAATGAGTAGTTTACAAATGTTTAAAGCTCGTGGAAGACACTTATGTAATAACCCAGAATTTAAAAAGCGTACATACGAATTTTCAGGTGCTGCACTCCCATACTCCTGCTCCATAATGACAATGGGTGTGTGCTCTGCGTAACTCAGCTCTGCTGAAATATGCGTGAGACTCCTGAGAACCTTCTATAGCTAGTACCTCAGAAAGACAATTGCTAATCCTCTGGAAATAAGCTTTACCTAAAATTACAAGACTATTAGAGGACTAGAATCCTATGTGTAAGCAGACATAGCTGTCTAGCACTTTGTAGATTAGTGCAATCTTTTATAAGTCAACCGTTAATACCCCATTGAAATATTTACTGTTTTGTTCATGTACTTCAGAGAATTTGTGACATTCATAGGCCCGGTGTTCTTCCTCCAGGGCTTGTGGAGGGCACAGCAGTGCAGGTCTGCTGCTGTAACCCTAGTTTGCTGAAATTAAAGCCCAGAAATGCCGCATGATTTGTGCAAAAATCCCGTGGCTGATCAGTAGCAGAGATGGAGGGACACTCTCCTGCCTCCATGCCACCTGAACCAGTGCACAGAGTGCAGCTTAGGGGATGGAGGACAGGATATTCTTCAATGAGGAGCTGAGGGTGCTACCACTGCCCAAACCACTCCCCTCTCCACCTTTTTGGACACCCCCAAAAGGGTGCAGCATGCCAGCCCCTTCTGAGCCTATTGCTGGAACACTGGGCTTGGCAGTGGCCCTGTATGCCCGGAAGGATTCCTGCAAACAGGAGATACACTGTGCTCTCCTGCTGTGTCCTTTCAGCCTGAAATTCCAGTGAGCGCTGAGGATGAGCCTGACAAACACAGCCTGACCCTCAATACACATCCCCAGGGGGTGTTTCTTTGGCATCCTCAGTCTCCCAGAGAGGGCTGGCAGGGTGCTGCTGTGGCAGGATGAGCCATGAGGATCGAGTGAGTGACATTTGAGTACCAGAAAGGTCTGGGTTGTACTTCAGGGGAGAGCAGCTCGTCCACTGTAACCCGATGAGGGGCAGTGTGCGGTGTGTCCCTGCCCATGAATACAAAGT